>NC_088348.1:1502500-1814285 GCF_036884655.1 Musa acuminata AAA Group | reverse complement strand
AATCAACTAAGCATGACTTCTAGAAAGAAGACAACAAAGTTAATGGAGTGTCCTCAAACTAAGCACCTCCTACTTCTCTACACATGCTTGTTTATATATGTGCCGGTTTAAGAACATTTACCGTCCTAAAAGTGATTCATTCAAATGCGTTGAAAGAATAATAATATACTTCAATCATTATCATGAACCTGAGCTGGTTCCGCCTGCTACAAAAGCAAGCATTTCGGCAAGTGTTGCGGCGGTAGCTGTTGTGGCGTGGCACCGAACTTCGATTCCATTTCATGTTGGGAATTACTGAGGTAGCTTTTCATGGAGGCCATCATCCCTGTGGGGCCGATCCCGAACTTGTGTCTAGTGCGGTTCTGAGACTTGAGCTCTCCAAGTGTTCAATGGTGGAGTGGTCCAAATAAAGTAGACTCGGTGGTTTTGGCAGTGCAATGGAACATTGCACCACGTTCAATGGAATTTTACTGTGTGAGAAGGAAACCACCACTAAGGTTTTAACTACTGCGACTAAAAGGTGAATGAGGTGGAGACGACGGCAGGCATTCCTTTTTTTTTTTTCTTGTCAGTGATTGAGGTGTTGGAGTTGATAAAGCATTTCTTTTATCTCTGAAGTCAAGAAATTTCAGTAGAAAAAATCTCAAAAAACTAAAGATTGATCCTTTTATAAATATCTCATACATCTTATTTAGACTTGATGAAAAAAAAGAAAGAAAATGCTTTGAGTATTCTTCGTTTCTCTCTAAAATGTGTAAGAAAAATGATGTAAATTAGGGGTTTTATAATTCTATCTCACATGATGTAAATTTTACACCCTTTTTTTTTTTACATATTATTTGATAGCTAATCTTGAGATTTTTTTTTTTTTGCTTTCGATTCTTATCACCCTCCCATAGCATATGTGTCGATTCTTACTATGATAGGATGACTAATCGCTATGGCCTAGTCAACGCCAACATGTTGGACTTGTCTAAGGTATTCGATCATACCAGAGTCCAGTTGGGCTAATTAAAATTCCTCCATTTATGAAGTGAGTGGGGGTGTTATTCATCTTAATCGATACCGCTAGCATTTAAACCACATATGGATGCACAGATACACTCGTGCAATTGGGTTCTGTCCACGTACAACATGGACGACGTTACATAATGACGGGGACTTGGTGCCCACGACACCAAAGTCAAAAGGCTACTCATGATTCCGTGAAAGGGACCATATAATATGATCCACCACCCAAGAAGGATATTAGCTATGCTTTTCTTTAATTGCATCACTTATGACCAACAACGAAGGTAGCGTGTGAAATCGTAATATGTTTAATTAATCCTAAACTGTGGGCCAATTGATCTTAATTCGCCCGATGTTTTCTCAAACGGAGATGAGAAGATATAGAAATGGAGAGGAGGAGGTTGACTGGTAGAAGCCTCCTCGTCATCTTGATCTCTCAAGCTCGATGTATGTGATCATGGAAAACCTAAATTATGATTACTACACATCGAAATTCTAGTGATTAGATGATCGACATGTAGTTGGGAAACTCACTAAAACGATTAGGTTCTTTCTACTGGGGAAAGAAAGAATCGTATTATCAACAAAATGTACAAACTAAAGAATCGATCAACCTCACCTTCTCCCACCAAGACATATTTGTTGGAATAGCGAATGCTTCATTTCTTTTTCTCCGTAATGAAGTCTTTGTATACTAATTTTTTTTGTCCTCCAAGGAGAAACCAAAAACACTTTTAATCCCAAGAGGCTGTTATCCTTACTGGGAAGATAACACTTTGAAAAGGACTTAATTCTTATGCTTCATTTTCAATGCACAGAAACCAGGCATTGTCTTCTATATATCTTACCTATTTCCAATTCTAAAGCTGAAGGATTTAGTTTCGAGCGACGCTCAAGTTCATCCGGAATGGCAGCCACCGAAAGCAGCGACGAGTCCTTCCAAGGCCAGGTTTTCTTTATGTAGAATCGCATGATATGTTTGATGGTTTCATTTGATGTGTTTATTCTTACTTTACCCGATCAATCGAGGCTTTGTACTTTCACCCCCGCTTTGATCGCTCGAGTGGGGGTGGATGTGTTGCCGCGGTGGGCGTCTGAACTCTTCGAGAGTGCCACGAAGAGGAAGGGAAAGGCATTAATAGAGTAAAGAAGACATTTATGAGCGATGGGCCATGTCGAAGACCATGCTCGCCAATGTCTGGGCACAGCCATGAGGGCAGTCGTTCCCTAGTAATCCCCTCCTTAAATGTTGCCTTTGGGTTCTGTGCCCTACGTTTCTCACCTTCCTCTTTCTCCGCTTCATATCATTCCGCCCTCTCTCTCTCTCTCGCCACTTTGTATCTGTTGAGGGATCTCCTCTCCTCCTTTCAACGCCAGCTTTTCCTTCTCTCTCTTCTTAATTTACTTTATGTAGGGGCTCGTGGTTGGACGAGACAGCGAAACCCATTCCTTCTGCCGTATGTCACTAAACTGCCCCTTACAGTGACCAATGTAAGGGAATCGATTGAGGAAACGGCAAGGGAGCGTGCTCTGACTATTTGGTATAGGTGACGCTGCCAATTTAGCATCTCAATAAAAATAAATAAAGTTTGTGCTATAAATGTTACACTTATATTTTTTTATTTGTCTTGAAATTTTAATTCATGCAACTCGGTCGTCGATTCCTCGACTCGAGAAACGCGTTTCCTTAACAGATGGGGAATCCCCCGGGTGGACCAAATTACCAGGGTCAAATCCGGAAGTCAAAGCCACCCTAACAAATCATTTAAATCACTTTCCATTTAGCCGTCCAAGGAAAACAGTTCCCCTCTCCCTTCTTCTCCTCCCTTCCCAAAGGTCAGACCCTCACCGTTTCCTGTGGCAGCTCCCTCTGTAGGTGATCACACCACCTCCGCTACCCATTTTCTCCTTTGACGGCGTCCCACCGCCGCCGTTGCCACCCTTAGTCTCCTCTGCCCATCCGGCTTCCTCGTCTACCAACCCTAGTTTAGGAGTATAAACCTCTTTCCGGCCTCCGAAACTTGGTTCTAAGATCTGTTCTTTTTGGTGGGGGTGAGAGCGGGGGAAGAGGAAAGGAGGGATCTTGATCTTGTACGCCACAAGATTCTTGAAGAAAACCGCTGAGGAAGAGGGGAGGAGGTAGAGAATGGGGAGTACGTGGAGGAAGGTGACGAGGGCGCTGGGTCTGAACCTCTGCGTCCAAGTCCCGAGGGAAATGCTTCACGACGACGACGGGGGGTCTCGACCCGGTGGGTCCGCCGCCGGACGCAGGGCCTCCGTCGCCGCCTCGAGCACCACTTCCTCCCCGGCGGGGTCGGTGGGGGCGTCGGATTTCCGGGCCCTGACGCCGACGATGTCCGGTGGCCTCCGGCTATCTAAATCCGGTAGCAGATCGTCACAGGTTCGGTTCTCGTTTCAACCCCTTCTGTTTCTTGATGATTTTTCTATCGGTTCTTCTGATTCAGGCGGATTCATGTGAGAGTTGTGCATGCAAATGGCGATTGAATGCATGTGTTCGCTCCTCCTCTAAAGAACTTTGTTTAGTTTCTTGCTCTTTTAATCTTATGCAAATCTTGAACTCGGATGCAGATTTATTTGCTTCCGTGTCTCTTTTGGGCGTTTCTTTTGTTGGTGTCTCTGTCCTTTGAGGACCAATAGCATTTGGCACGCGAAAAGAGAAAGGCCAAAACTCCTCTTGTCTTTTTCTATTCGAATGCCTTGATGCCTTCACAAAAGGGGCAGTAGACTGCTTCATGTGAAGAATTTTGTTTTGTTTTTTGGCTTTTACTTTTCTAAAACAAGTCTCTGTTGATCAATATTGGAAATGGATTTGTGGGTAGACTTTGTAGCAATTGTGCTGGTTTACTTAGTCAAACTTTTCTCGATTAGCTCATTGTCCTGTTCTTTTTTTCTGACTTTGTCCGGAAATAGAACATTATGCCTGTTTCTTAAGCCATCTGATGTGGAAATTGTATCAGAGTTAAGCCCACGATGCGTTGACCAGTTGATTCTTTGGCTTTTGTGTAGCTTCTATATTAGAAACGGCAAGAACATCTAGAAGAAGAGGAAGGATGAAAAATGTGGATTCTCTTTTGAATTGTTCATCATTGTTTACAGAAGAGGTCATATGGTTTACTTTTCTCCTCACCATGTTGGTTTTTCATTTTTGAGATTTTTGGTTGATTTCCTGTAATGTTCTGCTATTAATTTAGCCTCAAATTAGCTTCAGCGAACTAGTTCTTCTTAGTTTACTCTCACTGCTGTAGTTTGCTGCTGCTCCAGTCTTCTGACATTGATTTGAATGCTTTGGTTCAGAAATGTGCTATCTGCCTTGGATCGATGAAAGCTGGAGATGGTCATGCACTCTTCACAGCTGAATGCTCCCACGCGTTCCATTTCCATTGCATCACGGCGAACGTAAATCATGGCAACTACGTCTGCCCTCTCTGCAAAGCCACATGGAAGGAGATCCCTCTCCAAGCTCCCCTGGCTCTTGGGCATCCTCATCATGGGAGAGCCAGGGTAAACCCAGTCCTGGAGGATGGTCGTATGCATGTTGTACGCCGGCTCCCTCGTGCGGCTTCCGCAAACAGGCGGCGCAATCACTTTCCTTCTTACTTTTATGGTTCAGAACCGAGCAGTTTTAACGATGATGAGCCTCTGGATCTGCAATCTGCAGCAGCCAGAGATCTCCGTCAAGGTCGTCCTGAGATGGTAGAGGTCGAGATACATCCTGAATTCTCAGCCATAGCGCAATCTGATTGCCTGGAGAACTTCGCCGTCCTGATGCATGTGAAGGCTCCTCATGCTACCATGAACCAGAGCCCCCGGTTGAACCTCACCGCAGGCTCTACTGTGCTGCAGAACGTTCGTGCTCCGGTAGACCTGGTCACGGTGCTGGATGTCAGCGGTAGCATGGCGGGCACCAAGTTGGCGCTTCTCAAGCGTGCCCTGAGTTTTCTGATACAAAATCTTGGGCCCTCTGATCGCCTTTCGGTCGTTGCCTTCTCGTCGATGGCGCGCCGACTCATCCCCTTGTGCCGGATGTCTGACTCTGGCCGACGACAGGCCTTGCAAGCCGTCAATTCTCTGGTATCCAGCGGTGGGACAAACATCGCTGAAGGCCTCAAGAAAGGGTTCAAGGTGATCGAGGAACGGAGGGAGAGGAATCCAGTGTGCAGCATCCTCCTCCTCACCGATGGCCAGGACACTTACACCTTATCCTCGAGTGGCAGTGGAGCTCAACGCTCACAACCGGACTACAAAGTACTTGTTCCGTCCTCCATTCTCAGCAGCACAGCGGTATCTGTCCATTCTTTTGGTTTTGGCGCGGACCACGACTCTGCTGTCATGCACGCAATTGCAGAAATTTCTGGTGGCACCTTCTCCTTTATTGAGTCAGAGGGCGTGCTTCAGGATGCCTTCGCACAATGCATCGGTGGCATCCTGAGTGTGGTGGTGCAAGAGTTGCGGCTGGGCGTGGAGTGTGCGCATCCTGGAGTACGACTAGCTCCCATCAATTCCGGCAGCTACAGAAACCAGTTGTTGAATGATGCTCGGACTGGATTTATTTACGTGGGCGACCTTTATGCCGATGAAGAGAGAGACTTCCTGGTTTCGGTGAATGTGCCGTTCGCCATCGAAGAGATCGTGCTGCTCAAGGTGGCCTGTGTCTACAAGGACCCGGTTTCGAAGGATACTGTTCATTTGCCGATCAGAGAGGTGAGGATCCAAAGGCCACAGGTCGTCTCGTCTCAAACTCCATCAATCGAGGTCGACCGCGAGAGGAACCGCGTCCAGGCCGCCGAGGCCATGTCAAATGCGAGGGCTGCAGCCGAGCGAGGTTTTCTGTCTGATGCAGTTTCGATTCTGGAGGAGCGTCGGAGAATACTGTCGGAGTCCCTGGCGGCGCGGGCGAGCGACCGATTGTGCCTGGCTCTGGATGCAGAGCTGAGAGAGATGCAAGAGAGGATGGCAAGCCGACAGCGGTACGAGGACTCGGGGCGCGCTTATGTGCTGTCGGGGCTGAGCTCGCACTCATGGCAGCGAGCAACCGCGCGTGGGGACTCCACCGACGGTTCCAGCCTCCTCCATTCTTATCAGACGCCATCAATGGTCGAAATGCTACACCGTTCCCAGACGCTGCGCGACTCACCCCGGCGTCCTGCCCCACCCATCCAGCCAACCAGGTCCTTCCCATCTCGGCCACGACCAATCTAGTGACGGTGAACAATTGCAAGGAAAAAAAGAGAAAGCTACGGATTCGATGGTATACGTTTTCGTGGATCATCATCCAAGGTGTAAATGAATTAAGTCTGGAGGTGGAATGAGATGGAAAGTGGGTGGAACGTTGGTGTAGGGTTGCAGGGGAGAAGGTATAGGTATGTTGCTTTTGGTTTCGGTGTTGTACATAGGAGAAGGTCTTCCTTGAAGACGATTGTAAGAGGTATTGATCTCTGCAAATACTTGGGGGTGCATTCTTCTATCTGAATCGTGTAGCTGTCTGAGTCAGATACTTTCTTCTCAAATCTGTGCTCTCATCTACTAGTAGTAACCTTTCCCTTTGGCTACGGTAGATGGTTCCGCCATGGCTCTCCTGCAACATCAGTTTCCTTCTTTCCATTACAGTATTGCAGAACTCAGTGTCTTCATTAATCATTCGTTGCATGACAATTCGTGAAATGATTCCAGATTTATTCGCAAAAGGAAATGTTCATAAGAAGCATTTACTTGTTTTCTCTATCCAAAGGAGAAACTAAACAAGTCACGCTCAAAAAGGTAGAAAGCTTGTCAGTGAAAACACAAACAAATTTACCTCCTACAAACAAATAAGAACTGGCCTTCCAAGCTAACCAAAATATATAGCCTTATCCTGACTGAGACCAATAGTCATTCCCTCAAGAACCCAAAGTCCAAAAGGAGACTTCCAGATTAAGCTCAATCAAAGACAAAACATCTCTAATGAACAAGCACTAGAAGAAAGGTGTAGCACACAGTCGGAATGCTGGTGGCAAAGAAAACACACACCAGCAACATCAATGTCTTGAGAATTAAGGAAATCTGAAGTAGATAAGTGGTTGAGTAATAACTTCCAATAGACAAAAAATATTTCTAATCAATAGAAGGTGAGGGAGATGGAAGTTAACTGAGAACTCACAAACGCACAGATAGACCTGATTAATGATTGGCGTTGATGATCGCTCTTCAGATTCATTTGTCATCATTAGGCTGATGAGATAACACTATATCCGATAACATCAAAGAAACCATAAGACCAAAAAAACAAAAATCTATCATATCAAAGTTGAACGCACCCACACTAAAGAACTAACAATATTGCATATTATCCGAAACTTTGATATGATAGATTTTTGTTTTGGCCTTGTGGTTTAAGATTTATAGGGGTCTCAAATAACTAATTATATTTATGGCTCCATGGATGAGGCCATCCCTTCTAATGCAACAATAACTACAACAAGCATAGTACCCAACACATTGGCATGAGGGTAGGAAGGATGGTTCACCATAGCTGACATTTGTGTAGTACGCTATCATAATAGCATCTTCTCCGAGGAGAATTGTTGCCCGATCATTGTTGCCGGACATAGATCCATGGGCCATAATAGAATCCTCTAGAGAAGAAGGGTGATGGATTCTAGCTACATCAGAGCCTTCCTACCACTAATATAGTTACTTCGATGACAGTGCAATTGTCTCCTTGCCCCTAATTGAGGAGCTAATTGTTGCACCATTAGGATATTCAAAGTTTTTGTGGCCAACACAACTACACTAAAAACAAATAAAAGGTAATTTTTCATATATCATAACTTGAAAGATTCTCTCATGGGATTCATTGATCCAAATATCTTGTTTAAGGGACTTTAATAAATATAATTCAACACAAACATCCACAAAATACTCTATTCAGATTGTAAACATGTGAATTAAAATGTTTATCCAAATTTTTTTTAATTCACATATTTTTTTTAATTCACTTCCATTTTATGGATAAACTTTATAGTATTTCACTTGTAAATGAACTATGGTACACTCGATTATAATATCCAAGTGAATTAAAAAAATATTTTATCTAAGTGAATTAAAAAAAATATTTTTTTTAATTCTAATGATTTCATCGCAAGGAGAATCGATATTGATAGAGAAACATTAGGTGAGACATCAAGCTTGGGTGAAAGTTATTTGCTACCTAACTCAGGTTTTGAGACTCTTTCTATAAACTTGAATGACCCATTTTATTGCAATGAAGATGATGATAGAGGTGATGTCTTCCAAACTGAATTGGCTAAAGAAAGATACAAGAAAATTGATGCTTAAAAATACATAAAAATAATAAAAAATTCTCTAAAATGAAAAAATCAATGACATATGTTCATAAGTATCATATTTAATGTTTTCTTACAAATTTGAGATCAATAATACATCTATGCGATGAACTAATTTTAATTTTTTTTCTCAAAAATAGTGTATCACCTATTAGGAAAATTTGTTGAATTAATTTTTTTACATATATTGTTGACCTATTTAGAAGCTCAAATGTGAAAAAAAAAATATTATGTGGATGCCTTATAATTTTTCAGAAATAAAAAAATAACACATGCTAAAAAATTCATAAAATATAAAAAAAACCAATGACATATGTCCATAAGTGCCCTATTCACAGCATTCCTAAAAATTTAAAATCATTTTAAATAATACATATATATGTTGTTTGAAGACTATAGAGTACACTACAACAATGACAATGGAATAAAAAATGTACAAGGATGTACAGTATATAGTAAAAGCATCTATTCAAATTAAATTGATTTTTTTATTTAGTTTAATCCTATATAAACCCAAATGATTTTTCAAGGTTTACATTACCTTTTTAAAAAATAGAAGCACTGTTTATGCATTTTTCAAAATAAGGGCGTTCTATAGAAAAAGCCAAAATTAAATTTTTTTTCATGAATTCATCCTTACCTTTTACCTTTTAATAATTTATGATATTATTATAATCTTGAAGATATCATTATTTTTTAAGAGAAAAGAAAAAAAAAAATGATTGTGACCTCTCCTCTGCACTGCTGATTTGGATGTCCATACGTGGATCGCCACTTCATTGCAATGATTTGTCACGCTCTCTTAAACCTATTCACTTTGCGGATTTTGTTCTTTTTTCTATGTCTGTAATCCATGAATCCAGGAATCCAGGTGTTGACAGGATGGTGCGTCCAGCTTGTCCTCGCGTGCTTAAAGAAGACACAACTGGAAGCTTATCCCATGTTTACCCAAACTGGCATCCCACAAAGCTCAGTATCGAACAGTATTCGGCATCATCATGTACGACACAAAGCAAGATTAAAGGCTGTTTTGTTGAACCATGTGGTAAGAAATAGTTGGTGGTGTAGTCTCCATCGAGGAAACGATCACCTTCCATTAGCATAAGCTAATACGCACTTATCTCTTTGCTTTTCTCCGGTGAGATCATGGCTAGCCTCAACTAAAGCACAGCAGGCAAGTGGATGCGTCGTAAGGAGTCCGTACTCACCGAGTTCCTCCAATCTATCATTTCATCCTCGGACTTGTCAAGATATGGATGTGTCACTCACACTTAATCCTTGAAAAAGATTTAATGAACACCCACTGCAGTCAAGCTCTATCATTTCAGCATCAGACTCGACTCGCGCCACACACGCACACCAATAATGTGGCCAATCCTAAAAAACACCTAAATGATAGCTAGCCCAATGCTAAAGTTTATGCTTCTGGAAAGGACATGCCATTGATCACTATCGAGTACGGTGTAAGCATGCTATCATACTCGTGCTTCGTCTTTTTCTCATCACCGATCGACAAGGCGGAAGGCTTTTATATATAATCAGATATTCTCGATTGCTCCTGCTATAGTGGAAGTTACGGGTGAGGCGATGGATGCGAAGTTTGGCTTGGGAACTCTGGATAATGAGGGCTGGAAGAAGGGGCCGTGGACTGCACAAGAGGATAAGCTCCTCATGGAGCATGTCAACCTCCATGGTGAAGGAAAATGGAACTCGGTCTCCAAGTTGACAGGTAATCAATCGCCATGGCTCAGTTACTCATCTTTGGTCTCTATATTAACTACAGTTTACTGCGTTGCTTTCATTTCTTACGTGTTGCTGAACTTGTTGTTCTGCTGCTGCTGCTGGTTTTTGCACTGCAGGTCTGAGGAGGAGTGGGAAGAGTTGTAGGCTGAGGTGGGTGAACTACCTGAGGCCTGACCTCAAGAGGGGGAATATTACTCCACTAGAGGAGAACATCATTCAAGAGCTGCATGCCTTGTGGGGAAACAGGTATTCACTGCCAGAAACAACCATTTCTTATGTTGTCGTCTTCATCTTCGTGTGTGTCCGTGTAGGTGGTCCACCATCGCCCGAAGCCTCCCAGGGAGGACCGACAACGAGATCAAAAACTACTGGAGGACCCATTTCAAGAAGAGCAAGCCGTCAAAGAACGTGGAGAAGGCGAGAGCGAGATTCCTCATCAGGCAGCGGCTGGAGGACCAACAGCACCAGGACGCCGAGCAGCAACAAGCGGACGTGAGAGCGTTCATGGAGCAAGCGGAGGAAGCCACACCGGTGGAAGACACGGAGGAGATGACCTACTTGAACTCGGTGACCTTCATGCTTCCGGGCGGCGGCTTCGACGGCTACCTGAGCGATGGCTCCACCGAGGAGGGCTCGTGGGGAAGCCTGTGGAATCTCGCTGACGCACCTGATGACACATAGGGCGGTTCTCGTGGCACTTGCCGATGTCAAGTACTCGAGTCTTTGCTGACAACAATACATATTGGAGAGTAATAATATATGTTCCATAAAGAGATTAGAATGAGGCTGAAGCATATCTGAGAAACATGTGGCCCGAGATCTCAAGCAACTTTACTTTGCGATGCCACTTCTTTACTCATTAGAGTCATTAAAATGACTATGGTGGGATGAAGTACGGTGGAGGTGAATGTAATTGATAAAGACAAGAAGCACTATCAAGTACTAACATCTTTAAGCATCTTTGCCACTCAAAAAAGCTTACTAGAATATGTATCAGTGACGATTAAAGAACCAGCACCAACAAATATGAAAGTCCGACGGGTCCAGCCCAGTCACCCATCGGATCCAATCATGTTTGAGTCCATATCATCCATCATATTCGGGTTTTTGTATATCATATCCACTTAGAAAAGGTTCAAAGTTTGGAGTGTTATTTATGCTTGAAATATTAGTTTAGTTATGGCATACAATACCTATGTATCCAATTAATTTTTAAATATATTAATTAAATTTTTTTTATGGTTACTAATGATATCTTATGCTCACATCTTAATTTTATCTCTTATCCTTTGAAGTGGGCCAATAGTAGCTTGATGCATAATTGGCACCAGTATCGAGCATATCACATAAAGAAGCACAAGATACACCCATGCAATTGATCTAATTATTGTCATCATAATTGATCAGGTGTACAAGCATGATTTCACTCTCTCAAGTGCCAAGTCGGGGGAGAGCTATGGGAACGTAAGGACACCCATGGCACACAGTTCGAAAAGCCCCGAGCTCATGTTGCTTCTCTCACACGTGTCACCTCCGTGCCGACACAGCCACCTTGCTATTTAGGCTCCCATGCATGGCTCATCCCCACCCTGCCCGAGAAGTCGGCAAGCATCTAAGGCTAGTGAAGTAAAGCTTTTCTTGTAGCCGTCTTCTGTGCTTTTAGAGCCTTCAAGGAGCAGCGGTGGAGTGTTCATCTTCCTCTAGATGGCTCAGACGCCGCTGCTGTTTCTCAACTTCATAATGTACATAATCGTGATAGGCTTCGCGAGCTGGAACCTCAACCACTTCATCAATGGCCAGACCAATTACCCTGGGAGTGTTCTCCTTCCCTTCCTAGTTCCACGTCATCGAACTATGCTGCTTAGAACAGTAAACTTAATTGATCCATTGGGCTACGTTGTTGAATGAACTCGTGAGTAGGTGTGGCGGGCGACGGTGCGACCTTCTACTTCCTAGTGTTCGCAATTCTGGCCGGCGTGGTGGGAGCAGCCTCCAAGCTCGCCGGAGGAAACCACATAAGACCATGGAGGATAGCCTTGCAGCTGCGGCCGTTTCGTCCATCATCGCATGGGCGATTACCACCTTAGCCTTCGGGGACATAGTTCTCTCTATCATCTCCAGGAAGTAAATTACAAAGCCGACAAGAGTCTATAGACCGACACACGAAGCTGTCGTGAGATATGAGGCTACATATCAATCCACGAAGGAGGCATCAGTAAAAAGCAATCCACTCATGAAGCCAAGTCTAATGAGATATGTAATACATAAGAAATAAATTAGAGTAATGAAATAAAAATAGTTATTATTATGATTTGAACTCTAGACCTGATTGAATTAAAACTATATGACTAACATATCTTTTCATATAATATGATTAATATATCATGCTTTTCCATATTAATATATGATTCTTTAGAAATATAAAATTGATGGTGATGAAGCCGATGATGTTGCAAATGCTCTTAGAGAATTAAGGTGGACTTGGGTGCACGTTTCAATTTTGACCTATATGAAGACCAAGATCAAGTAGGTTTCCAAATTCAATTTCTATAACATTGAAGTCAGTCTCAACAAAAGTAGAGTAGATTTAGTAAAAAATAATTAACCTTGATTATTATGTCTAAAATAAACTTTTTTATTTTAATGTATCAATTATGTTTATGAGTACAGGTATCTACAAGGATTCGCCCCTAATGAGACAGAGATGAAGATATAAACAATAATAAAGGGTATTTTTTATTACCCGCATGGTTATGGGTGGGGATATGTATAGGACCCTACCCCACCCTCGTATCCATCTCTATCGATTTATATTATTATATAATATAATATTTATTAATAATAATATAAATAAAAATATATATTTAAGAATTGAACCCAACATCTATAACTCCAACATTAACCACTAAACTAATTTTATATTTAATTTTAATATATTTAAAAAATTATAAATAATAAATAATAAAAATATTCCACCAAAAGTTTAAGACTGATTATGGGATGAAATGTATTGTATGAATATTAATTCGAGTGAAAATATTTTAATTTTTATCTATTTAGTATTAATTCTTAATTATTCTTTCTTATGTTATAATTAATGTTTAATAATATATTCAAAACATTGTATTCGAAGACGATAAAGATGATTATAAGATAACTAATATATATATTAGTTTTAATAATATTATTTATTTTTAAGCCTTTGTTGCTATACACTTTATATTTTTTTCTTATTTATGTAAGATTCATCTTGCATGCATATACATGAGCAAAGAATTGAAAAAGTGAGATTAATAAAAAAAATTAATTTATAAATTTATTTAGATATATTTGTATTTATTTGATTGTGGTTATATTTGAATATATTTGGTTATATTTATATATGAATATTGTTATGACATGTGTACTTTGTAAATATTATTGTTAATCTTTAAACTATTAATTAGTTTTGATAATAATTTTATAAAATAAATTAATTAGGGGAATTGAAAAATACTTATGATTTTCCTACTCTTAACGGGGGATTTCTAATGCCTGCCTATTTAAATGGGGAATGGGGTGAAGATGAGATATGGGGGAAAAGAGTGCTCGATCAACTTCCCTACTTTTTATAGTGGGTATTTTACGAAATGTTCCTACATTCCTCAATTATCCTTTTGGACTAATATCCACATGACCCGGTTATTGATCGAGTTATGTCTCCTCATAGTTGACTGTATTACTATATATTCTATCACATGTTAATGATACATGTTAATGATGGGGATATAAACCAGGAATAACCTTTGTATATGAACAAATACTAGAAGACCATAATACGTAGCGGAATTAAATGGAAGCACAAATCAAACAGAACACCAAGATATACGTGGAAAACCTCTTCAATGTGAAGGGTAAAAACCACGGGGCAAACTAGAGATAATCCACTATGAGAATAATGAATGTACAAATCTCAATCTCTTGCCCTAAACCCTAGCAGCAATCACAAGAGAACAACTGAGATACAAGGATCACGTCACCGTCTACAATATCTAAAACCTCCCCGAGTAATCACAACAAGAGTCTACTGTAGATTTGATCTAACTTGAGATGAAAACACTACTAGATGATTGAGAACCCTCTCTGCGTTGTCCTTGTCTTCTTCCCTTTCTTTCTCTTCCTTTTCTGTCTTATTTTCTTCATTTTCTTTGGAATCATCCTGGCTATATTCTTCTTCCACGTTGCTACCCTATTTAAGCTTTTTTCTGCCTCCAAAACGTAACCACCACACCCCTTTAATGTTAATTAGGATTATGTTAAGAGAGGGTGTGGGCTGTGGGCTGCCCAAGCCCACTATGGGCTAAATGTATGGGCTGTCAGCCCAATAGTTAAGTCATTATTGACATAGAAGATTACCCCTATTATACATGACACTAGTTATGTATAAATAATTATTATTATATGATTATATTAAAATATATATATAAATTACTTGATATTAATTTCATTGAACATTAACTGATAAGCTTTATAATATGAATTTTTGCATCTTGGTATACTAAAACACTATATAATATGTACTTGCTTCACTATTGATATTTATCGAGGATATTGATTACCGTCATTCAAATAGTATTAGTAGGATGATTTAGTTTAGGGATTTAATAGGTTATAGACATGGCAACTAATAGGTGAAAGATATTACTCTAATGAAAATATAATATAGACCTTATTCCATTGTTATTGGAGAGTTATCCATCCCGAGAGTACGGGAGTTCTAACGAGTTATCGGTTGATATAAGTATGTCGATAAGTGACATATATTATGATATTTATGAATGTTTCATATTGTTATTGTTATTATATTATATCTTATTAATTAAATAATTTATTTAATTTACTGTTCATTTAGTATATCATTTGTTGTTATCATTTTATTTTATATCTACTCAGTAATTATTGCTTAATCATATTATTTTTAAATTTTTTAGAGCCTCAAGGTTCTACAAAATACCAAAACATAAAAAAATACGCTTGTATAAGTAATAAAACTTTTATTATATTTTTTATAGGTATACAATTACAACAGTAAATGTTTTACAGGTAATATATTCTTTATATGTTGCATTATGATACTTGTTTATTACCAAGTCTTTCTATTTAAGTGACAAGGTATAAACAAATGGATACGATGTGTAAGCCTTGGCGTTTGCAAAGCGAAGGTTTGAAGTAGTTTTATAAGCTGTCGGAGGAGCATTTGTTGGGGAACGCTTCCGACCTAGTTTTATATGTTTGCCTTTTTCTATTGGTAACTTGGACTAAGATTAACACGAGAATGATCTTTGTTGGATCTGAAATTATCTTCGACTTGAACCATAAGAATTTGTACTAATAGATATCGACAACGTATAGTTGAAAAGCCAAATGCTTATATCAATGATGCATAACTAAAATGCCAAACATGTATATAAATGACATGCAGTTGAAAGACCAAACATGAATATTGATGATGCACGATGGAAAGGTTGAATAGATGATATATAATTGAAAGGGCAAACAAACATATCAATAACATGCACCAATAAATTGAATGCATATATCAACAACATATAGCCGAAATGTCGAATATACATATTGATGACGTATAGTCAAAAGACTAAATTTGTACATCAACAATGTGTAATCATAAAGCCTAATTCATATATCAACAATGCATAACCAAAAGGCCAAATGTGTATATCGATGACACACCAATCGATTGCCAGTCATCTCTCATATAACACTAATAGTGTTGACTGAAGTCGCTTCTCGACTCAATAGTGATGCATTCAAACGAGCCAAGAAACAAGGGCATAGTGATAGGTGGCAAATGACATGATCAACAGTTTATTATCATATGTCTACACGTGGTTGACACGTCGATCGCTCGAGGCCACATTAGCCGCACACGACTGACATATGGTAGATGATCCTAATGGCTCATGAATGCCATGTGACTATATGGCCACACCTCCACCTCCCAAGGCCACGTCGACCCCGTGTGGTGAAGGCTATGTTTTTCCAGCTTGGATCAAGTTTGAAAATATATACTCGCAAGAATATTATCACTTCACGGTAAAGATTTTGAAGCCTAGGAATGAGTTTATAAGAGCAATTCTATTATACGAAGGAAATCAAAATTTATTAGGCATCCACGTCGAATTGGAGTCAGATTCAGATATCAGAGCAGTTACTAAGGTAGGATGAGATTTACTACTATCTGCTCGCAGAAAAAATAAGAACTATATTAACTAGAAACATGGCAGATCCGAAACCCCAAACTATTTATTACCAAACACACCAATGCTAAACTGGGAATTCACGAGAGCAAATCTATTGCCCAGAATCTATCACCGAACTCGCCCACTCTAAACTGAGAATTCAAGGAACAGTACAGGTTTGGCCCATCCTGGACATCAGAGATACCCAACAAATCTCCTACAACGTTACGTAATCTATCTTGGACTGTTCCATCAAGATTAAGTTCTTACATCAATTCTATATCATCATCGGTGCGCCAATGCATGTCTGTACATCCTACTGTGCATCTGTGAGATCCGTCATCGTCTCCCTCGAATTATTTCTGGTGTCATGTCTCTATCCTCCACAAAAGGATCGCAATGGTTTCCACATGTGTATTGCACCTCTAGATGTACAAGCCATGCGCTGTGGTCTGAGTTGTCCATTACGCACGATTGGATGGAAAAGCTGCTTCATGATTTCTGATCTAGCGCTGCCTGCTCCACCTCCTTCCTTTATTCTTATGAATCTCTTTTCAAGGATTCTCCCCCTTCCACTTGCATGGGATCAATGCCTCTCCCTACTGGAGGAGCTTTTCATGGTCACAACTCCTTGAATAATGGACAGTGCTTTGGAGGATATCCCCTCCTGAAGCTACCTGAGAAACCAAGCATTAGAAGTATATGCATTCAGAAATAGTATCTGGCAGATACCTTTCATGAACGACTAGCTCCCATTACTTGACCAACGTGCAGCCTGAAAGGAGCATGGGATTAAGGCTAGGATTCTCCTCTCATGGATAAGCCTTGTGGAGGATAATGTGGTACCAAAGCACTCCGAGGGTAGCATCAAGTGATCTTTGCGATGGTGCTGCTGTGTGGGAGCACCTGTTTCACAATCACATGGAATATGCTCTTTGGATATGATCACAGGCGGGTGTCTTTGCTGCCTGCATTCTGATATCGAAGAACAATTGGACAGGGATTGTTTCAGTATCTCCTTATGCAAAATCAAAGATCATGTGTCTCTCTATCAGTTATATATTGTGCTTACAGGGCTATAAGACAACATAGAGTCTCTTATATGGTCTCCAAAAAGATGCTTGACATGAAATCATCCTAACTTTCCCCTTTTTATATGCCTGCCGAACTTCTAAAGAAACATGATGATGTCAAAGATTGTCTCATAATCAATGTGAAGTAGTGATGCTATGAGAGGATCTTGCATTGTGTGTGCTCGATATGTTATTATTTAGGTCCATGCACATACTTAAGTGAGAAGTATACTGTGCATGTATATTTATGCATGCCCCTTCGCTCCTTGACACATTTGACGTGACGTGTACATTCACTCGATGCCATTTACTCGCATATACTTCAATACGAAGGAGATGTTTTTGTACGTGATAGGCATATTTTTGGTAACCTCCCCTCCTATCATTATTTATAATCACATCAGCATCAAAGTCAACATGTCGACCGTCGATCAATGCTGATTCCGCATAGGCCGGATGGCGTTAATCGAGTATCATGCCATCCCACAAGAGTCGAGATGACACTGACCGAGTACAACACCATCCTAGAAAGATCGGATCGACGCAACCGAGTACAGCACCGTCCCGGAAAGGTCGGGACGACGTCGACTGAGTACTATACCATTTCGCAGGATTTAGGACGACGCCGACCAAGTATAGTGTCGGAAATCATAATTATGACATGTACGACTGGTCCCCTAGGGGAAGGATAAAAATCCCTCGTGGGGGCAGCAACGATGGTCGGTGATTTTTTACTTAGTTCTAACAAGATTTTCGAAGGGATCGAAATCGGGAGCCCCCTTTCCGACCCCGACCTGTGTGCAGGGACCAACGACAGAAGGGCATGCGGTCCACCAAAGGGGGTTTCCCGATATTAAAGCCAGAGCCCTAGCCTGATCTCGCCAGACCGCGTTGCCTGTTGACCAAACATCGACGTGGACGATCTTATGCACCCGGGACTGAACCAAGCCATGCTAACTTCCTCCCACGGTATAAAGGATCATAGTTTTCATGATTATAGTTTTCAAAAAATAATCATATATAATTTAATCCCAGCCATAGAATCTTTTATGATTCCTGTTGCATACAGATGGTAGGGAAAATAAAAATATTCTAAACGAGCAAAAATATGAGCTTTGAAAGTTCAATTTAGAAGTTTCACATCCCAATTAATTAGTACAATGGTGATAAGTCTAAGGTTTGAATCTATATGTCACCATCATATATGTTATTTGATATAATAAATTTTTTAATAAAAAAATTAATTAGAAGACATTTTTTTGACACCACATTATGTATGCATTATGATGATTTATTAATCAAGCAACAAAGGCAACAAAATCTTAGGGAATGAGAGAATACTCTTCAAATTACATGTAAATATGTTCATATGTATCCGGATTTAGGGAATGGAAGAATACTCTTAAAATTACATGTAAATATGTTATCCGGATTTATGGTTTCCTCTCCTGTAACCAATGAGAATCCACTGGTTCAATGTCCTTAAATATTGTGTTTAGAAAGCTTAATCCAACTGAAAATTAATTAGGTCATTCTCAAATCAAAATCACGACACTATTTCTAAATAAGAAAAATTAATTGCATGATTAAGAATCTTGTTAATGTTCAAAGAACGCCAAAATCAATGATAAGTTTTCTCATGTATCCATTACAAATACTTCTATTTGATTGATTGGTTTTGTAGTACAAGATATGCTACGTATCATTTCGTTCACAATACGTGTTTACGTAGCTAATACTTTATATGACTTTAGTGTCCGACTATAACCAGTGGTTGAGGTGTTACATCAGTCTGACTAATATCCAATTCATCCCACCGTCCGCTTTCATTAAATAGGTCAATTATTATGACCTAACAAATTTGTGTTTATGTGCACATTACAATACCCTCCTCCTATTGATTTTGACTCATATTTGATGTCGAAGAATCATGAAATATATTCTAAACTTTCATCAAGAAATATAAGAATACATGTACATTATTAATGCACAAGAGACGACGGCCAGAGAGTTCAACAGGACACCGGTGGCGTCATGAGAAGGAACACATGTGCAGGTGGCCGCCACCGTGTTGCAGGGTGGCGGGTCGCAACCATGCCAATTTGCGGTGCCTCAACACCCGACGCATTGCACCAACTCCGTCGTCGCGTGGAAGCCACAGTCGCAATCCACGGCTTTGTCCTCCGCTCGCGAGAAAACACTACACGCTTTAAGTTCTTTCCATCACTGTGCTGATCTAATTCATGTCTCCGGTGGTTTCATCGGCATGAGTTGTCGGCATTAAATGAGTTCGTATGCTGACTCATCCTCAAGCCTCTTAATCTTTGGTAGTATCTATCTTACGGAGGATTTTTCTTTATTGTTTTTGGTCTTGATAGTTGTTGGATGATTCATCTTTTCCGCTTATCCCAAAAATTTATCTATATTAATTCTAATGTCAATTAGTGTAAATAAAAAAATATTATATAAATACATGAGTTTGTTCGATCGATCCAGGTGTAGACATCGGGTCCTCCTTCTCGATTTTATCATTTCGGAATATATGAGTTTCAAAAAATATCTTATCAATAAGGGAGATCTTACAGACTTATAAGTCTTTGATTCATATACTCATCGATCAATATGAAACTAAATGATCTTATCAATAAATTTTTAAAAAATAAATAAATCATCATCACTGTCGATAATAGCGTCGTTGCCGAGCAAACGGATTGCATCATGGCATCATCACCTTAAAATGTTCTTTTAAAGAGAGAGATGCTCTCACAGTCACACTCCACCAATGCATTATCATCTCCTTTGCGTGCATATGTAAAAATCATCTTTTTGACTTTACAGTCTTTTTCTTTTCTAGATTTCGAAATATCTTTATTAGTCATTTATCTCTTTTTCTTATTTTCTTTTTGATCTTATTGATTCATCCATACGGTCAACCGATCCAACAACAATAATGCCCGTAGCTGTAGCTGAAGTCCTTTTGACTTTTCCTAGGTGGGTGGTGTCCTTCCTCTTCAAAACTCTCTACTAGAATCTTTTTTCCTACTATCTGAAATATTTTTATTAGTCATCTTTTTTTTTTCATTGTGTCATAGTATTTATAACAAATATTATAATATAATATGTTATATAAAATTTCTAAAAATACTATATTTATAATGTAAACACAATACTCATTTTTTTTTCTTGAATTATATTATTATTTATTATTAAAAATATATTATAATTAGATTGACAGGTCTATACTATATAAGAGAGGAGAGAAATAAGATTGTTGGGAGCATTTTATGTGTTGGGCAAAATAGAAATGTTGTTAAAAAAAAAAATCTGAAAATGAAAGATATTTTTGGGAAAAAATAAAAAAAAAGTTTTTTTTTTTTGGAATTCGCTCAGATCTTTAAACCTTAAATATCTTTTTAATGCCTGATTTCATAATAAACACATAACGGAAACATAAAAAAGATATGAGTCGAATCTAAAACTGTTCAACAGCATGACCAGAGGATATCTATCCATCCATCATAATAATGTGTTCGTCAATATCAGAATATAAATTATGGGGAGTTTGGCAATGATCCTCCTCATGCTATTCTTGTGCAAAAGGAGCCCTGCCATTTTCTGTGTCCTACTCGTCCTCCTCCTCCTCATCCTTGCATGCGGAAATAAAGCTTCACACACAAAGCTGTTGTCACCCCCTCTCATGTATAATAATTAGTCCTGCAACATTGCATCAGCCGTCAAAGAGCAATCCGAGACAAAGTTGAGCACAGCCTCGCCTTCAACCACCATCTTTTAGACTCGCAATAGAGGTTTCCCGAAATCCACCCCCCTCACCCACCACTCGATCCGATGCATCCCCCACAGACCAATGTCACTGCAAATCCCCCTCCCGTGTTACCCGTCTCCAGGGTGGCCTCGCGGTAGCATCATCCCACCGGTTTGGTGTAGGAAAGAGAGTAGGACGGCGATAGGAGAAGCCATTGGAATTTAGAGCACGAGAGCGCACCCCGTTGCCCTGCTCCGCCTCCCTGCACCTCTATCAGTCACTCACACCTCTCAAGATCACAGCTTTGGAATCATCGAACGAGAAAGAGAAAGGAGAGGAGGTGGAACGAGAAGGGAGCCCCGCGGACCAGGTCGGTAAAGATTGGATTGTTCGGGGTTTTCCTCTGGTTTTCGCTTGTCTGTTTGCGCATGATTTCCTTTCTTTTCCTTTGGTAGATGACCAGGAAGCCCCTTTTGTTGTCATGTGCAATGTGTCTTCTGCTGCTGTACAACGGACATCAATCTCTCTGCAACATGTCGCCGTTCCTTAGTTCTCCTCCTCTCTTTTAATATCCGTACCATCGGTGGTGAAATGCCCGTAGCTGAAGTCTTCGCCTTGACCCCTTACCGTTCGAGATCTCTCATCAAAATCCAATCGTTTGTCGGGCTATGGGTTCGTTTTCCCTCAGCTCGTTCGGCGACCTCCCTTTTCCCGAGCAGGTCGCGGCGGCCACCCATGCATCGCTGCTTCTCTTCTTCTTGTTCTTTGCCTCTGCACGGCGAGTTTTCGCCTGCGCCATCCGCCGCATCCCGGCTCCCAAGGATGACGTCCGGAGCCCTCATCCCGTTCGTGGCGATTCTGGTTGCGATCGGTTTGTGATAGTCGGTTATTGGTTCAAGATCACAGCTTTCTGCTGCTTCTTCGTTTTCTTCCTTCAAGCGGCGGTCTTGGGGTATGAAACCGTGACCTTCCTTACAAGAGACGCTGAATCAAGGGATTACACTCTTCTCTACCTGCCTGCCGTGCAAGGATTGGCGTGGCTCGTCTTGGGTTCATCGGTATTCCACTGTAAATTGAAGGCATTGGCCAAGTTTCCATTCTTGATTAGGTTATGGTGGTTTATTTCATTCATCTTCTGTCTTTACATTGGTTACCTTGATACCAAAGGATTGATAACGAATTTGATTAGCCTAAATTCACACATACTAGCAAATTATGCCTCGTCACCTGCCCTTGCCTTCCTTCTCGTTGCCTCAGTTCGGGGTGTCACATCTGTAGAACTTTATAGGGCCCATGGAGACCTCAGGGAACCATTGCTTGCCGGAGAAGAAGAAGCGGGCTGTCTTAGAGTCACACCTTACAGTGAGGCAGGTCTTTTCAGCATTGCAACTTTGTCCTGGCTTGACTCACTCTTGCTGCTAGGTGCAAAAAGGCCATTAGAGATACGGGATGTACCTTTGCTAGCCACAAAAGAACGATCAAAGACTTGTTACAAGATACTGAATTCAAATTGGGAGAGGTTGAAAGCTGAGTACCCTGACAACCAGCCATCATTGGCATTGGCCATTTTTCGGTCATTCTGGAAAGAAGCTGCTTTCAATGCTATATTTGCTGGATTGTTCACTGCAGTTTCTTATGTTGGTCCATATCTGATAAGCTATTTTGTTGATTATTTGAGTGGCAACATAGCATTTCCTCATGAGGGTTACATTTTGGCCTCGATATTTTTTACTGCTAAGTTGATAGAGACTCTTACCACCCGACAGTGGTACCTAGGAGTAGATATATTGGGCATGCATGTTAGATCAGCCTTGACAGCAATGGTGTACAGAAAAGGGCTTAGGTTATCAAGCACATCCCGACAGAGCCATACAAGCGGTGAGATAGTAAACTACATGGCAGTTGATGTGCAGAGAATAGGCGATTATTCATGGTACCTCCATGATATATGGATGCTTCCACTACAAATCATTCTTGCTTTGGCAATCTTGTACAAAAATGTGGGCATTGCATCGGTTGCAACACTGGTGGCTACCATTGTCTCCATTATTGTTACAATTCCTCTCGCCAAGATACAAGAGGAGTATCAGGATAATTTAATGGCTGCCAAGGATGACAGAATGAGGAAGACCTCTGAATGTTTGAGGAACATGAGAATCCTAAAGCTGGAGGCTTGGGAAGACAGGTACCGCTTGAAATTAGAGGAGATGAGGAATGTGGAGTTCAAGTGGCTCCGAAAAGCCTTATATGCACAATCTGTTATAACCTTCATTTTCTGGGGGTCTCCTATATTTGTCTCAGTTGTAACCTTTGCTACTTCTATATTGTTGGGTGGTCATCTTACAGCAGGTGGTGTACTTTCGGCTTTAGCTACTTTTAGAATTCTTCAGGAGCCTCTTAGGAATTTTCCAGATTTGATCTCCATGATTGCTCAGACAAGGGTTTCTCTGGACCGGATATCTGGGTTCTTACAAGAGGAAGAGCTACAAGAAGATGCCACCATAGTAGTTCCTCGGGGCCTTACGAACAATGCTATTGAAATCAAGGATGGAGAATTTTGTTGGGACCCCTCATCTGCAACACCAACACTCTCTGGGATACAACTGAAAGTTGAAAAAGGCATGCGTATTGCAGTTTGCGGCATAGTTGGTTCTGGCAAGTCAAGTTTCCTGTCTTGTATTCTGGGTGAGATACCAAAAACTTCCGGAGAAGTAAGTAATACACCAAAGATTGACTTTATAGTGTAACTCTTTTCTAGGTCACTTTTGACTTGTCTCTCCTATTCCAGGTTCGGATAAGTGGCTCTGCAGCTTATGTCCCTCAGTCTGCTTGGATACAATCCGGAAATATAGAGGAAAACATTCTTTTTGGTAGCCCAATGGATAAGCCAAAATACAAAAGAGTTCTTCATGCTTGTTGTCTGAAAAAGGATTTGGAATTGTTATTGCATGGAGATCAAACCATCATTGGTGATAGAGGTATTAACCTGAGTGGTGGCCAGAAACAAAGAGTGCAGCTTGCTAGAGCACTTTATCAAGATGCAGACATTTATTTACTTGATGATCCTTTCAGTGCACTTGATGCTCACACAGGAAGTGAGCTATTTAAGGTTAGGATCCACAGCTCTTCCTCATTCGGTCCCTTCTAGCAACCTGACTCCCACAACTCATGTAATTTTGCAGGAATACATACTAATGGCATTAGCTAGCAAGACTGTAATCTATGTTACTCATCAAGTGGAGTTTCTACCAGCTGCTGACAAGATACTGGTATGACAAGCTTTAGATATGTTCTACTAAGTAATAACTCATTTTATGCATCTTCAATTTCAATTTATTGTTGCATAATATGAAAAAAAGTCCCTCTTTTACATTCTTATAAAGATCTTATGTTCTTGTTGGCTGTTATATAAGAAAGCTGCTGAAGAATTCTCTAACAGTTTAAATAAAATTGTCAATATCCCATCTGTCCTTTACCTACTTCATTCCCTAAACTTCAACCAACAAGATCCTCCATTTTTTTTAATCACCATCAACAGTCAAATCGTTCACATTATTGCCAATTTTCTTGCAGCTGTTTCCCAGTGCTTACAGCGTTATATAAACTTATTTTTTCTCCCCATTATTTGCTTCTAAGTTTCACAGCTAGTAACTAGTATTTGCTGTTATCAAGAATTGACAGCCAACAAGTTAAGTGGTGAAGTTGGTGTTTTGTTCCCATTTCTGGTTGTATGAAGTTAAAAATGCATCAACCTTATTCTCATTGATATGCTGAATATTTGTTAAGAAGATTACTGCTGTAAGGTAAATGATTTTGTGAAAAAGGTTCTTTCTTGAAATTGATTGATCAACTGCCATTGCAAATTGATTGGACCTTATTTGCAATATAAATATTGATACTTGAATTACTGAATGACCAATCTGAAAAAGGACAGCCTTGTAGGAGTTATTCAGGTCCATATACAAAAATTTCACCATGTTATTCTTAGCTCATTTTAACTGCTGCAGGTCCTGAAAGATGGTTGGATAATCCAGGCTGGAAGATATGAAGAGCTTTTGCAGGCTGGAACTGACTTTAATGCTTTAGTTTCAGCTCACCATGAAGCAATTGAAACAATGGATATTTTGGAAGATTCAAGTGAACCCGATAGGAAAAGGTTAACATCAAGTCCAAGCAATATTGATCAAATGAAAAGTGAAGCACCGGAAGATGAACTGCCATCTGAGAGAAAAGCAATAAAAGAGAAAAAGAAAGTGAAACGTATGAGAAAGAAACAACTGGCTCAAGAAGAGGAACGAGAAAGAGGAAGAGTTAGCTTAAAAGTATACTTATCATATATGGCTGCGGCATATAGAGGAACATTAATACCGTTAATTGTCCTTGCTCAGATTATGTTTCAGGTGCTCCAAATAGCAGGCAACTGGTGGATGGCATGGGCAAATCCTCAAACTAGAGGCGACAAACCAAAGACAAACAGTGTGGTTCTTTTAGTTGTCTATATGAGCCTTGCTTTTGGGAGTTCGCTGTTTGTTTTTATAAGATCTGTTCTTGTAGCTACATTTGGCCTAGCAGCTGCACAGAAGTTGTTTCTAAGGATGCTTAAAACTGTCTTTCGAGCACCAATGTCATTTTTTGATTCTACTCCAGCTGGGCGGATCCTGAATCGAGTAAGTAATCATATTTGGTGTTATTATTTAACATGTCTATCATGCGTTATTCTATATTTTTCAACATTGTTTATCATCTGAATTTACAAATTATCAGGTCTCTGTGGATCAAAGTGTTGTGGATCTTGATATACCTTTCAGACTTGGTGGTTTTGCTTCAACAACGATACAACTTCTTGGTATAGTTGGTGTAATGACTAAAGTTACTTGGCAAGTTCTGTTTCTGTTTGTCCCCATGGCGATTGCTTGCTTATGGATGCAGGTAATTGATTTCTACAGATCTATTGTCTGACAGTATTATTGACAATTGTCTGGAAAATGATGCAATGATTATCTTCAAGTCTATGTGTTTTGCCAATGGTCAGATAATATCTTTTTGAGAAGTCATGATAAGAGCATACATTTGTATTTTTTAGCAACTTATTATGGGATGGTTCGTGCCAAAACAAAAGCTTAGGAACTCAAGCCAATAATCAGTTTTTGATGCAATGATAGTTCTTTTTTCTTGTGATGCTAAAAGGTCGGTACAAAAAGATCATTCTGATTTTGTATTCCATGGTGTCATATTGACTCTTTAGCTTTTAGATGCTAGATAACCAAAGCTTCGATAAAATGATTTTTTTATATTGTTTGTTACCTGGTAAGAATGTTTATCTCCAAGTACTTTCTTTTGGAATTATCATTTATTATGGCTAAATTAATTGGTAGTGTTTACAAAAGTGAAAAAGGGAATGGAGATATGTACTCCCAACGGATGGGTTCTAAACATTTCGGTTAATTGAGATTAATGTAGGCATTCTAAGAAAACAAATATTACAAAGCCTCAACCATTAGTCAAAGTATTTGTTTCTCCTTATTGTAAAGCTGACAAAGTTGTATTTCACCTGTATATTCTTCTGTTTGAACTGTGGTAAAGTTACTCTTGTTATCAAACTGTGGTAAAGCTGACAAAGTTACTCTTGTTATCGAATTGTATGTGTTCTTTAAACAGGCATAGAATGAATAACATTCAGTACCACCCATACCTGTGATAATCTGGGAGGCACTGATTTTTTTTTTTTTTTTCATTTATGATGGTTAGTTATTTGATTTTTGGTGGCATTCAAACCGTCCTATTAGAGATAATTTGATTAGCTTTGGCGTAAGATACCAATTTTTGAAAGCTTTTGAATGGAAACTGCAAGAATGTAGACTGAGGTGGTCTTTCTATGAGTTTCACTCTTGAGCTGTATAAATCACATATAATTATGGTACTTAGGTTTAACATGCATTGTTCTCCCATCTGTAAGAAGTGGGATATTTGCTATATACATATTTGGGATATACAAATATTCACATTTGTATATTTACTATATACATATCTGGAATATTGTTAAAGTACATACATTATTGGTAGATGCTTAGACAGTTTTAATGAAATTAGACTAGAATGAAAAATTTTGCATGAAGTACCAAAGTAAAAGAACTTTTAGCATGAACAAATGTGAATTTTAATTTCTGTCGTGCCATTGTTTTGGTTGATATCTGGAAGTGTAATTGCGACTTTCTTCTGGATTTGAATTGTGTTGTTTGTATGATATGAATACAAATCAGATGGTAAACTTGTGGGTCATTCCTCAAGTACATGAATTCTTGTTGAATAAGTTTTAGCTGATAATTCTACTTGTGCAGAAATATTACATGGCTTCATCGAGGGAGCTAGTTCGGATCGTTAGCATCCAAAAATCCCCAGTAATCCATCTTTTTGGGGAGTCAATTGCTGGAGCTGCTACTATTAGAGGCTTCCGTCAAGAAAAACGTTTTATGAAGAGGAACCTATACTTGCTTGATTGCTTTGCTCGTCCATTCTTCTGCAGTATTGCAGCAATTGAATGGCTTTGCTTGCGGATGGAATTGCTCTCAACTTTTGTATTCGCTTTCTGCATGGCTCTCCTTGTTAGCTTCCCACATGGATCTATCGATCCCAGTATGTATTCTGTGACTTCTAAATAATCTTCAGCATTCTGATAATTTGTAAATTCTTCCTGATACATGACTGAACCCTGATGAAACCTCAACACCAAAACCCCACACACCCCACCCCCCTTCCTTAATATTTAAAATGAAATGAGTTTTTGTTTTTATTTCACTTGACATGTTAGTGGAAAGTTCTATTTCCATGACATTTGCTTTGGTATTGAAGGTATGGCAGGTCTAGCTGTAACATATGGCTTAAATCTTAATGCCCGTTTGTCACGGTGGATATTGAGCTTTTGTAAACTCGAAAATAAAATTATTTCTATCGAACGCATACGTCAGTATTGCCAAATCCCAAGTGAAGCACCACCTGTTGTCAAGGATTGTCGACCTACATCTACATGGCCAGAGACTGGAAAACTTGAACTGATTGATCTCAAGGTGTGTATTCAGAACTCATTTCTGTTCTGCTAACATAATTGTCAGGTTCATTACTACATTGATCAGTAAGTACTTTCAGTATATACTGTTGTTTGGACCTTCTATCTTGTGTTATCTTGACAGAGCTATAATTTGTTCCTGGAACATTTATTATCTGAGTATTAAGAGTACTTCCCTTGTGTGGATTTTCACCCTGTTTAATTAAGTTCCCTAGGTTTATCATCAACTTGCTGATTTAATTCCTGGGCATTGATAACACACCTCACTTTTTTTCCATTTAAAACATCTTGTTTCCATCACTTCTAACCAGGACAACTGGCAGGGTAGTTATGCATGTGAAACATTTTATAATGAATCGCAAAACCATTTTCCTTAAGAGAACAGCAAGTCTTTCTGATGACTTTGCTAAATTCGTTATCTTTCTTTCAAGTTTTCTCTTCCATATAACTAAATTGATGTCTGATAGAATTACCAGTTCCTATCAAATGGCACCTTATTTCGAGGGAAGAGGATCATTTTCAAGAGATATAAAGGGAAGAGGAGAAAAAGAAAGATTAGAGAGAAGTGACAAAAAAGAAGACTTACAATTGTACTTACAGAATAAACTTCAAGATAATGTACAGGGGGCTACAATTATTATATATAGATAACCTGAACTAGTCTTGTCTAATATATTCAAAACTAAAAAAATATAAAATAGTTATATATTCCTTTATTGGGATGCTGGAACACCCTTACCTGCTGGGACAAGCTTCTGTGGATGCACTATGTTATAAAGTTATTGATATGGCATGACTGGCTCCTCTTATAGCCGTCCAAACCCAATAAGTAGCTATAGTCCGGATGCTTCCATGTAGTTACGCTCTTAGCATGGCCGGCCTTGGCCCCCCTTTGATTGACCCTTGAGTGGCTGATGGATGCCTTTTAATGCTGGTGACAATAGACCAACTGCAATAATTAGTTCATAGTAACAATATGTTTGTTGACAGAGCAGTTCTATAGCAAAATCTGAAGGTATAGAAGTCAATGGTGACCCATGCAAACTAGATAAACATCAACTTGTGGGCATGTGTGCTAGTCTTCGTCTAGTCTTGGTAATGAAGTAAAATTAGATATGATAATGTGGATCACCAGGTTGTCTGTCACCATGGGATGGGGAAATGATGAAAAATTCTGAGGTAAGAAAATGCAACTAGTCATGCAATATGAACTTCTGGATTGTAGAAATGCACACTTACAAACTTAATGCATTCCTACAAGAACTTATGCAACCACATGGGCACATGATCATCAATCTGTGAACCTTAATATAAAATGAAGTTCTTGACATTTTATCTGTCTCTTCGACTGATTGGATGACCAGTAAATTATTAACATGCTATTATATTTGTTAGAGAGCTAGAATGAATTCCTTTAACTTAAAGTAATTCATTTCTTAGGTTGTTGGTGCTCTTCAGCCTTCCTTGCAGTTGGAAGAATATCTTATGAAGGGTTACTCAAGTTGTATCATTTTGGATCTCGTTCATAAGTGCTATAACTTAAAGCAAATTCATTATGGCCACATCTGATGTATTACATCGTTAGCATATCCACTCTTCTTTCCCGTTGTTTACTTTAATCATACATTCTGATTCCCCTTAATGTGAACTTTGTTAGTGATCTTTATTATTGTTATTAGATATATTGTTTCTAGTTATAGGCCAATGTTTGTTGCCAATATGTCGTGATGGCTAGATTTTAAGAGCACCTACTGAAAATTCGATTTTGAGTTTGTTCTGTGAAGTATCTTTAATAGGATTATAATAGGCAACTAGGCATTTTGACCATTGAGATATGTCCAATGGACATTTTGTTAAAAGACTTGAACATATACCAGTAGCAGTTCTTGTGAGTACATAGTTAATTCTAGCTTATAAGAGCAGAAGAAGAACAAACATAGGGTTATATGTCACAATTAACTTGAACTACTAAAATATCTTCCATCTCTTGGTCCTCAAATTAGTCGAACATGTTTGTTAGTGGGTGTCACCCACCTTAGAACATTGCTGTTAATAAAAGTATGTTCATGTTAAACTATAAAGCTACTGCACTCGATCTTTTTTTTTCATATATTTTTTGTATTTGACTTGTGTTATTCTCATCTTTTTTGTTCTGTTAGTTTTCAGATAAAAAAGGTGCATTGACATGTTTTGTCACATGGGCCATATGCTTTCTCCCTCTGATTGATGGAAATCACATTGTTACTGAAATATTTTTGGCAATTTATCCAGAACGACCGTACTTTATGGGCTTTTACCTAGGAGTGTGCCACTTTTCAGAATTTACTTGGGATGCTTTGAGAAGATGAAAGGACAAGTATCCCTTGTCCTTTAAGGATTATTATATTGTTCAACCCAAATTCGACTTAAAAACTCCTAAAGTACCCTAAAATAGAACTAACGAAATCACTATTTACATTATATTTGTCTATTATATTTAAGATTAAAGTAAGTTGGACAAACTTTATAGTATTACATTTATAAATGAATTGAGTTATAATTGATTGCAGAATCAATCTGAAAATGTATTAAATTCATCCTAAAAAATATCCTAGAATCACTTAAACTTAGAAAAACCAATTGAATCATTATGTATCCCATAATTGGCTACCATGTTAAAAAAGTGAGGTGAGTTGGATAAACTTTATAGTATTTCACTTGTAAATGAACTATGGTACACTCGATTATAATAGCAAGATGAAAGAAAATTATGTTACATTGGATTCTGTACTGTGTTTCATTTATGGGGGTAACACCATAATGTTTATCCAACTCATCTCAAACTTTAGCCATCGAGGGAAAAATGATATATATTTTAACACCATTGATTTTTTTTTTTATTGATTTTAGGAACTTTTATAGTTTAATTTGGTACATGTTTGTCTTGATTCTGCAATTGAATATAGCATAGTTCATTTATGAGTGCAATACCATAAATCTTGTCCAACTCGCATGATATAAATATGATATAAATAATACCTAAACTTTCACGATTGAAATATCATTTGGTTTTCTATTTTTTATAATTCTAGGGATTTATTTTAAGTTTAATTTGGAAGAAGATAAACCAATTCGGTTCTTTTGAAGGTTTAGTATATCAATTCAGTGGCACTTTAGATATTTGAGCAGATTGGAACATCCCAACTAAATTCTGAAGTGGAGGCTCCTAGGTAACAACCCATAAACTGGGGTTCTACTGGGTAAATCACCCAATATTTTCCTGCACTATAGGTGAGTGCTTTTATGCTTATGTTGGCAATAGAGTTCTGCAAGGTTCTCTCTCTCTCTTGTAGAGGGTTGTAAAATTGCACCGTTTTCGAAATATTTTCCTCCCCAAGTAAGTAATGCTTTAATGCATATATTGCAACAAAAATTTGCAGGGTGCTATAGGTTAGCACTATAACATACTAAACCTAAGCTCTCAAATTTTAAATCCGTACATTATTTGCTGTAATATCAAAGTGCAAGTTCCTAAATGCATAAGGCATCCTTGATCATCATGAAAGATGTAACAATTGTTTGGTAATGCAAGTTCTTAATGTTGTGATCTTTCAATGTAGACTAAATTTTATCATCCAAGTTGTGCCGCTCAACCAATTGTGCAAACCAGACTTGGAAAATCACTTCTGCATAGACATAGAGCATATATTATATTGAGAATAATTCACTTATTTTCAGCCAGAAATGTTGATGATATATTTAGAAGTTTCTCTTGCTTTAAATACTGGATATGCTTTATTTTTCACTGACAGATATGGTAACAACTGACTTGATTTTTCTCTTAAATAACAAAAAAGGTGCGTTATAAAGACACCTTACCTATGGTCCTTCATGGTATAACCTGTGCATTTCCTGGTGGGAAAAAGATTGGAATTGTTGGGCGCACTGGAAGTGGTAAATCTACCCTGATACAGGCACTGTTCCGTTTAATTGAACCTGCAGAAGGCAAAATCATCATCGACAACATAGACATTTCTACCATTGGCCTCCATGATCTTCGTTCTCGACTTAGCATCATTCCTCAAGATCCCACTTTGTTTGAGGGTACAATCAGGGTTAATCTTGATCCCCTTGAAGAGCATTCTGATGATGAAATCTGGCAGGTAAACTAATCCAGGATCCTGAAACTCCTTGTGCACTTCTTTCTCTTGACATTGTACTATGTTCTGAAACTTTTTCCCTCTTCAGGCACTTGAAAAATGTCAGCTTGGAGAGGTGATCCGGTCTAAGCCACAAAAGCTCGATGCTCCAGGTATGTTGCCCGTTCATGTCCCAAAAGGCTGTTCAGCAGTTTCTATCGGTAAATACTAGGGTTGCAAAAGAATTTTTCTGGATTGTCAGCTTAAATGAAGATGAAAATAGTATTTCTTCTCAACTATACAAATGTTATCAGGTTTCTTATATGCAGGAGCATCTTTGAGAGGCTTGACCCACAGAGAGGTTTTACTACAGAGGCCACTAGATACATATAGATTAACATATTTATTTATTATGATATCCCTCATTTCTTTTAATTACATGGGCTTGTTTATGATGAATTTCCAGGTAAAACTTTCCAATGAAAAGTAAATTCTCAAAAGCTTTCTATGTGTGATTCTTGCTCTGTGATGTGCAACTAGAAAAGACCGCATATGTGTTTATTAGCTTCAGTCTGCTAGCTCCAAATTATAATTGGCTAATAACTGTCACTTTGACCTCTCCAGTTCTGGAGAGTGGAGACAACTGGAGTGTTGGACAACGCCAACTTGTTTCGTTGGGCAGGGCTTTGCTGAAGCAGGCTCGAATATTGGTGCTTGATGAGGCAACAGCCTCGGTTGACACAGCTACAGATAACCTTATTCAGAAGATTATCCGAAGAGAATTTGAGGATTGTACAGTCTGCACCATTGCACACCGTATCCCTACTGTTATTGACAGTGACCTGGTTTTGGTGCTTAGCGATGGTAAGTTGTTTATCGAGCCAAACTCCTAATGAAAAATGGAATTAAATTACTAATTTACGAATTTATTAGTTGACTTTTTGTTCGATAGTTCTTTAGTGCAAAAAAAAAGGAGAAAGCATAAAAGATACCTTCTTTCTCGTTTATTTTCTCAAAAACTTTTGCTGGTTTCTTTTATAGTTTTCCTTTGAGAAATACTACAGTGTTTTGCTGGTGTACCGTACCATACCAACGTTTCGACCCGGGCTTGGTACCGGTACGGTGTACCGCTCGGTACACCCAAGTGTACCGAGTACTGTAGCACTGCTATAGCGCTACAGTACATTGCCACAGTGCGTATCGGTACCGGGCGGTCCGTGTACTGCTGGCTGTCGGACCGGTATGTACCGCCCATACTGGGCGGTACGATCCGGTATTGCAGACCTTGGTTTTATTAACATTGTATGGAGTCAAAAAGAGAATAAAGTAGTTCACAGTAGGTTCTCATATAGCATATCTTCATCTGCTCATCCCCTTTGCTTATTAATGATGTGATAAATATAGATATTTCTTGTCTCTCTGCATGTGGTTAATACTTTCAACCAATCTACAAATTTGATAACCTACAACACAAGAAAATAATTGGAACCTTAAAAGCTCCTAATCTGTTCATTATATTTCTGCAAGATAGGTTGTCAACTTCGATGTAGATTTCCAACTGTTGGACTCATCTTACTTTATTATAATTGATGCATCTCAGGTAGAATCACCGAATTTGATAGTCCACACCGGTTGTTGGAAGACAAGTCTTCGATGTTTCTCAGGCTAGTTTCCGAGTACTCTACAAGATCTAGCAGTATGTCAGATGCTTGAGTATATGGGGCTATGGACGAAGGTAGAAGGCAAGGACTCATGTTCTAACTGATGACACTGTTCCACTGCATCCGTGAAGATCAATATCACAGGTAGTTTTCTAACCAACACGAGGAAAATGATGAAAACATACTGACGGCTGGGATAATCTCGTTTAAGAGCTACAAACTCAGAGTTGGGACACTTGCTGTATAACGGAGCTCAAGAAATCGGCCACTTGAGGTACAAGAATAAGGCATTTTTTGATATCATGTTTGAAGTGTTATCCTCATTTCTCATTCCCCGGTAAGGCTAGAATCTATCTGTAACGTGAACTCCGTTCTGTACCAATAAATCAAAGTCATCTCAATGAAGAAGTAATTGTTCTCGGCTAACAGTGTTTCTTGCTACCCTTTCAGCATGCAGCTTCAGTTATTTGTTCTTATGCTTTCCACTTAAAATTTCAATTCCACAAGGTGTATCAGCCTCCTACTTTCGACCTTCAGATTCTGAAACTCCAGTCTTCGACTATGTTCTTGTGAAATTGTTTTGTTTGGTTTTCAAGGTGCTGTTTTTTGTGTTTTATTTGAAGGTTAAAAACATGTTTTTTGTTTCATGTACCCCTCGAGGCTCATCCCATTTTCTTCTCTCTTTAAGATTCTTGGAAAAAATATTTTGCTTCTGTTAAAGGTACATAATGACAGTCGATTTGGATCGCTTCATTGTATTCCGTCACAATCAAACTCATCTCTCTCCTTATACATTCTTTCCCTACTGGTTGTAGCTATCTATCGTCAACAACTGTCAAGTGACACTGCATCCAAAACAAGCACTGGCATATACTCTCAGGTTCCATGTTCTTAATTCTTCAGGTCTCCTGTGAGTTTCCATCTCGAATGGAACTTTGAGCCTTTGGATGCGATTGTAATCTCTCAAGAGAACTAGCTGGACTCCCCTTCGGGACTTCGAATAAGCATAACATGTCAAGATGAATCGAATGAAATGTACACACTTTAAATGACTGCCTTTGCGTTTTCGTTCTGAATCGGTGAGATGTTAACAATGGCGAAGGTAGCTGCTGAAAGCCTCTTAGTCTGAAGCAAACTCCAATAAAATGACACCGAAAAAATTATTTGTGGGAAGAAGACGAAGCTTCTTTGGATCCCAAACAGGACCACGCATCTGTTAGGCTTACAGAAACAAGAGCAAGCCCAAATAAAATCCAATGTAGATTAGTCTGGTAAATATAAGAAAGCTACAAAATATTACAAGCTTCAACTAAGATCTGGCTCAAAGCAGATTGCAGGAAGCTTCAAACCACATTATACACACATAATATTTGATAATACCAGCTAAAGACGATATAATCTTTTATTGCAAAAAAAGTTGTTCCATTGTAGCAAATATATTGAACATGAACCTCAGCACTGACAGATAATAACTCAACAAAATTCACCTACTTTGAAACGGCACAAGACATTAGAGCATTGCAGAAAGTCTGCTTGCCATTGGCCATATTCATGAAGATAAAAGAGTTTTCGAGCCAGATAGTGGAGATAAGCCTTTCGAGACAATAAGGTGATTCAACACAACATATATATGTAACACCAATGCAAAGGCCGCCATCCGATAGATTGATCGGAAGCATTAAAATACCAGAGAACCTCTTTAGAAAATTGCTGGTTTGACGGTATCAATAGCTTCAGTAGTGGTTCTTAATTTACTAGACCGATACACCACCCTCTTTCTCAGCATCAGGAACATTGTTGTAGCAATAGAGGTCGTTAGACATCTCCCAACTCCAATCCTCTTTCCTCGACATGGTCATTGGAGGCCACCTGTTGATCCTCACATGGTGATCCCAGATTCGTGCCTCGCCTATATAGCTGGTGATGATTATGTGCATTCATGACCTCCCCATCCTTTATCATCAGGATCTGCTTCCTGAGAACCATTTGGCTGGAAGTAGCTGTGGATTGGAGGGCCAGTACCCATCGATGAAGGATCAAGGTTCTGCCAATATTCTGGAGCAGTCTGTTGATTGAAGATATCAAAAGAGGGGGAAGAGGAAAGATAAACACAAGTAAAAACAGTTCAAATAATTATTTCAAGTAAATGAAACATCGTCCTTCGCATCACTTTCTTGACATGCTATCAAAGGCTATGCTTGATGTTTTCAAAATCTTGACATATTCCAATTCTACACTAAACATTTGACCCTAGCCCGATTAAGTTCTACACTAAACATTTATCCATTCAGAGGCATTGATGCTCAGATGTCCCCATAGGAAAGAATAATAATCATAATAATAACTTAGTTGATCAATAAATTCAATACACAAATGAGCAGAGAACTTATACATGTTAGATATTGGCTATCTGCCAACCAAACATTCAATATCTGAACTTTCGACCACCAATGAGAAGAAAAGTATATGAATATTCAAGATCATGGCTTTCGCAAAACAAATTAACTGGATTTGCAAAAATAAGAAAGAATGTTTGAGGTGAGAGCGCTAGTTACTCCAGCACTACACCATGATCCAGCTGCTACTAGAGTTAAAGAGTGTGTAGAAGTGCATACCCACTAAAAATGAAATTCCCAAACATGATCACAAAGGTCCTCCTCCGCGATGCGAGTCCGAAAAGAATAAGTGATAATGAAGTGTTAGAATGCTAGTGTATCCTAGAACAACACACACGTTCACATGCAAACGAGGTGATCATTGGAATTGGCATTAAACATGTCTGAACTCAACAGCAATGAACTCGGTAGAAGATATCATATAAAATGATATAAAAACGTGGCCTTGTCTAATCTACAAGAATATGGCAAACTGAAGATAGCAGATACAATTAATTTACTTTGTGGAGACTAATTTTTATACTAATCAAGCAAACACATATGCACAAAGTGACGTCAAAACAAGCTACTAACTACTAAGATTAGTCTTTTAGAAATATCTATCCCTTGACAGAAACTCATTAGCAGTAGACAATCTGAAAATGAAGTCAGAGCCATATCATGATTAGATATGGCCCAGAACAGTTAGATTGGCTTTTGACTTCATATACTTTACATGCCTTGAAATTAAGATTACAATTTCCAATGGTGAGAAGATGAGGACTAAGATGCGCTCTTGTTGACCTTACACCATGGGTTTTGTCCACATTAGATGCATGATAAAATATCAGTGAAATTAAAAGGATTTCGATATCTAGGCACTTCAAATGCATTGGAGTTCAATAGTGTTGATCTCATAAAAAAAGCAGCTGGAAATCCTACCCTTCTTTAGTATCTTTACAGATTCTCTATTTTTAGTATACATATTGGTCCATGTGTATAAATAATTACATTTCAGGTACTAAAAAAGGTGGAAGCAAAATCAATTTCAGTTTATTATACAATTTAAACAGATCCAACAGTTGAAACTTCTGTTGAAATTTTAAAATCTCTTTAAGATTATCAAAACAGAAAAAAGGCCCTAAAACTAAATTTCCAAAAGAATGTGTTATATTTAAAGGAAAAGATACAGCAAACCTTGCAACTTTCTGTTTGCTTTCAATGTTAATGTGGGACGCATATGCCAATGATATCGATTTAGCATCATGTTCATTATTGATTTAAACAGAACATGCATATACATCCAACACACTCTCTCAGACCTTTCAGGTAATGGCCATTCAGCTATATTTCTTCATCTTCATATAGCTTTAAGCTGTTCATCGTTTGTTCCCGGAGGGTTAGATCATCTGAACACCCCATCAAAATTTTTTTGAAATCATTTGCTTAACTGAAAACTAAAGTGGTTAGATGAAGATGGAGTCTACTGATGGATGGTTCAGTGAGGGAGATTGCATGCTCATTTCTGATGTCACACCAAATATTCACAGCCACAGTTATCGCATAAATGGTTGGATATGGATCATGTCATCATGGTTTAGTTATGTATAAGTTTTACTCTTCAGCCCTATATTAGAAACAATTTTAGATCAAGACAATTTAAGGTATACAATAAAAAAGATAATTGAAGTAATTACTGTACCAACCATATCATATATCTGGCAGAAATTTCTTATAAAACATACAAAAGATCTACATAGGTTAATCCCTAATCCACATTAAACCTCTCATACCACAAGTTTATCTTAACTCTAATCAGCCACATCAAAATTTTATATCAAAGAACAGAGGTGACGAATATTTTGTTATTTGTGCACACTATATTCAATCTAAAGGCTATCCCTTACTCTTTTTGCATCCATGATGGACATCGAATGGGCTGCTAGTCTTGACGCTATGTGCCTTCCCTTTAAACAATTCCTCATACTGACACAGGACCAAATACCATCAAACAGTAGTAATTTTATTGAAAAGAAACCTGACGATAACACACAAGAGAGTGTCACTTCAAAGAAGAAGTTACAGCTCAAAAAAATAAAAAAAGAGAATTGCATGAGAAGAAAAGGAAGCCAAGTCTATGAATTAGAACGTATGCAGAGCCAGGCAATAATCTCCTGAATCCCCTTCAGTTAGTGGACCAAAGAGACGGAATTTCTCACGGAATCATATTGCAATACTTCGAATCCCCCCCGAGTTACCTTAACGAAGGGTTCAAGAACTGAGTTCACGTCGGAAGACAAGAGAAAGGAGTCCGCTTTGGCGTAAATAAAAACCAAACCTTTTGGGCCCAGAGAAAGTCGCTGGCGGCGATCTCGTGCCATCTGAGAGATACCAGAGTGCGCCGTGCCACGCTGCATGCGTCAGAGGACTCGAGTATTTTCATCATTATATCCGGCCCTAGCGCCGCCGGGGGATCCATCGTCGCTCTCATCTCCTCCTCCTTCTCACCGTCACTTGCCGTCTCCTCACTCGAGTATCCCTTTCCATTGATTCCACTCCGGGTCCGCCGTTGGGCTCCGGCCTAGCGTGCCGCCTTTTGTTCCTCATAAAGCTGCTTCCGTCTCTCCCGATTGCTGCCAATGACCGCTCAACGGAGAGGGCCGACGAGGCAAAGGCGCACGAAGAAGTAGGGGTACAAGGTATTCGGCGGACACCGAGCACGGCCTTCCAGAGACGCGGGCCACCGCGAGGGTAAGATAGTGATTTCACGAATAAAGAACGTTGTTGATCTTTGCCACGTTGGCACAAGCGCGGACTAACATGTGGTTTCTCTCTCACGCATGCGGGTCCCACTTAAGTGATGCTGGGCGGACGTCATCCACTATTTTTGTACGGCTGATTCGACCCGTTTCGGTAGTTCGATTCACAATTCCATGGTCAAGCACAAGCATCCGTTTGATCGATCGCCGATCACGGCCGTCGGTGTCAGATTGGACTCACTGGATTTGGTACTTGTTTTTTGATCATGCATAGAGTGCAGACATCCACAGATCTCCGAGGAACTGTTTTAATCCTGACCGTTGGTGCGATTGGAGAGTTTATCAGTGCCGTTGGTGCCAATTTCTAGCATAACTCTATTCCAACGGAAAATTTGTTAATAATTTAAGAATTTTAATTTTATTTAAATTAGTTAATAAAATTTTAATTAAATTATAACTCCTTAGTAAATTAGGATTTGTTTCTATAAATATATCTTGAGTCTTAAATTTTTTGTGAAAGAGAGAGTTAAGAGACTTTGATCGCTAGAGTTAACGGTGATATCTAAGGTTTCTAAAGATAGTTGAGAGAGCTCTTTAGGCTTATGTGAGAGGTGAACAAGAAAAATCATACTTGAATAGGGATAACTTAAAAGCCTTGTAATTAATCTCATATATTGAAGAATCTATTTTCTTCATCAATGTAGATAGTAATTTGTCGAACCATGTTAATATTGTATCGACTTTTTGGATGTTTATAGCTTGTTGATCTTTCAAGTTTTTCTTTTGATTTTTAGTCTTTCTCCTCTTTCTCTCTCTCCAACAAAGTGATTTTAGAGCTCAAAAGATCTAGCGATTAGGGATTCAACAATGATGTCATTAGTTGTTTTTGCTAGTTTTATTGTAGAGAAATTTAATAGAAGAAATATTTTCACCCTATGATAAAAAAGAGTGAAATATCTTGTTCAATAAGATCTAACAAGAATAACGAAAGGGTCAGTAAGCAAACTAGAAAAGATGATTAATGAAAATTAGGAGGAGCTCGAGACAAAGTATATAAGTACTATTCATCTTTGCATGATTGATAATATTATCAATAATATTTTTGATGATAACTTCATCGTGATTATTTGAGATAAGTTAGAAAAGTTACAAGTTATATCTGAAGTAAAAGTTATATAAGAATAGAGAAAAACATAGACTTGGTAAAGCATCTGAATATATTTAAAAAAATATTAGATCGATTGAAGAAGTTGATGTGAAGATAATAAGACATTGCTTCTTATGACTCTTATAATAACTTTGAGTGGATGATAATATATAGAAAAGTTGTAGTAACTCTAAAATAAGTTAAAGAAGTTTTAATGTCTCATGCTACTAAAAAAATGGATAAATTTAATAATATGGATGATAAGGCATTAGCTATTCATGGTAGAGGTGGAGGTCGACGATGAGAATTTTTTAATAAAAGTATATCTTAATGTAACGGGTTGAGATAAGAATCAGATATTTGGATAATGTTTAGTATTATAGATGCAAATAGTACAAGCATATAAGTGAAATTATCTAAAAGAAAGAAATTAAAAGAAAAGACTAGTGAGTGCTTTTTGTGATGGATAATGATAAAAATGTCCTCTAATTATTAAAGGTAGCAATGCACCATTTTAGAAGAGTTATTTTATTGATTTTGCTTGTGTTAATGATAAATTGATTAGTACGTTGAGTCTATTTTATGATTCTATGGTAAAGATCATGGGTGTTAGTAAGGTAAAATTTAAAATGATTCATAGAGCGGTATATATTCTAGAGGATATGACTTGTGTTCCAAAGATATTAAAGAATCTAATTTGTTTGAGTCTTTAAGATTCTTACGGTTACAATCGAAAGACTAAAGGTGGAGTTATAAAAATTACTTGGGGTTATGCATAAAAACCATAATATGGTATTATTAAGCGAAAGATTTTAATACAAAAATATGAAATCAAATAACAAGGTGTAAAGATTATGATGTGTACCTTTCAACGTTATTTAGAAAAAAATTTCACTTATCTACGAGCACACTATTGTCGGATCCAAGATCTATAATAATATCGATATGTAAGGAAAATTATATTTACCTTCTCTTCTCTTTCTATTCTTGAGAGGACCACTATAATCAATAGATTTAGAGACAAAAAAAAATATGAGAGAAGATCTATAATCTCTTAATCATATCGTATATCCACACATTCGTATACTCGTATATTCGTGTATTCAATTATTGTATGTTTGTATTGTGTTGAGTCCTTTGGAGGTTCTATTTATAGGCAAGAGCAGAGGGTAAATCCTATCATAATTGAACTTTCTTTCTATTGACGGATAATCGTAATCAGAATCTAATCATATTTATAATATATCTTACCAAATCAGATAGAATCACATAATCTAACAATATGATCTTGACGAAAGGAAGATAACATCAAGGGTTGGAAATAAGTTGTATGTATAAGGGATGGTAGTTATCCATGATAGCAAACTTGATAAAAAAAAAAGAAAAAAAAGATGATACTCGTGATTTTTAGAATGTAAATAATTATGAGGGAAAAAATTCGGAATCAAATAGTGCTACTGATTTGGTTCAAGCTACATAGGATGCATTGGCGGGTTTATTGAAATGATGGATCATGAACTGATTTGATTTATACAGTTGGGTAAATTTTTTAAGCCAGTAGTCTAATTTTCATAGGAGAAATAAAGTGAAAATTATTTCCCAAGATATAGATTGTTAGCATTGGTAAATGTTTTTAAGAGTTCTAATTATATTTAAATTAATTAGTAAAATCTTAATTAAATTAAAAAAAACCTTAATGAATACAGATTTATTCTTATAAATTTATCTTGAGTTTCAGGGTTTTGATGACTTAAAAACTTAAGGTATTTTCGTTGCTAGTAAGGATGATTTTAGAATTTTATGTCGAAAGAATTTTTTAAATTTATGTGAGACGTGAATAAAAAAAGTATACGAGTATAACTCGAGAATCTTATATTTTATTAAAAGATATAATTTTTTTAATATAGATAAAAAATTATTGAATAGTATTAATCTTATGTTAATTTTTAATATATTTTTAACTTATTGATCTTTATAATTTTTTATTTTAATATTCGATCTTTTAATTGGGTTTGTCAGAGAAGGGAGGGGGGTTTATGTAATCCGTCAACTAAAACGTATCGCTGAAGACGCCATTGGAAGGGACAGCCGAGCAAACGAGGGGAGATGACGGTGGCGGAAGGGAAGAGCGGAGGCCCATCCGCACATGGGGATGATGAGCTCACGCGAGTCCCCATCGCGCATGACGTCGGTGCGACGAGTTCTGAGTGAACGTTCCATACGTCTCCGAGGCTATCGTATTCCATGTAGCGAGTGCAGACGCCTCACCTAATTGCAAGCAAAACACATCTTCTGTGTTCTCTTCCCCACCTTCCTCTAGCCATGGAATATGGTGGAGGAAAAAGAGAGCATGCACACGATGAAGCACCAACCACGTTTCGTCTGTGGCGTGGAGAAAACTGTGGATTCGAGGATTGTTCATGTCTGTGTTCCAACAAAGATGGCTGGTTGATTGAGATAAGGGAGTCATCAGTGAGAGGAAGGGACAAAGGAAGCTGTTCCTTTCTTTCCTTCTTTTCTTTATACTCTTATCAGCATTGATGTGAACGCTTTGCCTTCTGGAATCGTTTGTCTTGTACGACACTTGAAGTTCCAGGTTTAGACATGCACATATTAAGTGGCGTATTTACGCAAATCTCACTCATTGTGGCTTAATAGATCGACTTTACAATCACTCATTCCATGCAGTAGAATGATATCCAATATATATATTTTCTTATTTCCAAGAATTCAAGTGAATCTCTCACCGCACTGTTGAAAGAGCTATTGCCATATTTTAATATGCTTCATATTTAATTCAGTATTTATGCTTCTCCATCCAATTTATCAGGAAAATATTAGTGGTAATTATTATTCTTTATTTATAAGTATAAATTTCTTTAGTTTTGCATTTGCAAATAAATTAATAATAATTCCAAAGTTCCGTAAAGAAGGCCAAAGCGGGTGTAGTCTCACGTTCATACTTAACGCCAACAGTCTGCCTCTTGACGGCAAACCACTGCTGGCGAGATCTGCGACCGGAGCGGCGTCCGGAGATGGAGGATTCCGGTGTCGGAGCGGCGACGCGCGGCCCTTTTGGTTTAGATTTAAGATCGGATGAGGGGATGGATTCGATCAGATGCGGTAAAGTGATCTCGCTTTTTTTCGGCCCCTATATATTCCAATTCTTTGTGCTCAGCTGTTCCAACACCTTGATCTCGCATTCCGGAGCTCGGTGGATCGCTTTCGATGCTGTAATGATTCCTTTTTCGTTTGGGTTTTGGTGCTAGGTTTCCTCTTCCGTGCGAGTTTGCTACTCTCCCTGCCTCCCTCTTGTCTCTTTCTGCTTGATTTCCTTCCATCAATCTTCTGCTTTTCATAAGTATCTCTGAGATCTTGGCGTGGATTCGTGGGTGTTGGTGTTCATTTAAGAGGCTATATTTGAAATTTTTGAGCTTTTCCCCCTTTGCCTGTCATCCTTCGTCATATTTCAGGAAAAGTGCAGCCTTTTGCAGAGATTCCTTTGGAGAGAGAATTATTCTCTTGGATCAAACCTTTTTCTCTTCGAAATTCCTATAAATACTATGTTGCTTTTCTTTTTCCCAAGACCTGTCTCTGTTAATTTCTATGTTTCGGTACTCTTTTTCCTCTCGACATTCACTTCTTGCTTGCTTTAACCCCCACCCGTCGAAGTCCTGGGTTTCGTTTCATTTGCTATAAGTCTGTCTTTCTATATGATAGGACTTCAAAACAGCATATTTCTATCGTTATCTGTCAGCTTTTTGTGATATGATTTAATTGTTCCCCTGACAAAGAAACTTATAATGCTGTCCTTTTTGGTGTTCAATTTGAACGGGCGACGGTCGAGATGTGAATGTTGGGTTTCCACAACCTTTAAATTAAATCAAATGTGAAGAATCCTACTATGCCGCTGTAATTTATAAGAATGATTTCTCGGATTACGAATGCTGTACCTTTTCCCTGTAATCTAGCATTTTCTTACATCTATTTCTTTGTGTTCTTGTAGTCTGAAGCCTAAAGTGAGAGCTTCTTTTCTTTGAACATGTGGAGATTTTCTGCTTGGTAAGTGATTTTATGGTACTGTGCTTAAGAAATAGGTGATGGCGGTGAATTTTTCTGATTACGTCAGGTGTCGATGCATCCTTCCAGGAGTTGAGATGAGTGGGTTTCAGAATACGGAGGCAGAGTCTGAAAAAGCCATCCCTTGGATATATAGGAAGGATGATCAACATATTTGACTTAAGTGCCGGAATGGCAGGAACCAAAATGCTGCCGGAAAGAGATCATAGAAATGGTATTACTTTGGGCTTTCTATACATTTCCTCTGAGTTGGTTTTCAGTATTCTTTTCCAGATTTATAGTTAGTTTTCTCTCTTCAGGACATTTATACTAGAGTATTCACTTTTAGTGTGCTTTTTCTTCCTAGTTCATTGTTTTGCAAGTGTTTTAGATCTGCTTGTGATGCTAGGATTATGAGGCACAGTTTGTTGATTGTGGATGGGTAATTGATTACTTTCTGGAATTATAGCTTGTCTCAGCGTTGTTTGTTCTTGTAGAAAGGATCTGCCAATCCTAAGTCTGTTACTATTCTCTTTCTTTGCCACTTATGGTTATTTTGGACTGATATCATTCTTTTTCCTTAACCTGGTAAACCAGAGACATTTTTTTCTTGATCATGGCAATTTCTGAAAACAATTACTACAAGGAAAATGCAGTTAGTCCATTTGTTGGTGTCTCTAGATTAATCTCTTTGTATATTTCCAGCTTTAAATCAATGCCAAAATGCTTATTATTCTTAAAACATCTCTCTGCCTGCTGGTTGTTAAACAGGTTCTCCAGTTCATAGAAACAACCCTAATGTCAACGAAGCCGCCACTCCGAGTGCTACTAACACAGATAACAAACAAGTAAGAATCCGATACTTTGTCATTAACAATGAAGCATTAATCCTATTTTTGGATGGTTTTGTGTTATAGAATCCATATTTGATTGCAGATAACCAGTGTCCTGTACCAGAATTCTTCAAAAAAGAAATCTGGTGGAACACCAATGAAGATGCTAATAGCTCAGGAGATGTCGAAAGAAGCAAAGTCCAAGAGGAAACCACATAGTGTTGTTGCCCGACTAATGGGCCTTGATGATGATCTGACAACACAATTGTCGCCAGTGGCTAGTGAAAGAAAGTTGCTAGAGGGTTACCCTCAAACTGCCTCAGCAGGAGTCCATAGAGGTCATCTTCAAGATGATGTCTTTTGCAATAAGGAAGTTCCATGTGAACTCCATCAACATGATTGTTTGAAGATGGAACGCAGATATGTATCTGAAGTCTGGAATCAGCCATCTCAGAGCAGGAGCAGAAGATGTGGAGAGACTCAGAATGACCTAAGAATGGCTCTTGTCCGTCAAAAATTCATGGAAGCAAAGCATCTAGCCACTGATGAAAACCTTATTCACTCCAAGGAATTTCAGGATGCGCTAGAGGTTCTGAATTTGAACAGAGACTTGTTTCTTAAATTTCTTGAAGAGCCGAATTCTCTATTTTCTAAGCAAACATTTGATCTTCGCTCTGTCCCTCCACCACCTCAACCAAATCACATTACTGTATTGAAGCCATCAAAAAAAGTTGAGACGAAGTTTGAAAAAATGGTGAAGAAGCAGGAAGGTCCAGAGATTAAGGAGAGTGGAAGGGAAACAAACAATCACCACTGGAACTCTACCTTCGACCATTTAAAAGCTGAAAGCTTCTCTCAGCCGACCAGGATAGTTGTCTTGAAGCCTAGCACAGGAAATCCTACCAAAGCACCCACTACAACCATGTCACCTAAGCATCTAGTACAGGGTGATCTGGGAGATAGTGAAGCCTTCGGACCAAAATACATAGAGGAGAGAACTCAGCAGATGCATAAGATTCTATCTGGTCATAGGAGGGATGAGTCTTTGCTATCTTCTGTTTACTCAAATAGCTTTGGTGGAGATGGGAGTTCATTCAATCTGTTCGAAACTGACTACATTGAGGAAGATGGTGGTGGCTTTAGCGACTCTGATGTAGCTGCTCCAACGTCACGCCATTCTTGGGATAGATTCAACAGTCCTTGCTCAGTGTCATCTTTCAGCCGGGTGTCACATTCACCTGAGTCATCAGTGATTAGAGAGGCAAAGAAACGGCTTTCAGAAAGGTGGGCTTTAGTGACATCATATGGTACAAGCCAAGAGCAACTGCATTTACCTAAGAGCTCAAGCACTTTAGGTGAAATGCTTGCAATTTCTGATGTAAAAAGAGAAGAATGTGTCAATAGGTATACAGTCTCAGCCAGCAGATCATGTGGAGGAGATGATGAATTGATGTTACCAGCATTCTTCTTATCGGTGGATGGAAAAAAGAATTCAGGAGAGCTTTCCCCTGAAAATTTATCAAGATCAAAGTCTGTCCCAGTCTCTTGTTCAGCTTACAAAGACATTGGCTTGAAATATGAAGGTTCCAACACTCAGCTTTGTGAACCCACAGTGTCAGAGGTGTCAAAGACCAAACACGGTAAATCATCTTTCAGAGGAAGATTCTCTAGCTTTTTCTTTTCTAGGAGCAAGGAAACTAGAAAAAGACCTGTTTGTTCTACCATGGTGAGCTGTGGTGGTGCTGATGTGGTAGTAAGCAGAACTGATGAGATGCTAAAATCAGTTCATGGTAGTTCGTCTGCAAACAGTCAAGTAAAAGATGAGGAACAATCTGCCAGTACAGCTTCAATATCGGTGACAAATGTTTCCAAAAAAGTTAGTATTCTTGCTGTTCTTGCGGATTTGAACACTTCCATTTTCTACTTTGCTCACATATTTACAATCTTTTACTTCACACATGTTTTCTTTTCAGTTCAACGTCAGTGATAAATTTCTTATTCTCTGCAGCCCATGCAATCAGTTGAAAACTCCAGGACAAGTGACAAATCTAGTGAGGAGGAGAAACTCAGTCCACGTCAAAATTACATGAACAACCTGGACCAACCTAGCCCTACTTCAATTCTGGATGCACAATTTGAAGATGATGTGAATGGAAATCTATTGCAGACATCTGAAGCAAATGCTAGGCAACAACGTAAGTTTTCTCTTGCATTCGCATCCATGCTTATCTTTCTATTTGCTGATTGATGTTTTATCTCCAATCAGTAATTTCCAGGGCTTCACCTATAGAGTCAGTTGCTCGTACTTTGTCATGGGATGACACCCATCTGGAAATGCGACTCCCCGAGCCCTCAAGTTATAAAGTAGCTTTGTCCGAGGCAGATGGTGCTGACCAAGATCATTTTGTATTTGTTCAGAAATTGCTATCTTGTGCTGGCTTGGAGAAATCTGATATGATGTTCACTGGATGGCACTCTCCTGATAGCCCATTGGATCCAGTGTTACTTGACAAACTCTTGGGTCTGAAAGAAGATGAATCTAAGTGCATGGAGAAAGGTCCAACCCTGAGGCTCCTATTTGACTGTGTGAACTTGGCCCTTTTAGAAGTCAGTTGGTCTACCTTAATGAGTGTATACCCATGGAACAGGGCGTCCTGTGGGGCACAGGTTAATAATGCTTGTGCAAGTTCTGCCTTGTCAGAGGATGTGTGGGGTCTCGTGAGGGATTGGTCTTCTGGCAACCGGACGGTGGTGTTTACTGAGAATGACATTGGTAGTCTAGTTGTGGATAGAGTATTGAGGACTGAGGCGGGAGGAAACAGATGGGTTGAATTGAACAGGATAGTAGAGGAGATCGCTAAAGAAATAACTGGTGATGTATTGAAGGATTTGGTTGGAGAGGCTTTTTCAGATCTTGCTGCTGCATGTATCTGCTGATGCCTTCTTTTCCCTCTCAGCCTCTTCTACTTCACTTCGTTGTTTTTGCCGCAGCGTTCAGATTTCTACCATGCCACAGGTGACAGTGTATATGTATTTTCTGATATTTGATGATTTCTCGGATCACTTGGATCTCATTCGGCTTTCTTTCTTTGTCCATGTTTGTTCTTCAGTAGCATGATATAGCTTCAACTCTGTTACTTGTGTCAATCTCTGTACCTTTCAAGTACTGAGCTGGCCACTTGAGAAAATTGGTAGGTTAACTATGCATTTTGGCTGAAGGACAAGGGTGATATTTTTCACCCTCTGTATTTATTTGCAACCTATGATTTTAAATGCATTCTTTTAGAGGTAAAAGTCTTCTTTGATTCCAAAGTCTGATGTAAATGTGATGTGGATGTGGCTGAATTAGGCTGGAATGGATGCCCGGTTATGCCACCATTTGGAACCACGACGTGCTCCTCCAAGGATTGGCCTAAGGGGTTATTATTATATATGAGGCCCATGGAGGACCTCATTACTGACGCCCAAAAGTCTTTCGCTACGGTGAGTGTTGGTAATACATTTAACTTTTCCTTGTATGCTTTTCGTTTGTTTTGATCATGAGTTATGCTTTGCGGAGACACCATCTGATCAGGTCAAAGAAAAGGACAACTTCACAGTGAGGGCTGCAGAGAGAGATTGCTAATGAGGTCGAGAGAATCTTGAGTCTAAAAGATGGAACTAGTAATGGAGCATTGTCGTTTGATGGATTTGGCCAGTCGATTGGACTCCGTCCTCCAATCGACGAACAAGGTGAGGGCCGACCGCCTCCACCTCATCGAGGCATTGTTGAGGTCGGACGTGGAGGTAGCTTCCCTTCAGTCTGCTATTACAGCAGGCAGTGGAGCAAGCAACGAAGCAGCTCTAAGCAGAAGAGGAGAGGAGGCCAGCCAGAGTAGTAGGTAGGCCATTGGGATCGCCACTTTTAACCCAAGGTATCTAAAGGTTTTGAGAAAAGTCTAACCCAAACTGGCACATTGGGTATCAACTTACGATATCCCAAACGTGCTACGATCATCTCGGCCTCAAGCTCCCAAAAGGCCACGACAACAAGCAGCCAACTAATAGGAAGGTTGCTTTCGTCAGATCCAATGGACTCTATAATCACAGTGAGTTTGATCCGCCTACGACAAAAGTGAAATTGAAGCCGAGTGTGGGCTCCTAGAGGAGGATGTCGATCGACTGGCCAACTAAGAGGTCGTCCCCCTTACTCTCGATGGTGACGCTAGCACTCAAGATCCACAAGTAATTATTTCAATAAACATTTCATAGTCAATGCAAATTAAAAACAGACTTCATAAGTCGGTCGTACAATAAAATATCCAAAATGATTCACTATAAGTCAAAATCTGCACAAGTAGTGTCCACATGATATAATATTTGTTTGCAAGTCTAAGACGACTACCAAAACCAAAGAAAATTGGGTTGCTAAGGCTACTATCAGTCCTTTTCATGTTATGCAAAGTATGAACAAAATTGAAAGACACAGATATACATGAGCATTACATCAAACACTTCGTTTACGGTTTTGTTCATGACACTTAGTGGAAAACTTTAGCGTCATATAATAGTTGAAATAATCGCACATAAATAAATGAGGGTTGGGCACCCGATCCGAATATAGCGTATAGGTCTATTGTCCCTAACCCCAGTGAAGCTAGTAAGTCAGATGAGATGGGTTGAAGTCGTTTCAAAGATATTAAAATATATGATGTCAACAGAACTACAAGAGCTCTAAGTGCTTAGCTTCCCCTTCTTTGAACACGAGTAGAAGGTTGCCCATCAAGTGAAACCTCTTAGTGTATGGTTCTTGTGCCTAGTTTTTGCAGGAGGACGAACTGTTATCTCTTAATCTAGGCCAACCAACAATTACATACACTTGGTAATCAATGAGCCCATGCGGTCTTAGAGACGTCTCTCATACCTTGTGTAGGCAGAGATTGAGATAACCTCTATGAGCTCTTCTATTTGCAGCTTTAAGTTATGGCAGTCTTTAATGTCATGCTCATAGTCTTGATGGAAGCGTCGAAACTTAGTACAATTCTATCTAGCGGGAGGAGTCCAAAGACGATGGGGTGTGCGAAAGAAGCCTTTTTTTTTCCCTAATTTGCATAAACATTTAATGTGAGAAATGTTAAAAAATGATGAACTCGCTATAAGAAGGTGCTCAGTTACCACAAAACCTATCATTATGAGGTCGCTCTGAGTTACTTAATCATGAGCTTCTCTCCTCAACAGTGTTTTTGAGGTTGATAGTTTTCTTTCTAGCAATTACTAACTTTGCCCTATATGTCGATTGGCCTATTATAGCAACTCTAGAAAAATGGCAAAAAGTTATAGCAACTCTAGAAAAATGGAAGCCATGGATATAAGCATTAATTAAGATGAACAAATATAAGCATTAATTGAAATGTTCAATGTAGCTGGGAAGGGATTCTTTGTCCATTTGCCAACAAAAATGTTCAAACCATTTCCATCACGGGGTTGAATGGTAACTTGTAGACTCAATCCATTTGACATGTTGTTAGGATGGTCAAACCCGTCAACTATGTTTTAGCATGCGTGCTCTTCGTTATCTCATCTTTCTCCTATCAAATAGTAAATTACAGTATTACCTTCGCAATGTATATTAATGATGCAAAGGAGTAAGAATTAAACTTGGTTGATAGAGAAGAGATACTTATCTCTACCTCTTTGGACAGTAGAGTTATTCTGTGACAATTATGATAGTATTCATTTGTGATTACCGGTTAACAAATCTGATTTTGATCAATTTTAGTAAAAAATTTAGAAACTTCATTTGGAATAGAAATGGTAAAATAATAATACATGTTTCTCACGGGATGAAGATAATAAACATCATGGTTCTCACATCCTGAGCAGTGCTGCTTAATACGACAACACGCCATGGTGTGGCATTCGAATCAAACCACCAATATCTTACAGCAATAATAACACTGCTAATCGTTTGCCTTAGCCTCGAGATGTGCTAAGCACTGCCTTCATTTCACACCTGTCATCCCGCTGTTCCTCATTCTCACCATCACGTCTATGGTACGGACTTACTATTATTATTATTATTTGTTTTTTATTATCGAACAAGGACAAATTATACATGAGGAGAGCTGTGATTTACTGTTCCAAGTACAGTAACAGTACAGATATAAAGGGGGCAATAACAGTGAAATAATTTGCCTATGAATAATAATGAACGATATTAGGATCAAGTCATACTCGTTGAGCCGAGAAATCTTATTCGGCTCAGAACATGATATATCAGTAAATCTTATTCCTTATTGGATCTATCTAAATGGCCCGTTCAAACCTGACGCCCTTTAAGAGTGGGAATAATAATACATACGACGATCCAGACATGCCATTATTATACAATGCGTATCTGTTCCGGTGATCAAACCACGATGAGACATGACGGCATATGGCCCGTCATCGCTCCAATTCACTATCATTATCAACACCCAAAACTACTAACTTGAGTTACTCGTAATTGGTTTCTGTCGTCTCATGAGATTTGACTTTGCGTATTAATACGTTTCTAATTGGTAATGTCGCCGACGTGGTAACCTTGATGACATACATCTCACCTCATCCATCATTATCGATGCCCAAAAGCATAAGCATGGATTAGGAATAATTGGCGAGGATTAAGGTAATATTTTTGTCGCTTTAGAGCTTTGACTGTGACGTCTTATTATGTTCCTAATTAACACACCACCGACGTGATAACATGTCCTCTAACCGACGCTTACCCAGCCGTGCTGCGGGCCCCAAAAGCGCCCCCACTTGTTTGCTCCAATCAACAAACGAGTAGCTTTATCAGAGTGGTACGGCGAGTGTAGCTCTTTCTCACGAGCAACAATTTTGTACCTATTTGGTCCTCCCTCGAACACCACCTGCTTTACCATTTGGCATATCGAATGGGATCCACATGGTACTTTGTCGTACCTTCCGGGGTAAGACGGACGGGTGACAAACATATTTTCATTTTTTTTATGCTTCCTAAACGGATCCTGTGACGCGTGGAACGTCAGCACCGGTGATGCTTCGGTAAACGCGACGCATCTGAGCGATGGAGGGTCACCACAGAGGTGTCCCGCCGCCACCGCCGCGAGTTAACGGCCGTTACGGAGACGATGGCGTAACGGCGTAATTTTTCACAAATTGCCGGGCCCGCGGCATAACTTTTTGGCATTGAATGGGGGGAGACCGACACGTCGCGGGGTGCGTCCTACCTGGCGGAAGAAGCAACCGGCTACCGACGGAGAGGCGGACTGGCGCAGCGTTCTAGCGTGCGCGTCTCCCGGCCCTTTTCCATAAGACAGAATGCCAGAGTCTTCGTGACGCCAACGGGTGTTGCTGTCTTCCCGAGATCTACCCCATTGAGCGTGGGTGAAAAGGAAAGCCTTCTCTCCCCTCTTCGCGGCGTCGATTGCTCCGTGAGTCTTCTCTTCCCGTGTCTCACTCCATTCTTCTCATTGCCTTCTCTCAATTCATTTGTAACTCCGTCGAAATTTGTGTTTTTTTTTTTCTTTCACTATTTGTTACCATCTTTGTCGGTGCAAATCGAGACTGGTTGGCCTTTCTCTTCCTGTTGGGATTTTAGAAGGAAATATGGAATTTTGTAGTGGCATTTGATAGGTTCAAAATTGTTTTGTCGGTCAGGCTGGGAATCCCGATCTGGGATCTGATTTCCTGCAAAATTTTGTAATTTTAGGGGTTTTGAAAGTGAAATGTTTCGTAGTCTATATGAAAGATTTGATTTTTAGCGAGAGTTTTTTTTATTGAGGGCTCCGAAGACTGTTGGGTAGTAGTTCCTCGTCTCATTTGGATTTTGGGGAGGGCTCAGTAGAGGCGGCCAATTGGATCTGCTCCTCTCAGTTTGATGAGAATTCATTCCTTTCGGATCGATCAGTTGAGCTGATTTCGGATCAGAATCTCATGAGACGGCGGTCATCGGCGTTCAACCATCAGGAGGAGATGGAGAAGGCCAACGGCAAGCCTCCGCCATCTCGGCTCTGCTTCTTGGCCACCCTATCGGTCATGTTCTGGATCATGATCTTCTACTTCCATTTCACCGTTCTCAGTAGCAACCCCATCAGCAATCCTGAGCAACCCGTTCCCTTCTCCTCCATCTCGTCCAAACCCCAGCGGATTTCGGAAGCATATGAAGCACTTGAACTGCCCAAAATGAAGGCGCCGACCAAATCAAAACCAGCAGATACCCGTCAAGAACCAGAGGCGTTCCCCTTCACCCGTGCCCTCCAGACCATCGAGAACAAAAGCGACCCTTGCGGTGGGAGGTATATCTACGTCCATGATCTCCCTTCCCGGTTCAACGCTGACATGCTTAGAGATTGCCGAAAGTTGAGCCTTTGGATCAACATGTGCAAGTTCACAAGCAATGCTGGCATGGGGCCTCCGCTCGAGAATTCAGATGGGGTCTTCTCGAACACAGGATGGTACGCCACTAATCAGTTCGCGGTGGATGTGATCTTCAACAACCGGATGAAGCAGTACGAGTGCTTGACAGAAGATCCATCCATCGCTGCTGCTATCTTCGTGCCCTTCTATGCTGGTTTTGACATAGCTCGATATCTTTGGGGATACAATACCTCAGTCAGGGATGCTGCATCTCTGGATTTGGTTGAATGGCTCATGAAGAGGCCTGAATGGAGTGTGATGGGGGGAAGGGACCACTTCTTGGTGGCAGGGAGAATTACTTGGGATTTCAGGAGATTGACTGATTCTGAAACAGATTGGGGAAACAAGCTTCTATTCTTGCCAGCTGCAAGAAACATGTCGATGCTGGTTGTGGAAGCGAGCCCATGGAATGCTAATGATTTTGGGATACCTTATCCTACATACTTTCACCCAGCAAAGGATGCTGATGTCTTCATTTGGCAGGACCGGATGAGGAAGTTGGAGCGGAAGTTTCTCTTCTCATTTGCAGGTGCACCACGCCCTGATAATCCAGAATCAATCAGAGGGAAGATCATAGATCAGTGCAAAAGGTCCAAAGTTTGTAAGTTGCTGGAGTGTGATTTTGGAGAGAGCAAGTGTCACTCCCCAAGCAGCATAATGCAGATGTTTCAGAGTTCTTTATTTTGCTTACAACCACAGGGAGATTCATATACAAGGAGATCAGCTTTTGACTCCATTTTGGCTGGTTGCATACCTGTTTTCTTTCATCCTGGCTCTGCTTATATACAATATACATGGCATCTCCCAAGAAACTACTCAACATACTCAGTGTTTATACCTGAGGATGATATTCGAAAGAGGAGTGTCAGTATCGAGGAAAGGTTAAAGCAAATCCCTCCACATGTTGTGGAAACAATGAGAGAGACAGTCATAAGCCTTATACCAAGCCTGATATATGCAGACCCTAGGTCTAAGTTGGAGACTCTTAATGATGCCTTTGATGTGGCTGTACAGGCAATCATCGACAAAGTTACAAGACTAAGAAGGGACATGATTGAAGGCCACGAAGAAAAGGATGTCATTGAAGAGAACAGCTGGAAGTATGCTTTGTTAGAGGATGGTCAGCGAACAGTTGGGCCACATGAGTGGGATCCTTTCTTCTCTAAGCCTAAGGATGGTAATGGTGAGTCTGGCACTTCATCTGCTGAAGCTGCTAAGAATTCTTGGAAGAATGAACAAAGGAGTCAGACTTGACTTCTATCAAGATTGATTTGGAAGATAAGGCTAATTGCTCAAGTATGGTTTGCCATCATAGGTGCAATCTGAAGCTACTTGACAGAAAGAGAATTTTCAAATTATAGTTATGTGGATAAGTGAATTTTGATATTTCATTTTGAGTGAATTTGATGAGCTTGTTCACAAGTTGTCAGAACACATGCCTACAACAATGTTATAACTTCCAAGGTAGGTTGCCGATGTTGTCTTCCCTACATATTGAATTTGATATATTCTTTCTATTTTAGTACATGCTCTATTATTAATTCTCTGTAACTCTTCCATTACATGTTTAACAACGATGGAAACACTTTTATCGAACTGAATGTGAGACATAATAATGATAAATTCTTTAGCTTTTTTGCATACATTTTTGTCGATATATGAGATTCTTTGTGCAAGAAAATGGATTATCATGGGCCACGGCAATATGATTACACAAACAATTGCGACTGTACATCAGATGCTTCTTAAAACATGAATTGTAGCATCCTGAAAATTCATATGGATGTAAAACTTTGGCATTTCTATTGTAGTCCTCTGATGAAGATTATCGATATTAGAATATATATATATATATATATATATATATATATATATATATATATATTCTTTTTCTTAAGTTAGTCAATGCTAATCATTTAGATGGGAACCAAAGTGCCTTTTGACACTCGGGTAAGTTGCTAAGCTACATATGCAGCTCAGTCGTGAAACTGATCTTTGTGTTTGTTTCGTGTAATGCATGTTTCATGTGTATAAGATATTTGTGTTCCTAGCTTCATGTGCTTCCAAGAACCGTGTCACTTGTTCTTCAAGAATACTCAAGCAATCAATGTTGGACTGCATGTTACTCCTTACTGTGCATGATGACACTGGCACAGAGGTAGGGGACAAAGGTTCTGCAACAATCTTTTCTTCTTGGTGCTTGATTGAATGATTGATCCTTGCTCAGCTTTCATCAGTCTTAAAATGTGTGATGCCTACTGCGGAACTTTAGAGACTTTTTATATTGCTTACATTATAATGCTTTATTAAGAACAACTTTGGAGGATGTAGGATATACATAATATGATTATTCGGATTAATTATGTTCTTGCTTTACTTTTGCTTTATATGGAATCTTGTCCAAGAAGCCGAAAGATGTTGAAAAGCATCTCAGCACGCTGGTGGATTGGTAGATGTTAAGTTGTGCTGTATGTCACCATGTTGCCTCTGGAAGTTTGGGGTTTCTGGCCAAGCTTGGACAGTGTGCTGGACCACAAAATCCAACACCATTCAAAAGATCTGGTGGGATAGGAGGGATCGCAAGATGAAGGACATGAGATCGACAAGATCGATGGTTCGGATCATCTGGGTGCAGCAATTGTTGGTGCTCCGAAAGATGTGGTTGGATAGGGATGTCGAGATTAGGTTGCAAGATCGACAACACGGATGGTTGAGATCATTTGAGAGCACGAGTAGACCGTTTGGGAATAATGGAGAGATGATGAGCTGTAATAAACTTTGGTGAAGAAGTCCATCCCGATCTTAAGATGTGGATATGTAATGCAGAGCGAGGAATCTTTTAAGACAATACTAAAAAGGGTTAAAAGTTTATTTTGTGATTTTGACCATGAATTAGTTAAGTTTTTATGATTAACTTAAGTCTATGATTTATTTATGTCTAAATTTTTTTTTATATTTAAAAAAATATAACATATGTGTTTTTTTCGAGACATTAATGATTTTTATATTTAAAAAAACGTAACATATAAGTTCTTTTCGTTAAGTCTAAGTTAATATATATTAAAGATATATTGATTCATGATAAATTATTAATATAATGATATATATAATTTAAGTTAAAAAAAGTATTAAGATTCATTTTAATCGTTATGATTTTTGTTATGGATCACTTAAAACCCTTATGACTTATTAGTATTAAAAATAATTTTTATATTTTTAAAAGCGTAGCATATAATGATAAGTATAATTTAAGTTTAAAAAATAGTTAAGGTTCATCTTGTCGAAAAAGAGAAAGCGACAGAAGTCATAGCAACGAATGAAGGCGGAGAGGTAGAGATAGGAGAGGGCGGAGGCGGAAGTGAGGGAGAGTTGGACTAATACATTGTTGGTGTGGCGTAGGAGAGGACAAATTGAGAGGTGATAGGGACGAAGATGCTAGGAGGATAAAGAGGGACAAGAAGACCATTACTTGCATAACGTCAGATTGGTTGATACACATCCACTTGAGACAAAAAAAAAAACTCTTGAGCTTGTCATCAACGTCGAAGAGGCTACATGTATACAATGCCCTGTTATGACTCAGTGTTGTTGTTGATGGTCGCCTTCGCGACAATGCCTCCTTTCATCATTGATGATGATCTCAATTATTTTTTAACTTAAATTACATGTCACGTAAGCAAACTCTAACATCTGTTAACTCAAACTTGACGGGAAAAGCTTATATGTTATATTTTTAAAAGTATAGAAGTTATTTTAGACATGAATAAACCATAAGAGCTCAAGTGATCTATGACCAAAATCACAAGAGCTAAAATGGATCTTAATTTTTTTAAAACTCAAATTATATGTATTATTATATTAATAATTTATTATGAGTCAATATATTACGTAAGTAGACTCTAATATTTATTAACTCAGATTTGACGAGAGGAACTTATATACTACGTTTTAAAAAATATAAATATTATTTTAGACGAGATGAACTTATTTAAGTGGTCATGACTAAAATTATATGGTTAAAATAAAAAAAATTAAAAAATTAAAATTAAAATTAAAATTAAACATTGTTAGAAAAAAAAATATATAAGAAACAAGAATTCAAAAATGAATTAGTCTTAAAGGTGAAATCTCATCATTTCAAACCTCTTTTAACATCATCGGTGGTATAAAAACACAACTGATCAAAATAAATTTGTATGTTATGAACTCACCCTTCCCCGTGAAAACTTGAACGTGATATTACCATTTACATTACATCCATTCACACAACATGATACACTCCTCGGCAGAAGCACCCTTTCACCTCATCCCATGGATGCGAATCTGAATGCCTAAAGCACTGCCAAATACAATTTTCCTTCTCTCTTCTCATCATTTGATATTTAAATACTTTCCTTATCTCGATATGGTTCACACGAATGCCGAGCAAATTCATCCTCTGTTGGGTAGTAAAACATCCACGACGACTCGCCTCGCAACATCGATTTGTTCCCACGCGTACACGAATCGCTCTCAGACATTAATGGCAATGAAGAGACCCAAAACAGAGCCGAAATGGTTAAAAGGTGAACAGGAAGAAGCAAGAAACAGAGAACGCCAAAAAGACATAAAGAAAGAAAGAAAAGAACAAGGAAAATAAAAGAGTAGGAAGAAAACTGCTGCCTTTTATCTCTCGTTGGTCTCCGCTGCTTCCGAGCTGTCGGAGAAGGCGATGGTGGAGACGTTGGAAATGGCGCCGGCGACGGCGGGGGAGGCGTGCTTCGCGGACGAGGTCCTCCTCCTTGAGTTACCCTCTGACCCTTACCATCCGTCCGTCGCCGAGTTGAAGCATCAGGCCCAAATTTTGCAGGAGTTCTTTGAGCCATCCGTCGAAGGGCTTCCAGTTTGGCACCGACCTCCCGAAAAATCTGATTTTTATGCTTGGAAGATGATAAAAATCTGATTTTTTTTCTTTCTTTTTCTCTTGCGTTTGGTGGCACCTTTCTAGGGCTTGCCGACCGAGGGGAAAGGCGGAGGAGACGAGGAGGAAGAGGAGCTCGAGTGGCTCGCGAACAAGGACGCATTTCCGGCGCTGGAGACGTCGTTCGAGATGCCCTCCCGCCCGCGCACCGGCAGCGGAGGCAGCGAGGGCTGGGACGGCGCCACCGTAGGCGCGGTGGCAGAGCGCAAGAGTCCGGTCTCGGCCTTCTCCGCCGCGACTTCATTCTCCGCGCCGGTTCGACCGAGGAGCAAAGGGCGGAGGCCTCGCCGGAGGGTGCTGACCGGCCTCTCGCCCGAACCTCCCACCGTGGCAGTGGCGGGGAAGTCGACGGCCGTGGAGAGGCGGCGGTGCCGCCACTGCGAGGCGGAGGAGACGCCGCAGTGGCGGGCGGGGCCGGAAGGGCCCAAGACGCTGTGCAACGCGTGCGGCGTGAGGTATAAGTCCGGTCGCCTCGTGCCGGAGTACCGGCCAGCGAGCAGCCCCACGTTTTCCCCCGCCGATCACTCCAACTTCCACCGGCAGATCCTTGAAATGCGTCGCCAGAGGTCTACCCGCCAGCGGAGAAGTGCCGGGGCGCCACCGCCGGCCCCCCTCGTTAATTCTCCGGTGATGTAACCCACCGCTCTCTAGAAAAGACTAAATAGACAATAAATCTCTCTCTCTCTCTCTCTTAGAGAACTGTTTTTTCTTTTGCCTTTGAGGGAGGACTACATATTTTCCATATTTTAGCCATAGAAAATGTTAGCTTTACTTAATTGGTACTCATTTATTTATTTATTTAGCGAGTTTTAAGGCTTATTATAAGTCACAAAAATAAAAAGAAAATCCAATTGGGTTTTTATTTTTAGTTACGTCATATGAATTTTTAGAGAAAAAAATACAACTCTCTCTCTCTTTTATACTTCAATAATTAAAGGGTCGATCTTTCACTTGTATATTGAAAATTATGATGTATTTGTCCTCATCAACAATCACTTATATTGACTTATATTGAACTTTTGTCCTCATCAAGATTTTTCTTCACCTGTGAATTGACTTCAACCTATTCTTGTCCTCATCAAGAATCTTGATTGCCCATCAAACCTAACTACGACTGCAGCACTTTAGAGCTTTTCTAGTAAACAACTGTTGGATTCTTGTGAGGAAGATGCAGTATTATTGCGTGTTCATATCATGGCGATGGCATCTTATTCTTTTCTTCTTCTTCCTCCTCCTCCTCCATTGTCCTTAAATAGTCATTACTTTGAACATCCAACTCTTTAGTTGATGATAAACAAATTTTAATTATATTGTCATTTTTATTCTTTAACATCGATGATAAACATGATTAGTATGTGGATGATCGAAATATACGGAGGAATGTATATGTCACGATGGAATTTATAGGGCATATATGTTATTTTTGAACTTAATATATATGTAAAATTCCCAAGACAATATAATATGTAAGGGATTATTGTAAATTAAATTTAATAATGACCTATAAAAGGCTAATATGTTGTTGATGTAACGAATAAAAAATGTCGAAGGTCTTCAAGTCTCGCCTTGATCACTTATCTTTTGTAATAAAAATAAATCATGTTAAAGAAAAATTATTTTTTTAGAAAAATAAAATGACTGAATATATTGATTGATGATGGAAGCAAATGTGTTTCATTAATATCTAATATATATTAAAAATAATGAGATAGTAAAAAATAATGTTGTTTATTTATACCAAATCATAATTTTTTTGCCTAAATGCTTCGTTCCGAATAGATTTGAGTCTTTTATGTATAAATAAGACTATAGTATTGAATTTGTTGGAAATTGAATAATGAGGTGTTTGCACTAATTGCATAATTGATTGTTTATCGGTTGCATATTAAATTTATCTTTTTGCATGATGAGTTATTTATAGTGAGCAGTAATTTATGCTAAAATATATAAATAAAAATAAATATTATACGGATTAAGTCAAGCATCCAAAATATGATATTGTCAAATCGATGCATATCGTAAGACATTGACTTGAAAAACATCCTTGTGAACATACTTTATTTGTAAAATATAGAGAGGTAGAAAGGATATTAATTGCTTATTTATTGATAGATGATGTAATTTATATTCATAATGATGCTAACATGATTCAAGAGTTTCGAAGGAATTTTAGGAAGCAAAAGGAATATGCGCATTGACAGGCGAAATATCAACTTCTTTGGCCAACCTCAGTGAAATCCAATACTTGTAAGTGCAGGGATTTTTTCTTACAATAAATTGACAGGGTCAGTACCAGCTTTTCTAGCATATCTGCCATCACTGTAGTAAGTATTCCTAATGACTTGTATGATTCCTTTGCTGAAACTATTTAGGCTTAACATCATGAAGCTGCTTGCAGAGATTTGGCAAACAATGAACTGAGTGGATTAGTACCTTCTTCTCGCCTTACAAAATCACAGAATGGATCACTTACGTTAAGGTTTATTTCCTTCTCGAAACGTCGTATCTCTCTCTCTCTCTCTCTCTCTCTCTCTGTTATATACCTTATCATTCAACGTAAGAAAGAACATAAATGAAATCATGATGAATCCTTGCCACGAATTATTCATTGCAAATCGTCACCATTTAATTGACCTTGAATCCTTTGAATGGTAGAATCGAGGATAATAGGGATATTTGTTTCGATGCCACTTCACGCGAAGCAAAGCGAAGAAAACTGCACCAACCTTTACGCCATGGTCGAGGTGTTAATATGGCTTGGTCTAATCCCAGATTCACAAGGTTGATGTCGGGTCCAGTTGGGTGCAAGCGTCGTCTCCCAAGTGTGGTTCTTCCTCGACGGGTTGCTGCTGCTTTGTTATCGGTTCTTACACAAAGGTCGAGGTCGAGTGAGGGATTTTTCGACTCGACCCCTCCGAAGTTCAAGTTAGCTTTTTGGTGGAATGAGAAAGAATTGAGTGTTTGAAGTACCCCTCATCTCCTGATTAAGGAGGGTTAGCTTTTATACATATGATGATAAGTTGGTCGTACAAGGTCAATTAATTACGGTCGGCTTCTTAGGCGGCCAGCTTAAGCTTTTGTGCGAGCGTTGACCGACCTGTACGGATTGACGCCGCACAGTACCGCCCTGAGCTTTCCGGGATGGTTGTTCCATGATGATGTGATTCATACGGAGGGGGCGATAAACGGTTGCCCACCACATGTGTATTGCATGTCACATCGTATTTGAAGTTTCATGTCTATAAAATAACAAATTAAATTATTTATTAATTCTTGAAAAAATCAAAAAAGAATAATTCATTTTATATAAACAGGTAATGAAATATATAAAGTTTTTAAAGTTGTAGAAAATCATGAGTGAAACATAAAAGATTTTATTCGTTTATGTGATTGCTTTTATCTCTTTTTATTATCTAATTTAATATTTAAAGATAAAAAAAAAAAGATGAGGATGACTTCCCGGATTTTGCGGGGCGGCCGTCCATCTAATGGAACAAAGGAGAGAGTCACTTTTTTATGGGTGAAGGTGTGTCGAAGAAATCATGACTCGAGATCAACGAGGGCCCCAACAAATGCAATACAGTGAATCCGCAGCATGAAACTAATGTTTAGTATATTCTAACACCGAGGGTCAAGCTGATACTATCTTATCATCATCTTGATGATGTAACCAATGCAAAAATATGTAGATGCATGTTTAATGTTAGCAAGGTGCTATGGCACGTCTCGATTTGTCCGAAAGTGCTACACCGACGTAACTGTGAAAGATCTGAGTTGAAGATATATTAGTGGACCAGTATATTTGGTACTATATGTTCTCTCCTCGTCAATAATTAATTTAAAATATAAGAAGTAAAAAAAAAAGTCTCAAAGTCAGTAATTGCATGAAAGATATTTCAATCGTTAACCAATGAATGGGTATCGTACACAAACAATGACAGTTATCAGGACAGATAAAAGATAAAATTTCTTCAATTATACGAGAAAATCTTTTTATTCTTTGTGGTAAGAAAACATATTAATGTATTTGAACTAATTCATATTTTTCAATAAAACTTTTTCAATAATTATTCTAATCTTCTATTCTTTCTATTAAGCTCTACCAATCTCTTTATAATCATCCCCCCACCACAACAATCGGCAGCTCGACGCTTGTGTCATCAATGGAGCGCATCAAGAGTCATCATGTAGTTCTCTTTCCCTTCATGACTCCAAGCCACATCAACCCCTTCCTCGCCCTCGCCCACCGCCTCGTCCGGCACCACCCCGCCCTCACCGTTACCCTCGTCAACACCCGTTTCCACATCCAATGCATCCGTAGCTCCTCCTTCCCCTCTTCCATCCGTCTTCGATCCCTCCCCTTCGACCCCGCCGCCCACGGCCTCCATCCTGACGCCGAGAACTTCGCCACTGTACCCAACCACCAGAAACTTACTTTCCTCGTCGCCTCCGAATCCCTCCTGCCCGCCTTCGACCAGCTCATCGTTGACATAGCTCGAGAAGACGGCCGTCCTCCGCTCTGCATCGTCGCCGACTTCCTCCTCGCGTGGACCGCGGACGTCGCGCACCGGTACGAAGTGTTTCATACCGTATTCATCCCCGGCGGAGCTTACGGCATGGCCGTATTCGTCTCTCTGTGGACTCACCTACCTCACCTGAAGACGAGATCCGATGAGTTCGCGCTGTCCGAGTTCCCCGACACAACCATCCACCTCTCGCAGCTCTCGAGATTCATGCTTCTCTGCGACGGCACCGATCCGACCTCAGGGTTCTATCAGAGACTGATATCTCAATGGAAGGAGACAAACGCCATGCTTGTGAACACGGTAGACGAAATGGAGGCCACAGGACTGCGGATGCTGCGTAAATTGTTTCCTGTTCCCACCTGGGCCATCGGTCCTCTGCTGATCTCCTCTCATTCTGTTGCCAGCGCTAGCCAAAATCGATGTATCATGGAATGGTTGGATTCACAACAACCGGCGTCCGTTTTGTACGTCTCGTTCGGCTCGCTGTGCACCATCACGGCGTCGCAGATGATGGAAGTGGCGACGGGGCTTGAGGCCAGCGAGGCACGGTTCATATGGGTCATCAGACCGCCTTCAGAGTTCGACAGCAATGAGGAGTTCAAGGCGGAGTGGCTGCCGGAGAAGTTCGAGGAGCGGATGCGAGAGCGAGGGACGGGGGTGTTGGTGCACGGATGGGCGCCGCAGCTGGAGATCCTGTCGCATACGTCGACGGGCGCGTTCCTCAGCCACTGCGGGTGGAACTCGGTGCTGGAGAGCTTGAGCCGAGGCGTGCCGATCGTGGCGTGGCCGTTGTTGGCGGATCAGCCACACAACGCGAAGATGATGGAGGAGATGGGGGTGTGCGTGGAGGTGGCGAGAGGGAGCATGGAGAGCTCGAAGGCAGACCGGACGGACGTGGAGAGGGTGATAAGGGAGGTGATGTGCGGGGGAGAGAAGGCGAAGGAGATGAGGAGGAGGGCGGAGGAAGTCGGGGAGCTGATGAGAGCGGCATGGAGGGAGGGAGTTGGGTCATCGTTTAAGGGATTGGCCGACTTCTTCCGGGCTGCGGCTTCCATGGGAGATGTGCCGAGTTTGTTGATCGACTAAAATAAATTATTATCGATTAATTAAAATTACCGATTATGTAAGATGAGTAGTCTAATAAAATCAAATTAGTGCATATGGGTGTATTATCTTTCATTCTTTTAAGTTGTTTGTTTACTATCTTCAACGAAGTTTAGAAACAATTCGATTCAACTCCGTGGACAAATCCTCTACTATTGGAATTACTTTGACGGGACATCTCACAGAGCAAACTGTACCGTATAAATGCTATTGGTCGATAGCCAATAAATCCTGCACTGGTTGATAGCAATGTTTTACTCAGTCATGTCATAAAGTAACTCAAAAGTTCTCGGTATATATATACATATATATATATATATATATATATATATATAGCGATGTAACGTTTGGAGAGAGAAGTCATATCGGACAAATGGCAATGAAGTGTTAGGCATGTGGTACCGAGATATGAACCACATGATAGTGAGGTATTGACCTTATAGCTTTGAAGTGAGCCATGTGGTAACTCAAAAGTTCTCGGGGTATATATATATATATATATATATATATAGCGATGTAACGTTTGGAGAGAGAAGCCATATTGGACAAATAGCAATGAAAGTGTTAGGCATGTGGTACCGAGATATGAGCCACATGATAGTGAGGCTTTGAGGTGTCAGACACATGGTAAAAAGAAATCGACTCCGACGATGATGTGTCGATCATATAGGTGTCGATCAAGTGAAAGTGAAGTGTCAGCCTCGAGTGTTGGTCATATGGTAAGGTGGTATCATTATTCATATATCACCATTATAATTAGAACAAGATTAAATCATGATCCAAAAATAAGTAAATTTTACAAAAACAAACACCTACTATAACAGCGAATTCCAAATCCTCTTTTGCAGCCCAGACTATGCTGTCATGTAACAAAAAGCTCCACACTTCCAAGTTAAAACTTCTCACCCAAAATACTATCATATATCGGTGATGACTGAATCAGCTCAATTCAATATAGGTCTTAACTAGTCTGATGTGGTTTGAATGTTAGTTCAATAATTAATATGTACGATGGCCGAGATCGAATGAGATTTTCGATCGTAATCTCTCTGATGCTCTAATTAGTATTTTAAATAAAATAATAAAATAATAAACAAATTAAAAATAATTAATAATTAATCTTAGTCACTATGATACGATGGAACGACGACAGAAATGTATGAGTTTTAGTTTAAGCTCTGACATAGCAATTAGCCTCGATGGAAATCAAGGATGCAGAGATCCATAGTTTAAATATGAACAAAATAAAAAAATATATATGAGTTTTTTTTATCATTTTTTTTTAAAGTCAAACAAGAGAAACAATTTATTTTTTTTTCGATTTTATATATTTTTAAAAAAATTACAAAAGCAAATTACAAATTTGTTTTACAAATATCTACTGATTAATAGAAATAAAAAATATCAACAGAAATCAAAAAGATTTTTTTTATCCAAAATAATAATTAAAAATTTGAGAACGAAGAAGAGTGAGAAGCTTTGGGTCCACAGATTTCTTCTGCTCCTCTCTCTCCTCTACTGCTCTACCCGGCAACGCACGTCTTCTCCACATTGTCCCTGTGGTCCTCGGACGATCATCGCTTGGTCCTTCCGAATCCTCTCTCGTTGACTGTCTCCCCCCTTCTCGTGGTTCCACTGGTCCAAGTCCTCTCGACTCTTCGTATTAGAAGATTTGCTGGCCTCATATGAGCCTCTTTAATTCATATAAATTTAAATAACATATCATTTTAGAAGAAACACCACAGGTTGGCCGTGGCAATCATGGTTCCGTCTATTTTTCGTCATGCCTCTCTCGTGATGGATGATAACAGTTAAAATCTTTCGTGTTAACAATCTCAACAATAGTCAAGATCTTACTAAGTACATGATGAGATATAGTAAAAAATCCTCCTCCGTTGAGGAAAATTCTCCTTTCAAAACATGTGAAAATTCTTCATTCAAAACATGTATAAATATGGAGTACTATTGCTGAGGTTGTTATCGTGAGAAATCTTGATTGTTATCAAAGGGAAGAAGAAACGTAGCTTACCGTCATGATTGTCTACTATCAAGGTTACCCAAATGTTACGAGTCTCTTGAGAATAATTAGAGATGGTGATATTAAACTTCAATAATTCATTAAAAATATTAAAATTATATAAATTATCAAAATTTCTTAGTTTCATAAATTCTAAATCTTTCATTTACCACAACGCCTTTAATTCTGACTCTAAAGCCTCATATTTACTAAACAAAAAGTTTATTATTTTAATATTTCTACCTTCAGTCTCTAAATTAAAAATTAAATATTAAATATTATGTGAATTATAAAATCAATAGTGATGTTGTCAGCATTCACGGAAAGATATGAGAATACTATCCATGCTAGCGATCCATCTTGTAATAGATCAATTAGTTATGAGATCTTGATTTGCTTCGAATTAATTTTGTCAATTTTTTAACCATTCATCATTTATGAAATTCATCCGAAAAAAATAGTTGCTAACATAATAATTATCGATGTGAGTGATCCATCTTATCTGACTTAACCGACTATGATATTTTATTTGTCTCAAATTTACTTTTATTCAAATTTCTTGAATAATTGCTAATCATGAAATTCATTAATTGAAATAATTATTTGTAGAAATTTATGTCGCCTTCATCTTAAAAAATATTAGACAATTCATTAAAATTTATATTGTTTGGATTTTTTATGGTAGTGCTCTTTACTTTAATATTGATATAATCTTTTTAGCTTTCAACTTTTAATATTTTATTTAGGTTTGTAGATTTTCTTAGTAGTTCCATCTTAGTAATGTATGTATTTAATAAGTCAAATTTTGATTGTCTATTCTAGAATAAATATCCAAATCTAACCATAGCCCTTTTAGATGGTTTTCTTCTAGATCATCCCTCGCAAGATCAAGTTCCTATAAAATTAAGTCGAGGATATTTTCAACTATAACCCCTTTGACAGTCAAATCGGTTCTTTAAGCTTGTATTGAACAAACTAGTCAAATTAAGTAGGAGTTCAATTCAAGTCGATGCTTTGAGCTTATGTCGGTTGCTCTCAACCCCTCTAAATTAGCTTTTCTATTTTTTCTTTTATTGAAGGGCTCCTTTTGATGTGTGGGGCCAATTGAACATAATGTAAATACTTTTTTTTGAAGGAATAAAATAATTTTTCAATTCGCTTGAATGTTTATATTGAAGTATAATTATATTGAAGATTGATATACTCTCAAGGATAGTACATGTTTCAAGACTTGGAGATATCTTATTTGTAGTGCCTCGATTTTTTCGACCTACATTCACTCACAATTCCTCTTTCTTCAAGATCATTAGTTTTTATTACTAACCTTATTTCTAACAGATGAAGATAAATAATATTTATATATATATTTTTCTTTTTGAGCTTAGAAAAGAAACATTATACTCACTATTTTACAATATAATTATCACATCTAATACTTTGTATCGTAACTAAGCTCAAAAGAGTAGAGAAGACTCAAACAAAACTCAAATAGAGAATTATAATATTTCGTAACCTCAAAAATAGATGCACCATCAACAAAGTCTGAGTACAGTATTTATAGTCTTCACAATACTTAAAAAATATGATCAAAATTTTAAATTTTTAAAATTTTAGAATACGAGTGACATTGATATTTAATAATACTACTATCTTAACCTTTGATGTCACAATTCTGAACTATGATGATTTTATTATTATAAAATTTAAATTCTCGATAATATCACTATCACCCCATGTGGTATTACCATAGTCATTAATAGTACTACAATCGAAAAGGTCGACAAAGCATTGTTTATCAACTTTCTATCTTTTAGCATGTCAACTTTGTCGCGACATATGATTTTTAGTGTGATATTCGATCCTTATTCCACAAAGTTTATTTTTGATACATTGAGAAATTCTTATTTTTAATTTCGATAAAATAGTCTTTCGACATAATTTTCGACTCTTACTTCTAATTATTATATTATATATATATATATATATATATATATATATATATATATATATATATATATATATATATATTATTTAGATATTATATATATAATATCCAAATAATATTCAAAATATATATAAATATAATAATTAAAGAATTATCCTCCTTCTCGCCGCGACTCCGCAGTCACTGTGATCCTTGTCAATATCTCCGTATTCACCGTAGAGCATATTTATTTATTTATTTATGAAAAGGAGGTATTCTTCGATAAATTCTCCCGTGCGATCTGAAAATTTTATCTTATCCAATAAAAGGCTTGCAGGCCGGATTGCGGAGATTCCCGTACGTATACATATTAATGCTTGTCTGCGTCCTTCTCGAGGAAGCTGACGTAAGTGCTGCTGTAATGGCGATTCTTATAGCAAAAGCGATGGAGCTGCCATGCTTGTCGGTAGAAAGTATGCTTGTTATTTCTCTGATCGTCAATGGATATGGCAGCGAAGCCACTCGATTAATTGCACACGGACGTCATCGGGTTGAGTTACTCGGACGATCTCAATCCAAATACGACGAGCTTATAATTTTGATGACCTGTCAATCAATAAAGAAAAGGAAAAAAACAAAAGAGTGGACATGATTGACTTCCATATCCAAAGCTAGTACATGACCTCCACCATGGCTCGCCCAACAGCGCACTCTGAACACTGATCCTCGCAACAATGGAGGACGGCGAGCGCCAACACGTGGTTCTCTTCCCCTTCATGGCCCAGGGCCACATCACTCCCTTCGTCGCCCTCGCCGAGCTCCTCCGCCGCCGTCGTCCCACTCTCATCGTCACTCTGGTCAGCACCCCTCTCAACATACAAAAGATTAAAAGTTCGTCCTGCCCTCCCTCCCTCTCTTCGATTCGACTTCGCTCCATTCCTTTCTCCCCCGCCGCCCACGGACTCCCCCCTGAAGCTGAGACCACCGGGGCCATCCCCTTCCACCAGATCGTCACTCTCCTCCATGCCTCCCGGTCCCTCCAGCCCGCTTTCGAGCAGCTCATCGAAGACATAACGCAGGAAGACGGCCGTCCGCCTCTCTGCATCATCGCTGATAACTTCTTTGCATGGAGCGTCCACGTTGCGCGCCGTTTCGGAACTTTTCATTCCATATTTTTCACCAGCGGAGCTTATGGCACGACCGTTTACTCCTCGCTGTGGACTCACCTACCCCACAGAAAGACGAATTCCGACGATTTCCCGCTACCTGAGTTCCCCGATACCATCATCCACCGCTCGCAGCTCCCGAAGCACCTGCTCATGGCCGACGGCACCGATCCTTGGTCGGACTTCCTTCAGGGACAGATATCTCTCTCGTCGGAAACCGATGCCGTGATCATCAACACCGTCGAAGAGGTGGAGAAGACTGGGTTGCGGATGCTTCGCAAAGTGCTTCCGTGTCCCGTTTGGCCCGTCGGTCCAGTGCTCTCTTCGCTCTCTTCCCCTTCTTCAGCCAGCGCTGGTAACGATCACATCATGAAATGGTTGGATTCGCAACCGCCGGCATCCGTGTTGTACATCTCATTCGGCTCGCAGAACACCATCGCCGCGCCGCAGATGAAGGAGCTGGCGATGGGGCTGGAGGCGAGCAGGACCCGGTTCTTGTGGGTCATCAGGCCTCCTGTGGGGTTCGATGTCAAGGGGGAGTTCAAGGCGGAGTGGCTGCCGGAGAAGTTCGAGGAACGGATGAGAGACGAAGGGACAGGGGTGTTGGTGCACGGTTGGGCACCGCAGCTGGAGATCTTGTCGCACGCGTCGACTGGCGGGTTCCTGAGCCACTGCGGGTGGAACTCGGTGCTGGAGAGCTTGAGCCGAGGCGTGCCGATCGTCGCGTGGCCCCTGTCGGGGGATCAGCTGTACAACGCGAAGATCATGGAGGAGGAGCTGGGGGTATGCGTGGAGGTAGCGAGGGGGAACATGGAGAGCTCCAAGGCGGACAGGGTGGTGGTGGAGAAGGTGGTAAAAGAGGTGATGCACGGAGGACAAAGGGGGAAGGAGATAAGGAGGAGGGTGGAGGAAGTAAGGGGGCTGATGAAAGAGGCATGGAGGGACGGACCCGGGTCGTCGGTGAAGGGGTTGAGCGAGTTCTTCCGAGCTGCGGCTTCCATGAGAGGTGCCGGGATGAAGATGTGACGCCTACATTTGCAGTACCAAAGTCGACTCCGTGTGACTGTTACTCTAATGGCCTTCAAGTATTGACTACCTTTTAGTTATTTAGTGTTATAAAGACTAGAATCTACCAGGACACGTGGTGCTGACAGTCAACGACAATCCCGATGGATGCCATCTGGCTTTTGTCTCTTCTGCTTAGCATTTAGCATTTCATTGCGCATTATTGCAAGAGTCGTTGTGGCGTGTTTTTCTACACCAGCTGGTCGTAACTGATCTTTGGAAATTTGACCATTCATTGCCTGCAACTCAACCTACGCCGCGACGGAAAAGCTTGGTTCTCTTCTTCTATCGAAAGCACGCGATGGTGTCATTTGTCCGTATCTTGTTTTCTTACGTCGCAGGAGGAGACGATAGAGCTTGATATAGATGATAGATTCACGTGTGGATCCCGTCATATTTCTTCGTTCTAAACTCACTTAAGTGATTATTAGAAAAAGTTACTTTTAAATTTAGATGCCCTCTAATAGATTCATTCATTGCTCGGACCAGTAATCATGAACTAGCTGTCAGCCAATTAATGATTTATCTTATTTACGTATTTTTATCAAATAAAATTTATTTATTTTTAATCTGATGATGCCTCTCTAATTTTTTTTTATACGAGAAATTCTTTTTACACAATAAAAATATCCTATCAACCAACCCAACTTTTAAACCCGTTCAATTAAACATGCCTCGTCTCATTCCTCCTCCGTCGTTACCTTCCCCTCGTCCTATTTCTTGTCCTTTTCATCTATCTCCTTCCTCCTCGTTTATCTTCTTCGCTTTTGCCTCCATCCCTATATCGCCCTCCTTTCTCATACTCCGCCCCATCTCATTCCTTCTCCTCCTCCTCCACCTTCTTCCCTTTCGCTGTCTCTTTCTTCCCTCCCACCTCCACATTTTCCTTATCATTTGCCTGTCTTCTCCCTTCCACCGTCTCCTCTTTCTCGACTTCCTCCCTATACTATTTCTTCTCTTCCCATTTTGCCTTCCTCTTCTTGTCATTCGTCTTATCTCATTCTCTTTTTTTTTTTTTCGTCCTACGTAACGAGATCTGTTTGTGAAATTTTTATTTTTTTAAGGATCTAACTATAAATATTAAATTATTAGAGATTAATTATAAAAAGTATAAAAATAAGGTTTCCTTGCCGCCGCCTCTCTCACAAGTAAAAGAGAGGCTGTGTGGGAGTGAGGGAGAGAGAAACATGAAAGTTCAAAGAATAGAGAAGAAAGAAAGAAATGGAAGAGAAAAAAGAGAGGAAAGTGAGAGAGGATCTCGTGGGAAGAAAGGAGAGGAAAAAAGAAAAGGAAAGAAGAACAGAAGAAAAACGAAAGGAGAAAGAAAGAGAAGAATAAGAGGAAAAAAGCTTTGGAAAATATGTTGAGGACATAGTTTGATATGAGATGAAATTAAATCATGTCAAAAAAAATTACATTAGGTATATTTTTGAATTCCCTTGTCTACCTACTGATTAGATAAGTGTATAGATCTATAAATTAATTGATTTTGATGTTCTTAGATTATTTGATATTTATGTTGCGAAGAGAATAGAAGATTATAAAATTGATCATTTTAGAAAAAAAACCAAAGAAAGTTTTTTTTTGACGATTTTAAGGTCATTAATATAACAAATAAGAAACTTCCAAGTTGTGATCGAGTGTAAAGTAGTTCAAAAAAAAAAAAAATAACTTAATCGATTTGCATGAAACCTATTCAAACTCCTACAAAAGTTTTAGCATATATTGGTAAGATAATTAATAGGATGTTTTGTAGTTTTTGAGAATTTTAGTGTCATTAATATAAAAAAGGGGGAATATTTTGAAACACATAATTTAGTTCAAATACGAGGGTAACTTGGTGAACTTTCACATAAACAATCCAAACTCTTCGGATATAATTCTAAGATTTTTAGTAGTACTTTTTTTTAAAAGTGATTAATTATCAAAATAGAATATTTTTGTTTGAAACTTTGAATAGTATAACTTAAATAAAAACTCAGTATAACTTGGTGAACTTTCACCAAACTAGTTTGAACTTCTTTGAAACTATTAGGAAATGATTCTAAGATAATTAGTAGTATTTTTCTTTTCTTTTTTTTTTGAGAAATTTATAATGATTAATTATCAAAATTATATATTTTTTTATGTTGAATCCTTGAAGGAGAGTGTAACTTAGTTTAAAAACAAGTGTAACTTAGTGAACTTCCACCAAACCACTCCAAACTTCTTTGGAACTATTAGAACATGATACTAATATCATTAATAGTATTTATTTATTTTTAAAGATTTTAGAATGATTAATTATCAAAATTTGATTTTTTTTAGTTAAATATGTGAACATTTTAAAACGAGTGTAACTTAGTAAACTTTCATCAAGCCAATTTGAATTTCTCCGGTACCATTAAGACATAATTCTATGGTGAAGTAGTATTTTTCTTATTTTTTAAGAATTTTGAAGTGATTAATTATCAAAATTAGATATATTTTCAATCAAATATGTGAACAAGAATAACTTGGTGAACTTTCAGTAAATCAATCTAAACTTCTTTGAAACTACTAGAATAGGATTTTAAGATGATTAGTAGTATTATTTTCTTTCTACTTTTGAGGATTTTAGAGTGATTAATCATCAAAATCAGATATTTTTTGGATTGAATCTATGAACAAGTGTAACTTAAATAAAAAACGAGTATATTTCGGTAAATACTAAACTAATCCAAACTTCTCCAAAACTACTAAGGGCATGACTCTAAGATGATCAGTATTTTTTTTTTTTTATAGAATTGTAGAATGATTAATCATGGAAATTAAGTATTTTTTAGATTAAATGTGTGAAGGAATGCAACTTAGTTTAAAAATGAGTGTAACTCAGTAAACTTTCATCACATTAATCTAAATTGAGAAATTTCATCGTACTAATCCAAACTTCTCCAATAACTACTATAATATTATTCTAAGATGACTAACAGTATTTTTTTAGAATTTTAGAATGATTGATTATCAAAATTAGGTATTTTTTAGGTTAAATCTTTGGACGACCATAACTTAGTTCAAAAATGAGTATAACTCAATAAACTTTCATCCAACTTATCCAAACTTCAACATAACTAGTATGACAAGATTTTAAGACGATTAGTGTTACTGTTTTTTTTTTAGTATTTTAGGATGATTAATATAATTTGGCACGATGTGGTAGGATTGTAAGATAACTCAACTAGAACATGATTTAACTCAACTAAATCCACTTTCATAACAAGGTTTAGTTAAAAAACGAGTATAACTTAGTTAAAAAATAAAAAATATCAAAACTTTCACAAAACTAATAGGATATGATTGTAAGATAATTAGTACTATTTTTATTTTTTGAGGACTTTATGATGGCTAAATATCAAAGTTAGAGAATATTTTAAAAGATGTTATGATCGAGTGTAACTTAGTCCAAAATGAGTGTAACTCGATGAATTTATGTGAAACCTATCCAAACTTCCATATAACTATTAGAACATGATTTTAAGATAACTAGGAATATTTATTTTTTTTCTTCTATTTTTTAGTATTTTAGGATAATTAATAGAATTTTATATGTTGTGGTAAAATTGTAGGATACTACCCCAATGGTATTACCTTAACTAAATTATGATTCTTAACCAAAATCTACCTTGAGAACTCAACTAAAGCATAATTATAATAAGGATTATAAGATCGATTGCACATTGATAACTTCATATTCAAAATTAACAATAGTTTCCAATGTTAATGTTTCGTGACACATTTGCCAAAAAATTTTATATATATATTATTTATAAAAAGACCACCTCCTATACTCAATATAGATAATAAAAAACTATAATCAAAATTAGGTTATATAAAAAAACTGAAGATTCAACATTGCTTTACAATTGATAATATTGAGTTAGACAACCATTGAAAATTGCATGAGTATCAATTGTGACTTAATTGTTAACACTTTGTAGTTCAAGAGTTTTCAAATGTTCGCCTTTGTAAAACCACTCGATTCTTATTTGAAATCAAGCTTCATATGACTAATTATTCAAATTCTAATCAACGCGACACAACTATGATCGCCAATACAGTGGTAAAGCTTTCCATGAGCGCTTCATGATTGTGTTGGTAAATGTTGTAACAATGCAACCTTGCCAAAGCAGTCAGACTTGGTCGACGCTGTTAAGGTTTCAATGATGCATTAGTGACATCTTTCTCTAATAATTTTTTGGTGACACAACAACAACACCCACGAACACATCAACAATGTAGCGAAGGAGGGGGAATGAGGTGAAGAAGGAGAAGCATGAACGAGATGAGGCAGAGGGAAGGGTTGATCCATGCAGTCTTGTAGACTTGAATCACAATGATTCAGACTAGAGTAGAATAACTTTTATAGTGTGACATTATGGCTCGTCCTTGTGACTCTTCAACATCGTTACATTGAGATGCGCATGTGGCATGTCTCAGTCCAAAACGGCAAACAAAGAGATGGCATGCCACGGTCAATCCCCGTCTTTGGCTTCACGTCGCGTCCCACTTATGCCTCAGTAGTGGGTTCGATTGCCTATAAAAGTACCATCACTCAATCATATTAGTCATGACAACGTAGAAGTAGAATCACATTAAAACTATCGACAAAGTACAAGTCCTTCGTATAGCTTTATCTCAGAATCAATTTAATTGAAGTCACGATCGGTAGCCAACTTCGTCACATCAAATCCGCCAACCGTTCGGGGCGAGAATTCATAGCACACGCGGATATATATACGCACACTACCACAAAGGCCTTATTACCATCACAAGAAAACCATAGTCCTCTCTAATGGCTGCTGGTTCGCTTCCTTCACTAGTCATCGTTCTGCTACTGTCAACTGTTGTTCTTAGCTATGTCCAGTCGTGCAGCCACAGCGGGTATTTGACCGGCACCACAAGCAAATGCAACGAAGAAAAAGGCGCGGAGTGCTGCAAGGTCGGCAAGAAGTACCGCCAGTATCGCTGCTCGCCGCCGGTCACCGCAGCCACGAAGGCACACATGACCATCTACGACTTCTCCGAAGGCGGCGACAGCGCCGCTCCTTCCAAGTGCGACGGTGAGTACCATTCCGACCACGAGATGGTCGTCGCGCTGTCCACCGGCTGGTACGAAGACGGCAGCAGGTGTGGCAACACCGTCAGGATCGACGCCAATGGCAGATCTGTGCTGGCCAAAGTTGTCGGCGAGTGCGACTCGGTGAACGGCTGCGACGAAGAGCACAACTTCCAGCCTCCCTGCAGGAACAACATCGTCGATGCGTCTCGAGCAGTGTGGAAGGCGTTGGGCTTCTACAAGTCGCACAATGGTGACTACGACATTACTTGGTCAGATGCATGATCCCGGAGAGCTTCAAGCTCTGCTATATCTATCTATCTATCTCAATAACATCTCGATCCATGGGCAACGCCCAGCACCCTGCAGTCCATGTAGCTCGAGAAAGCCGTCCCCGGTAACTGCTAGCCTAAATAGATGGAATACTCTGCGTTACTCCATGCACCAACTTCAGCATTGTATCCTCGAAGACGCCGAGTCATAAAAGATGAGGCCAAATCTCCTAAATTTCTGCCGAATCATAATATATATCTATCTAATATCGGTACTGTCCAAGAGTGCCTTTCTTTTCACTACGGTTTGCAAGAACTTTTCATGGAAATACTCAACATGATGTTTAGAGAAGTGAACATCTAGGAAGAGGAAGAAAAGAGAAGATACACTAATAGAATGGTAAGATGATAGAGAACTCGTGTCTTCTAGCAACAGTAGATTAGTTGACTGCTAACGAGTAGGGCAGTAATCGATGGCTCTTCGAGTTGTCACCAACACTCGTACCCATGTATGCTATGAAGGAACGCGTTTGTATCGAGCAGCCATCGACCAGGCTGGAGTCTGTGCATCATTGCGAGTGGTTCTCTGGTGAGCCTATTTGCAGTTGATCTCCACTTGGTGGAAGACAATTGTAAGGAGAAAAGCATGTGATTCTCATTTAGTGGGTGATTCATTAGAATAATAGCAATAGATGTGATTCTCTCTATACGCAATGCGCGCGAATATTTGATAGTTGAATGAATGTTCATAAAGAATGTGATGGACATTGGCGATGAGGTTACCGTCCTCCAAAGCCTAAATAATTGAATGACACTTGCAAGCATATGATAGATGGTGACCCTCCATGATTACTACTACACTTCTAAGGTCACTAAAGATGGCTGATATGATGCATCAACCTCTTAAAAAGGTGTTTTCGAAGTAGAAAAGCATTAATAATTAGATGATTTCTTATTGATAGGAAGCTCATAGAACTCCCTATCCTACTAAAATAGTAGACACAAGGGGCCAATTTGCTTCCATCCTGATAGTGGTATGTGGAGCATTCTCATATACATCAAAGAGAATTGTGGTATGAAAGTGAGAAAAGCCTCATCGTATCTGTCATGTCAGCCACATTCCTGTTCCATTGAGAGAGAGGGTTCTGTGCAGTTTTGCTGATATGTGTTACACTAGTCTACAATCCGAGTAACGCAAGAAAGGAGGGAGGGAATTCAGCAGGAGACATTTCATCAGATCTGAGAGATGCATCGTCTATGGCAGGCGACGGGTCTCTTGGCGGGCTTCAGCTCCTCCTTCCACATCCTGCCGATGTCCTTGGCAGTCCTCACTGCGTCTGAGGAAGCACCAGAGAGGCCCCTCCTTGTGAAACCCACAGCGTAAAGCCCGGACTGTCCTTTCCACCCGTTCGGGAATGCAGTCTTCGGAAACCCATCTTTGGAGAAGAATTCACATCCCTGCAAAACCAAACAAGCGTGGGTCAATCTTCCATTCTTCCCTTTTGTGTAGAGATTTTAGTTTAAGCCTTAATCTTTCTATTCTAGACCACTTTCTCGGATGTCATTTTCTTGTTTGTACTGAAGAAGCTGTGGTTTTGGATAGTTCGCGAACAGCAGCAGTGTCTCATCAGCATTCTTTTCACTCTCAACTTCACTGGAATCAACCTATATAAAGCTCTATTTCATGTTACTGGCAATCAACTAACTTGTGTGTAATAATCTTTGTTGGTACCTGAAGCCACTGAGGGACGTTGCTTCGGTAACCTGTAGCCAAGACGACAGAGTCAATGTCGAGGACCTGGCCGTCGACGAGCGCGACTTTTCCGGGGGAGAACCTCTTGATCCCAGGAACAACCTTGATGTCGCCAGATCTTATCTTTCCAAGAGCCCCTGTGTCGAGAACAGGGGTCCTCCCCTCTGTGTTCTTGAGCGCCAGAGGACCGGTGGAAGGTCTCCTCAGGCCACACGTCTCTATGTTTCCAAGCACCAGCCACGCCAACACTAGTAGGATCTTGTCCACCAGCCACAGCGGCAACCACCTCATCAGCAGGACAGCCAACTCGAACGTCGATTTCCCGAGTACCTCCCTCGGCAGTACGTGAACCTGTAATCAAGTTTCATAAAGGAACTCCATTAAGGACGATGTTGATGGCAGAGATATGTTCGGAGTGATGACTTTCAAGCAGTGATTGCTCACCGAGTCGCGAACTACCATAGCTGGTAAGGCATCGTAGTCGCAGAGATCGAGAGAGACCTCCATGCCGGAGTTGCCACAGCCGACCACCAACACGCGCTTCCCGCGGTAGGCCTCACCGGACTTGTAGTCACAAACATGCATCACATCACCGCCGAACTCCCTGAGCCCGTCCAGCTCGGGGACTACACTCTCCGCGTTCTCGCCGGTGGCCACCACCAGCCACCTGCCGATGTACTCCACCTCCTGGCTCCGGCTTCCAGCCGCGGTGCCTGTTCCTGTGGTCCTCACCCGCCACAGGCCGCACGTTTCATCGTACCTCGCTAACTGCACCGACTGGTTGAACCGTGGGCTGATCTCCAAGTGCTTAGCGTACGACTCCAAGTAGTCGATGAACTGCTGCTTGGTAGGATACTCGGGGTAATGCTCCGGGAAGGGGAACCTGGGCAGCTGGCAGAACTGCTTGGGGAGGTGAAGCTTCAAGCGGTCGTAGGTACGCTTTTGCCAGAGGGAGGCAATGCAGTCGGACCGCTCGAGGATCACCGACGGTACGCCGTGCTCCTTCAAGCACGCTGCCACGGCCAGGCCGGACGGGCCAGCTCCGACAATGATCGGACCGTTCACCCATACACACCTCCGGGAGAAGAACCCGAATTGATCAGCCATGCTGGACATTGTACAGTAGCAGGAAACAGGGCAGAGCTAGAGAAGATTAGTTCGAGCACAAGTGACTTTAGCCAGTAGGAATTTTGGCTTCGGAAGATAGGAAATGAAGATGGCGAAGAATTGGGATAGCGAAAGGGAACTAGAAGAGAGACTTGCGCTGAAGAGGATGATGCTTAACAGGAAGGGGAGGTGTTTATATAGGGGGTGCTACCACATTACTCATCCGAGCTGCATGTTCCTGCAGTATAGAGAAACAGGTATAGTTTAGCTCCTCGAATGATAAATTTGCCGCCTCTGCTCTTTGTTTAAAGTTCATAGAGTAGTTTACTCTTTAAAATACATCAAAGACAAGGTCTCCCATGGATATATTTCTGGGAGGAGTTGATCGCGATATCTATCTAAGTTTGTGTCAGATATGTTGGCTGCTTGGAACCACCCATAGATAATGCTAAGACCGCCGTTTCATAGTATCAAACAAGAAGATGTAGGTTGGTATACAGAAAGCTAAGTTAAAATCTAAAACAGGGGAGGATTCATCTTAAGCACTTGTTTGATCAATCATTTTCAGATGGATGTCGCTTAACTATTAGCCACTGTTTTCTGCTGCTGCTGCTTTTGGTTGATGGGGATCGATAGGGGTTATCGTTTTGACATCTTGCTGCATTAATGTCGATCGATAGATCTGTCAGAAAAAATTTCCTCCATCAATTGTTCCTCGCAAGAGCCACAAACTCCTTCGTCATAGTCAACAAGTGGTTGAGATCATTACTGTTGTCATAATAGCGGTGCCCTGTTTCCGCAAGGCCTCACGTAAGAGCTTTCGGAGCCTGATGGCTATCTTCTTCCTATGGAAGAACGATGCCTACATGATTAAGGCGACATAACACGAATGGATGGATTTGCTCGTCTTTTATTTCTAGTCTTCCATAAAGTCCTCCACTGCTGATGGAAACCTGACTACTTTCACAACATTAAATACAAAAGTTTGGATCCACTATTCGATGGTCCGTTCATCTATCGATCAAACTAAATAAATAGCAAGAAAAAGAAGTGAAAATGACGTGGCGAACAACGACGGGAGCACGGCCTCCTCTTCCCTACCGAGCCCTTAGTCATAATAATCCGCTACCTTGTGGGACCCACCGTCAGGAAAAAGAATCTGAGTGGGGTGGGGGACCCAGACGGCACTCGCCTTCTTCCCACGTGGTTTTACGGAGTCGGCGCCTTCCCCACCACCACGTTAATACCCTCGTTGGCCAACGCGCCATTAGACTACGTGTTCATGATGCACAAATCCTATCCGTCTCAAAGAAAGAAAAGATCCTTGATTCCAAGTTGCAGATTACAGGGTCAAAGACACCCACTGGGTGTCATCATACTACGGAAAACCTTCAAAGCAGGAGAGACAAACAATGCATCTCTGCCGTTTTACCGAGGGAGTTTGTATGCGGGGAAGAGAAGACTAAGATGTGCTGCCTTCTTTTTACATGGAATCACTTCGAGCATGTTCTAATCTTGTGCAGCTCACTTTCCGCCATCTTTGATCAATGTGATCTTAATTTCGCTAATCAGGAAGCAACCTGTGATGCTTGTGTGGTGCTCAGCTTGAAGATGAACTAAGGATTCTTGATCTTAGAGAGAGAGAGAGAGAGTGTGTGTGTGTGGTGAGGCATGTGCATGCATGAAACCTCGGTTTGCTGAGAAAAGACTCTCCTTTTCATGTCACAAGGAGAGGTAGAACGTGCAGTCCTTCCTCGAGCTCTTATTCCATAGGCCTTGAAGTGAGTAGAAGCAGCAGTTGTTGCCTCAGACAAATGGAGGGAGACTGCCATGGCCACGTCTCCTTATGCTTTGATTGAGGCTTACTTGTGCACTCGTAAATCACATTTTTACACATTAAACTAAACCATTGTTATATTCATTCACGAAAAGCTCCTAACCAGAAATCATGGGATGAAGGATGACAGCTTCTTTGTGGCTTCCAATGGATATGATGCAGGCTTTTAGGAAGAGCAGTTCAAAAGGTGGAAGGAGGGGATGTTGCTTGTTAACATTTCTAGCGGGGGAAATAAGATCCAATCTCAAAGGAAAATTTTGAGCTTTGTAGTTTTACTTAAACAGAGGTTCTTCCTCTTCATAAAAGCCTAGTTCCATATACATTGAGGAGTGTGGACCCTAATAATGGCCATGAACTAACATGAGGCATATAAAATATAGTTCTCGATTCTGATTGATGATTAGAAGGGACCCACAGGATCTTTATGAGAGGTTAGGTTATGTCTAACTCATTGAGTTCTCTATATTCTCCTTCATTTTTGTATGGATTTGTGATGTTTGATGGCTCCATGTGAGAACAAATAATTAGCAATAGATGATGGTTGAGTCAATACTACATAGTCTCTAATCATGCTCCATTAACTTTATACAAGAACGCCGTCGAGAAACCTAATTAGAAAGGTTGCCATACCTCAATATAAGTATTCCATTGACATAACAAATCCTTAATCAGAAGGATTAGTGATATTGATTCGTTGTGAGTCGGTTTAATGTTTAACTTAACTCATGGTGTTTTTTTGCACTGGGAAGATTAGACAATTGCATGTAACTCTTTTGTAGTCAATAGACTTCGTCTTCTTCTTCATGCAAGTGATCCATGTTGGTTTCCGATAAGAATGGCGCATCATTCACTTAATATAATGGAAATTATAGTCAAACATCAGGTGCTCGGTCAAACCAGAATCCAAGTTTTTGGCACATGGCATCCGGTCACAGGAGAATCAAATCATCTGGTGGCAACAGCTGCTTCAACAAATGGGGACAAGGAAAAATATGGATTCATACTCCCTTCTCATAAGACTCGTCCTAAATCCATCTAACATATGCACAGCAATGTGGGTGACCTCATCTCTTACGCTCGACTTACTTCATGTTCTCCTTTGGTCGGTAGCTAACTGCATTTAACTACCATTGGAATCCACATCCAGGAATGTCTTCTTCGTCAAAGCTCCTCTATCTAATAGAGGTTTGCATCTCCGTGGGATTTGTGCCCTTGAGGTGCATCACATGGCAGGTAAGTAATATGGCGGGGATAGAGTGTAGCACATCAGAATGCTTGCATCAATTTCTCTGTGGCCTTTTGTTATTTGATTAGCTTCATCTTCCTTGTGGATCATCTTGCTCCACGCATCAGTGGCACATGCTCAGGGCAGACTTCCTTCTACACCATGTACATGGTACCGCAAAGCAACTATTAGAGAACTCTGAAGGTGAGTTGGGTGATGCAACTCTTTGGTGATTGAGAACATGTCTTCAGATGCTTGCACGGTTTGGAGGATGGACACGTAAAGGGTTTCGATCCATCTGAACATATCTGCACAAGTAACGTCATTTCACGGAATGTATGTACTTGTGATGCTTTGAGGTCCGTAGTAAGTTTCATAGACGAATTTGTGAGAAAGATCCTCTTTTTAGATTTTTTTTTGTCTCACAAGAGGTGTCTATTTTTTAGAATTTTCAATCGATATTGTTTTCCTATTTTTCAAAAAATACTTGATGAGTCATAATAATAATTCTCATTCTTTTTTTGTGAATATGTCCATAAGTAAGATGATTTTAAAACAATGTAAGCCTATTTAAAGATACTATAACTGACATAAAATTATTATTTTTTTTATATTGAGCTGATTTTTATTAATTTATCTCAATTTTAAATAGATTCATAGTGTTTTGACGGAGATGTCAAAAATATTATGACAGATAGTGTGAATCTTATACATGCGCGTTTGGATCGATTCATCATATCGACTAGTATTGCTCCAACTATTTTATCAGGGGTATTTGAAGAATTAGAATAAATAGGAAAATATGAAGAAAAAAATATATCTCCTCGTAAATATTCATAAAGAAGAACGTTTTTTTGAGAATTCTTGGTCTAAGTTTAATTGTAGTGAACACAAGAGAACTCCCTGTGTGTAACATTGAAGCTTGAAGTGAATCAAGTTGGATATTGCACATCTTGCCTATGGAAGTACCGAGATCTCTAAGATATTTTGGAGGTGTTTGGCAGACTCATTATTATTGGCAATGCAGAAAAGAATGTATTAAGCTCAACAGTGGTGCATAATTGTTTAATCCTCTAGCAAATCTTTCCTCTTGTTTTGGGCTGCGGAGTTGCACTAATTTATGTATTTGATATTAAAAAAGAAAAGAAAAGAGGAAAGAATCAGGTGTTTTCCATTCTCAATCATGTTCTTCTATGTTGACCTCTCTACCAAGTGGTAGAACGCATCAGCTCGCTCACATGGAGATGGTGAGGGGGATCGACCGCGTAGGCGCGGCATGTGACAAGTGCAGCGACTCAATTATTTGGTTACCTTCATCCCAAGATTAGATTAGAACATGTAAGTAAAACTGCTGCTGCTGCAAGTGGACGTGATTCCCGTCATCTCTACTGCTGCCATCGGCTGGTGTTTCACTTGATCGTCAGCGTTATACAAACAAATAAAAAGCAAGATAAATTCATTATTGGTCATGGAAGAAATACAAGTCAAAAAATAAGATAAATATAAATTATAGTGTTCCATCTACCATTGGATGACAGTGGCAGAAGACCAGCTTAAAATTGCATAAAGTTACAAGTGTTAATCATCTAATCGATCATGAAACATTGCATAAAGACAATGCTACACGTCAATCCGCAAAAGTGTGATGCGTCAATATACTTTCCCAGGCGCTTAAGTTTCTCATGAATCACAGCACCCAAGATCTTAAACACAAATATCCATACTATCTCTCTAATGCTTGATTCACATTTTAAGGATGAATACGAGAGAAACAATGCTTGATTCACATTTGAAAATGAGGCTAAGTTAAAGTAACCCTTCAGAGTGAGGTATCATACGAAAGACTCCGGGAGAACAAGATGGGTGAACATGACTCTGGCAGACCCATTTGCCTGAAGAAGAACAGAGCCAGCAAAAAATTGAATTATAGTTTCTAAAAGGCATTTACTTAATTTTAAACATACAGAAAATGAGTTCTACATTATGTTCATCAAGGCGAATTTAAAACAGCAAGTATTTAATTAATTTTATAAAGCAGCTATAGGTCGAATTTATCCCTCAAATACTTGGAATAAAAGCATTCGTCCCGATATAACCATCATTTTTTGCAAGAATTTTTATACAAATAACTGGAATTATTTCAGTGCTCAAGTTCAAGGAATATGCTGGGACTTGAAATTTTATATATTAATATTAAATATAAAAAACAATACATTTTATATGAAAATTTATAAAATTAAGAAAACAAAAAACTATTAAGCATACTAACAACCAGTCATGCAATATAATCTATACATTGTAACCTCAAGTTTGAATCCACATATGAGCATCATGAACACAATTTAATATAGTAAAAAAATTTATTTTTTTAATATAATCTCGATCATCAAATCAATTAAATAACAGTTCAAACTTGATGAAAGAATAGTCATACAAGGTAGATTAAATCACCTCTTAATTTTCTGCCATTAATTAAAACAGACACCATAAATGGAGTTTAAAATCCTTAAGAACAAGGATTTGAGCTTTTAAGTCCAATAAACAACACACTATCTACCCAAAGCGCCTCACAGAATAGTAAACTTGAATATGGAGAAAAACTAAGACAAAGGTGAAAAGGAAAAACAATTAAGTCCAAGATCAAATGGGGTGACCGCAAGGAAATCGATATATACAATGTTCAAACGAGCATTCAACCAGATATGAAACATTATGTAGTTTAGTGAACAATAAAAACCCCCCAAAAACAGTGTTTAGAGTCCAAAATGACAAGAAAAGGCAGTATGAAAATTTGTTGATATGATCAATCATATCAACATTTGACCCTAAACAGGTATCAGATATATTTTTGCCTTCTATTTTGGAGCTCTTCTCTCTACAATTGTCATGCACCTTGCTTTAATGTCTAACCAATCACTAGACATGCCAGAGAAACAAAGACGTCCGTGCTGAAGATAAAAAATCCCAAAAGCCTTGCCTTGATGCTAGGATGGGAACCTAGCAAGGACCAATATTGGGCCAGGAATGGAATCTTGGTGCTGTAGAAAGTAACCAAACCACAATAAAATGAATACCGAAGAAAAACTATGAACTAAAGCCATTAGCAATAATTTTGATCTACAGCATTATTACCCAACAGACTCATTAGAAACTTAGCCCCACCGAATGGTCTAAAGCAACAAAAAATATGATACACTTTCAACATTTCTGATGAATATTTTGTTTGCTCATATGAGCAAAGGGTTTAGGAATAGGTTGGTTAAAGCTAGTCATACCAAAGGTCTATATATAGGACCATGGTCCTTGTATAAAGGTGGCATATGATAAATTGACCACATAGGTTGGCTGAAGAAACTTACCAAGCCCACTAGCATCAGAGGTCTTCATGATTCTAAGCCTCTTGACAGTGCTAAGGAACATTCTGTTAAAAGCAACAAAAAAAAAACCTAATAATTAGAGAGGCGATTAGGCCCAGGAAAAGAAAGATAAAGGAAAAGCAAATTGTAAAGTAATTTATGCAAGTCCTCCAAATGACTTCTTGCATAAGAAAGTGGACAGTAAATGCCATCATCAAATGCAACTTAAATCAATTGCAATTAAAATGGCTATTAGCATCACTGAACCGTGACACCAACAAGAAATTATTGTTTTGCACAAGCAAACCTTCCACTACTTTATGCTGATGGTCAAGTTTTCTCCTGCACTGGAATAGTATCAGTGCGAGAAACAAAAGAAGTAGCACACATACCCCCACGGAACATCACCAACTAACATCCAGTCGCCATCCCTGTCTTCATATGTGATTATGAATCCAGATGAGCCATCCAGCAATTTTGAGGTCCTTGGGCCATCATCTATCACAATAGAGTCAAGAAATCAGGCAGCATCTTATCTAAGTATCACCAGTGAAAGCCACAGGTCTAAAATGTACAGATCAATGGGCTAAATGTCCTGAAAGAAACATTATACGTAATTAAGTATACATCCAGAAACAGGAATAAAAAATATAGAGGAACTCACAAATGGAGCTACTGAGGACTAATGTTTGTCTGAGGAACATGGCCTCAAGTGCTAGCGCAAGGGTTTCATAGGAGGGATAGGAACTGAGATCCACCTTCCTCCCAATAGGATCTCCATCCAAATTCACCTTAACAAAGAGGGAATTCACAGAGGATCTTCCTTTCTTTTCAATTTCCTTGCAGCAAATTCTCTCCCCAGTTTTGTTGTTCTTGATGTTTTGAGATGCCTTCTTGTGGGCTGACGTGATGGTAGCATGCGCGGATGTGTTTTCTTTGGATTGGTTGACTAAACTGTTCATCCTGTATGCTCTTATCGGTGGCCATCCTACCACCATTTGACTGCCAAATGAAAATTTGGAAACATGAATTATATGCTGTTCCGACAAGTTAATGAAAAGAGAAAGTACATGATGTCAATACTCGATGCTCTCTTTGATTTGATCAAGCGCAAAAGTGACAAGTACAAGAGAATGCCAATAGGAAGATCCATCTTCATGGGATAACTAGAACGAGAAACTTCTTTTTGGCAAAGTCACCAAATGTGTTCTCTAGTAAATTTAACCGCTCTTTTATCCCATTGTTTCTGACACACCTAACCAAGGGACTCCACAGCTTTACCATAGTGTCTAGGAAGAATAAACATGAGTAGTTCCCATTTGATAGCTTGATGCCCATAAACCAAAAAGACAAACAGAACCAGATTTGTGCTTTTGGTGCATAGAGCAGATTCCTTTTATATTCTTGACCCTGAAGCAACCTCTCTAGCTCACACCTATTGATGATGGAGTAAAGAAAGGGCAACAGAATAAGGAAAAGAGCACAAAACACGGTGCCTCTCATGTTTATTGAAACCTCTAGTCAATGGATGGTTAATCAGCTTCTTAATTTCCTTCTTGAATTTATGTCAAACTTATCTATCCTTAATCATGTCCAATATTGAGAGCTGCTAAAGTTTCACTTTAAACTGGTTGGTAATATCTTAAAGCAACCCTTGTAATAAACTCAACTGACGTGTATTTCTTGCTGCTGCATATCCACACATCTATCTAGCAATGACGCTGCTGTAACTTTGCATATGGTCCTTGATTATCTCCGTTTAGAGCATGTTATAAAATATTCTTTGTGACTATAACTGTTACCCAAGAATTCTCAACATCCAGGAGCAAAAGCAACACTAACTCTGGAGATATGGCCTTGAACAGGAAATAAAATGTGCTATTCTTTTACTAATTTCCATTATCCTTTTCCTCACTGGTATTGGGCTAATGAAAATGGTTGGGATAATAAACATCCATCTCGTTCATACTTCGAATTTCCATTATGTTTTTCTTCACTGGTATTGGGCTAACAAAAATGGTTGGGACAATAAACATCCATCTCATACATACTTTTGGTACCCATATGACCGTCAAAGATCATTTAAGTGATCAATTTCTGGATATAGGGGGCATTGAGGACAGAACAGTTGTTGGAGTTTCCATTTCCATCTAGTGACTGCTACTCTAATGCATGACCAATCAACAACTTTTAATGAATCCTGATCATTTTCCTCTGGCCTCAATGGATTCATCTCACTCATCTACCATTAGGTACTTTTGTAGAGGATATTATGGTTTCAACTACTCCATAAAAGAACTAAAGAATTACATAATGGTGTGCTTACAGCTCACATTCAATGTAGAGCAAGGGCCTGAAGGAGTAAATTTATGGAAGCTAAGAAACTAAATGGCTAGGATAAAAGGGTTTCTACATTATATCCTGACTGTTGACATCATAATCTGAGCCATAGAAAAGAATCTGCTGGTGTTGTGAACCTTCACCAGAAATGTTTCTCTAATGTACCCTATTTCATGAAGGGGGGTGGTGAAAAAATTAGTTGAAGTGAATTTTAGTTTTTTGCCACTTAATGCAGGTGACTTTACAAATCCATGCAATTATTTACTCTCTCTCCATGTGCATCCTCCTGCAAAACCAAGATCCCTCCACTAATTTTGCACATTCTTGCATTAATTTTATCCTCAAAAAGTATTACATATTTGGAGTCTACACGACATACATGGATAAAAGGTTAATGCTAGCACACAGGATAATTGGCATAACAGATTTCTCTAATAATATCTGCATAGAAAATTAATACCCAAACTAGAAAAAAAATATGAAGACAAATTCACAAAAGTTGAAAGCTTGACCTTGATCCATTTCACTTTACAAAGACAACAAAGTTCTATAAGATAATAAAATTCACTAGCTCATGCAAGTTATTCCTGCAATGAGCCAAGAACGGACTCCCAATAGCATATAGGAAGAAGTCAACCCAATGCAAATTGAGCTAGTTAACATACTTGGCAAAAAAACTGACCAATACTCAGCAAAATACCAGATGATAATAGGTTGACACTAATGAGAAAAAACAAAAACAAAATGATCTCATACAACACTGATTTACGATGCCCTATTATTTTCTTTACATACACGAACGCAGTTGGTGTGCTGAGACCGAACCCATAGATTTTAAATAAAGCAGCCTAATCACCACTGAACTACACATTTGTAATACATGATTGTTTTACCAAACACATATATCAGGGGAAAATCATAGTAAACAGTGGGAGCAATAAAGGAAAGCCCAAAGCTAAGGATACCAAAGCAATAAAAGAAAGAGGATTTCTAATTCTTAAACACCTGAAGAAATCCATTAGCCGTGGAGAAGAAAAGGAAACGCACACCTCGGTGGGTTACTGGAGGTCTTCTTAGCCACACGGCCGTTGCACCTCTCCCCGCCCGCGATAGGTGAGGACGAGGATGAAACAGACGACGAAGAAGATAAGGGCGAAGCACGCGACCCCATCGACGGCAAGTCTTCCGCCGTCAATATTCGGCAGTAATCGGCCCACGGCGTTGCGCCGCCGCCGATGGCCTTCTTTGTCCCCAGGCTCAGACCGAGTTCCAGTTCCTCCTCCTCGTCCATTCCACCTCCAACGCCCGCCGAACCGGGGTAAGAAGAGGAGCTTACCTCGGATATCCCCACGTAGTCCTCCTCCGCCACCGCCGCCTCCGGCGTCGCCATCGACCCCGATGAGTAATCCCCGGCGGCGCCTCCGCCGAAAACCATATCGGTCGATTCCTCGACGAGGCGCTCCGAGAGTAACGCCGTCAGGAAGAAGCTGTTGGGTTTTGGTGGAGGAGTTATCGAGGAGAGGAATGGAGTTACGGAGGAAGGAAGACGAGGGCTTCCTTCCGATTTGGTTTTGGGCCTTTTCTGTTTTGTCGTGGCCCGTAGTTATAGCTAACCGAAGCTCCCCGCATGCGAACGTGTGACATCGGCCGTTGGTTTCCGCGTCGTGAGTAATCCAACGGTGGGCATCTTTAGGCCGAGGGCACCGAGGTGGGGCCCCAGAGAGCTTAGAAAAAAAGGACCGCTGAGGAACGGCCGACAGGGGTGGGCCCCGACGGCGGTGACCGCAGACGCGAAGTTTGCTCAAGCCCCGCGGGGCCCACGGCCGGCCTACACGCCTCGTACGAGGCGTCGCATGCGCGCGCTGGGATCGGCCGTCGGAGCGCCGGGGGGTGAGGCGGATGGCGCGCCCGCGCAGGGACGAGCGAACGCGAGCGCTCGCTGGTTGACGTCGTGGGGACGGGGGTGGTTAATAATTTGGAGGGGAAGGTTTTGAAAATGGGAGGAGGACGAACGGAAAAAGCGAGAGGGTGGAAGAGACCGGCATTAATGGTGTCGGGGAGGAAGGAGACAGCTGCAACGACGGTGTCGGGGGACTGACGTGCATTGAAAGCAAATTAAATCCGTTTTCGATTCGGTTTAAAGAAAATATCAATTTTATTTATTATTTATTTAATAATTCATTTAAAAAACTCTTTGGTTAGCAAATAACTATTTGATTGTTGTTGTAGCTATAAATTGACACTAAAATTTATCGTGATTATGAAATATTACGGACGTTTTAGATGTAAAAATGTTTTTTTTATCCGATTTATTTGACTTTTTTTTTTTGTCTGTGCTGACAAACACACTGTTCCGGACCTTTAATTAAAAGGATGATGATACATGGGTGAACACACCGTGGAAGAAAAACCTCGAGATACCAATTAGCTTACGTCTCCGGTGTGTTGTCACGATCTTATATGCCGAGTGATTGGACTCGTGTTGCCTTAACTTGGTAGACTAGAAGGTGATTTGATGGCAGGAAAAATGGCTCCGATCAATGTCACGAATTTGTCGAGGGTTTTGCAATGTTTGAAATTATATTTGGTGGTGGAAGGGGTAGAGTAGATGATCCAATCAAAACCGCGTTTCACAGCTAACGATGATTTGGATGCCAATCTAGAGACAAGCAGCATAATTTGACCAAAATATCTTAGTCTACTCGAGATTTATATCGATCGCTATGTAAATCGATATCTTTCTTTGCAAGGATGGCTGAAATGCTTTTTTCTATATGCGACTCACAGAACACTTAATATATGTGACTATTTAATAGCTTTAACATGATACTAGAGTGGGAGATTTGATAATGTAAGCCACTCTTTTACCTATTAAATTCAAATCACATATATTAGATTTGAGCCATTCAACCAGCCAGCCCCCGTTCGAGGGGGTGTCCTAAAATATAAACAATATAATCTCATCTCATCCATCAACTTAAGTTTTCAGGGAAATTGATAATTGTTACTATTGATTTTGATTATTCGAGCTGAAAATAAATTTGGGTCTAAGATCCTTTTTTTATATTAGTCTATGTCATAATCATTAATTGGAAGAGTTAGACCTACAAAACTAAGCCAAGTATATTTTCAATAACTATCCATCTAATAGTCAAGTTAGTTTTAGGTTCCAAATATTTGGACTAGTCGGATAGCTTTCTTGAAGAGATTTTTTTTTTCTGTGTACACGAGGAATGCACGTGAGGAGCTCTTTTTATAGGTGGCTCTGAAAATTGTTACTCTCAATATCATCAATAATCTTGGGGTGATTGTGCATCATTCTCAAGTCGAATCAAATTAGTGTGTTGGCTCAATTCATGTTGAAAACATATGACGTTTGCCATATGTGGTCATCATGGCCTCAAGCACTCAGTGTGTTTAGCATGTGTAGCCATGTGGTGTTAGCATGTTACCTAGACGATCTGTCACATATCGACCATGTGTGATCGTTGTAGCCTTGAGAGGTCGGTGTGTCGGCCATGTGTAGTCATGTGATGTTAGCATGCCACCCAAACCATCTGTCACTTATTGACCACATGTGGTCAACATGGCCTCGGGCAACCATGTCATTTGCCATGCTATTGAACTAAGAAGCAACTTTGCTGCTACTATGGGTACTGAAAGGGAGATGATTGGCATTCGACAAGGGTGTCATCGACATGTGCATTCGATCTTATGATTGTGCACCATCAATAAGTACATCAACTTATCACTCGATGTATTAGTTTTTCTTAATGTAGGCCTCCCAAAAAGCACATCAACTTATCACTTGATCGGCCCTTAAGGCCTCAAAGAAGATTCTCGAATCTTGTGGAGATAGTGGCGGAGGTGCCCAGTTTAATTAAGCTTTTCGATTTGTTGCTTGAGGTCATAGCAATCCTCCGTGCCCATGAACTTGGTAAAAATAATTAATTTTAATTAATTTTATTTTGTACATAGAGCTCATAGCAAATGAGGTATATAGAAGAGACCCTTTTCCCTTATCTGCATAAATACCTCAATATTGAAGGTATTTAATAGGATAAATTCTTGATAAGGGGGAATTTGATCTTTTTTAAGTCTATTGTTATATGATCATTCTAGAATGTTAGACCAAGGGGCTCTTTCCTCTTTCATTGTCTTTCCAGGTTTTAAGATTCTCTTTTTCATAATAATAGATTCAGTCATGATATAACGATTTGCTTGTTATAACAACTCTAAGAATATGGCCGGAGGTCGTGTGATGGCCAAGTAGTAAAACTTATATGATTGGAGCTCACCGATATATACGTTAGTTAGGATGTATGAGTTTGGGTCAACAATCAAACTTTATCATCAAATTGTTTTAACCTTCATCATTGAAACATTTTATATAGCTTACTAGAGAATTTGTTGATGTATTATCAAAAGGGAGGTTGTAGGCTTTTTTAGCAGTTTGTAACTAATAAAGTTGAGCTTGAACTCCTTGGCAAGCTACCCAAATGAGGAGATTGGTTTTGGAAGTAGCTTAGAGAACCATTCTCTTGTTATCCCTAAAAGTTATCATGAAAAGATAACACGTAAGAGAGTTCGTCATCCCGAACAATGTCATTTGTGAAGTGAATGAAACTATACGTAAAATAAGATTAGAATTTCTTTTATATAATTCCAATGTTAACATTTGGAGCTCCCATTGGATTGATTTCTCTATAATACGTCTAACGATGGAAGACCTTAAGTAGGGCTCGGCTTCTAGCTGCTTTCCTTATATGAATCTCTTTCTTAATGTCTTCCAACTACTGGTCCATCTCATAGTGCTAGACTCAAACATCCAACGAGAGTTCAACTGATCGAGAAATCAGTTCCTTTTGTCCCTGTGGTTCCTAAGGAGGGTCGTTGAGTGGCTTATGAGATTTTAAAGGGAGTTATTCTCTAAGGCAGATCAACGAGGGGAGGACATGATTTTGCTATCAAGTTGGGAGCTAGACCAAATTGTGAAATTGGAAAAGGGAAATATGGAAGGAAGTGGTGCTAGGTGTGACAACTATTGTGCCATTTAGATAAGTTATGGGAGATAGGAGCCACGATCTAGAATATTCTAGTCAAAAATTGGACCTGCTGGGGTTAGATTAGATTGTGAAAAGTTTCAGCAAGTGTTGTCATGATCTTAGTTAATGAAATAAAATTGGATTCTAAGCAAGTGGTGGTGGGTTGGGGTCGAATCCTAAAATAGTTGACGGAAGACTAAAGGAAGTAATTGAAAAGTACGAGGAGCAGGTTTGATTAATGGTCTAGGTTGAGTTAGTCCCGAGAGGATTGGGATAGGCGGGTTCAACATAGGGGCATTTGACATGGTGCTACTCAACCTGTTCAAGTCATCATGATTTAGCCTAGAAGGTCTTACGAAATTTTCGTAGTCACATGGTACATGTGTACTATCCGAGCCATCTACCACCTATCGATCACGTATAGTTATGCGTTGCCTAAACCATCTACGATCTGTCAATCATGTGTGGTCGATGCGGCCTTGAACGAACAATGAATGTGTGGACCATGTTATTTATCATTTATTAATAACTATTAAAATTTGGATGAACATACTGACCATGTCATTTACCACTTATCAGCAACTATTAAAATTTGAGCAGATTTTTTAAATTTTTTTATTTTTTTCTCCAAAAGTATCATCATTTCTAAAATTTTCTAATAATGTCCCTTTTACTTAATACATAAAAACTTTCATTTGACTGTGAATCACCAACTCCTTTTCTCTCTCTATTTTTTTCTTTTTTTTAATGGATTGATCTGGTTCTAATATTTGTAGTAATATAAATATATATATATATATATATATATATATATATATATATATATTATAGTATTTTTATGCTACATTATAATTTTTTAAGTAATATCAAGAAAATATTATAACATATTACAAAAATACTATATTACACTATTTTTGTACTATATTACATTAATTTCTTATATTATTAAAAAATATAATATATTATAAAAAATATTATAATTGTATTGGTTGACTGATCCATATGAAAAATGAGAAGAAAGACGTATATGGTTAGGGTTTTCCATGTCTTAGAAGAAGAAAAAAACAACTAAAAGATTTCTGAAAACGGGGACGTACCAAGGAAAAGGTTGTTCTCGGAAATTTGACCTTAAAATTCTTTAAAATATATATCACAAATGAAATAGACTTACATTTGTAGGTACGTGTGGTTCAACTTCAGCTTTCTGCAACGATACACATATTGAAAAGAGAAAACCTAGAAAGAAAGAAGAAAAGGAATAAAGGTTTTGCCTTTTGTTCTTTACAATAAATTTCAATGCTATAGTAGCTTCTGCATTATTACCTCAATTATTTCTAAGAGATCAGTCAGTGTCACCAAGCTGAAGATTAGCAGCCTTAGCTGTAGCTAGGATAGCAAGAGCAGGACCAATTCCAATCCAACTTCAGCAAAACTCCTACACCCTCAAGTAGCTAGGATAGCAAGAGCAGGACCAATTCCAATCCAACTTCAGCAAAACTCCTACACCCTCAAATTGCATGGTTTATTACAAGTCAATCACATGTAAGATACTTTGACAAGTGTATATGTAACATCTCATTAGTCCTACATCGGAAGTGGGTAATGTATAATTGTAACATCCCGTTAGTCTCACATCGGAAGTGGGTAATGTGTATGATTAGCTTATAAGGATCTGATGAGTATACTATGTTAACTCCCGTTTAAGCATTTTGGTCCGTGGTTGAAAGACCAAAATGAAATTATTGATCAGTTGGCTCATCAGACTCGGGTTATGACAGTATCAGATCAAATGCTCAAAATGATGAACGTAGATATAAAATGAATCCAACCTATGCAAAGCTAGATTTTACATGTAATCCTAATGATGCTTAAAAGAAAGTGATCACTCTTGGCTCTTTCAGGATTGTCAAGAGGGTGAAGCAGGAGTTCAATTGTGCTCTGAAGTGCTGGCGATCACAAATTGAGATCTGAAACATTAAAAACAGATCATTTTTGGGGCCTTGAGACTATATATATATATATATATTAGTACGTCAGTATCTCTTTGAACATATTGCAGACTAATCACTTGAATAGAGAGATTCTGGTAGTCATCATGAGGAGGCAGCCTGTTGGTTGCAGCAGGGGCTGAACAGATCACAGCTTATTAGATGTGGATGGTAGCTATGGGACTGCTGTTTGATCTTCTGCTATAAACCAAAATGATGATAGGTAAAGTATACCGTATATGTCGGAGTTATGTGCGCGAAAGGAAGGATTAGCTTCTGCCTCGTTCCAAGCAGTTCTTAATGCACCACTCGACGGATCTGGATTTTCTTTGGCCGGGCGAGAGGACAAACTAAATGTTATCTTCACCGGACTATTAATCTTCCAGTAGAATACAGTTTATGCCGCAATTATCACTACATGATGAATATATATATATATATATTCATCAGAGTTATTTCACAAGGAAATGTAATGGTAAGGGAGAAGAGGGAACAAGCTTCAAGCGAAGTACAACGTCGTACAGAAAGTAGTGGTCAAATGAACGCAACTGTTAGAATACACCATAGTGAAAGAGAACTTGCAGCGGAGAAAAGAATTAGCAACGCTTCCACCTTCTCCATGGACTGAGTTACAGTGGAAGCAGGGGAGGTTGGGAAGGGGTAAAAGGATTGATTGCTCTCAAATCAAATGTGGGTTATTTGTTTTCCCTTTAATATTACCATTTAAGCAACTGAATCAGCATTGGGAACCCTTGCGGCAGCGTAGGGCGCCTGCATCAGATGTGATGGAGCCAACCATGGACGAGGACTTGGCTCCGAGGCTGGAGGCCTTCGCGTAACTTCCGGAGGATCCACCTCCGGAGGTGGTGAAGTAGGCGCCGTTCAGCAGAAGGTCGCCGTCTGATCTCCAATTCCAACTCTTCCACACGCTCGAATCCGTATCCACTCTCTTGGTTACCTGTTGGAGGGAAGTACCATATGTCAAGAGAATGCAAGCATCATCAGCAGCGAATGAATTGATGATATCGATGTTATCTTACCTCCTTGGCAAAGGGGTTGGTAGGAGCGAGGTATCTGTTTCCTTGACTGTTGATGGTCGGGTCGGCGCTTCCGCCAATGGCGTACATCTCCCAGTGGGTGTAGTCATTGTTCACGACGTGGAAGTAGCCATGTCTGCACCTGTATTTTTACCGCATTTTAGACAATGGGTTGACTTGAAACTCCTGTGAAACTGAAGCCCTCCGAGTAAAGCTGAAAGGTATGGCTTTGAGTAGAAAGAATTACCTAGGCATTCTTTGAATGAGACCTTCGCCGAAGTGGTTGTAGGCGATGGTGACTTGCATGGCCTTGTCCCTAACGTAAGAATCACTGTGGCCCAAAAGAATCACCTGCTTAAAGTCGATCGAGGATTTTGTGATTAGTGAGCGACCGAGTCGCACTGCGGAGCTGCTTCGCATGTTCTAATACAGAAAGATCGGGGACCATACCTCATTGTGGTTGGTGAAGTAATTGTTGGAGATGGTGATGGCAGTGGATCCTATAATGGCGTCGATAAGGCCATCAGCGCAGTTGGAGAGAGAGTTGTGGTCGACCCAGATATGACTTGCTCCGAAGATGGACACTCCGTCCCCGTCGGCTATCGTCCTCCAGCCGTAGTGGGAAGGGGAGCTGCGGACCATGGCGTTCCCCGTGGGCTTGCAGTCGTGGATGTGGAGTCCATGGATGATGATGTTGGTGACGAACTGGATGGTGATGCAGGCGCCGTTGGCAATGTGGACTTCGGCGCCGCGCCCGTCGATGGTCTTGAAGCTGTTCATGATGAGCTCCTGCTCGAGGGTGATGACCATGCTGCGTTTGAACACGATCCAGAGGGGCTCCTCCTGGATGACCGCGTACCGGAGGGTGCCCGGGCGCGGGTTCACGGGGTCGTCGTCGCCGGAGTCCGTCACGACGTAGAAGCGGCCTTCTCGGCCGCCGATGGCGTTGCGGCCGAAGCCGATGCCGCAGTCTGCCAGGCGCTTGCGGTTGCGGTGCCATTCGGGGTCGCACCGCCAGCAGTCGTCGATGGGGTTCCCTGTCGAGCAGGACAAGTACCCGAGGGCCCGGCGAGCGGTGCTGTTTTTGATCATCCTGTTCACGGCAATATTACGAAAACAAAAAAGATGATGCGCCGACTAATGTGTGAAGATTCCGATTTCTTGTTATTGACACTGTTTAAAAGACCTAGTGGGCCTCATTCATGGAGGCATTCATGCGCCGACCAACAGTGCATTCAGAAGCAGTGGTTGGCCGTGGGGGTTGGTCGCAACATTATTGCTTAATGGGAGGAGAGCCAGCGGAGCATGGCATGTTCCACCCATGGTGTGTGGCGACAGGATCTAACCATGGTGCCACTCGGACAGTAAATGAGAAAAAGAAGACAAAAGTACAATTGGTGGGCAACTGGTGGACCGCAGTGGTAGGGTTACGAGGTAGTTCAAAATTACCGGCTGGAAAAGGCGCATCTATCTACAGGCTCAGCTTTCTGTAGCTAATGCTTAATCCAATATAGTTTTCCTTTTCCTTTCAAAAATAGAAAAAAGTAAATGGCACATCGATACGTGGGAATAGACGCAGCATATGTCAAAATGGTCTTCCATCATCAGAGAGGGCAATTGAAGGCTGCTTTTGAGGGGTAACCAACGCGCTGCCGCCGCACCGTACACGTCCCAAATGCTAACTAACAGTAACCACGGTTACAGGTCACGTGACGAGGTAGAGGACACGTGAGTAAGGAGAATTCTATTTAATCTTTGCTTCGGAGGAAACTACAAAAAATTGACGGGTAAAAAAATTGGTGAAAGGGAAGGAAGGTGGTGATCGAGAGAACTTACATGTGTACCTCAGACGCGACCAGTTCCGGATCGTCCACCGCGCCCACCACCACTTCCTTCCCAGCAGCACTGTAAGAAAAAGAGAGCACACAGAGGCCAACAAACACCATGAGAATCCAAAAGTCTAATCTGACCATTCGAGCGATAAAGAAAAATAATGCATCCAATTCTATGGACATCGAAGAAGATACATCTCCTCCACTGTCTGGGAGAATTACGCCCTCTGAGGCGATCGGTGACCTTCATGTCAATTTTCAAGCAGAGAACGGAGCGGGAGAGGAGTTACTCCCACATCCTTTACCCGATTTGACCGGTGTCCTGTCTCGGTACTCGCGGTGGTGGATCGAGAATTTTGGAGGAAAGAAGAATCGATTTGATTGCGCCTTTCTATTGCAGTAAAATTTTGGTCGAAAAAAGATAAAAAGGAGTGGGAGAATAGAGCACGCATAAGGAATTCAACGGTTTGGATTTGATGGTTCAGATCCATGCGGTGGCGATTGCGTTTGAGGTCCGAAGCGCCACCGTCTCCGTCACCGCCCAAAGTGTTTCAGATCTCTGCACGGACGACATCGACGGCACGATTTTATTCCAGCGCTGACATCTTTGCCATGAGGGAAGACTCTTCTTAATGTGTTGCCTGATCCCGTTACAACTAATGATATTGACATGAATTATTGGACATTGACTGCAACGGGACTTTAGTCTTTCGGCTTTGATATCCCAAGTTCTTCATGGAATCCAAACTGAACTTCCAGGAATCGAAGAGATGGAAGGTCAAGATTCCACTCAAGATCAAATTTAGACCTCTTTTCTCTTTTCTCGCCCAGTAATTGTGTTGTTGCTTTGGAAGACGAGGGGGTAACACATCGAACGTGCACGAGAAGGAAAAGAGTTCGTAATGCACGCTAGTTCCAGAACAGAGGACCCATAAAAGCCATGGAAAAGCCCCTGATCCAGGTAAATCGCGTACATTTGGCATCATTAAGAACCTAGCGAAGCCAAATTACGAAATATTCGATTTGATTCCTCGGGAGATTATATTCCGCGAGATTACTTGGAACAAATTGTGATCCATTAATCCAAGAAAGAGAAGAAGGAAATGTACCTCGAGACAGAGACGGTTTCGCCTCCAGACCACCCCATGGCTCCAGGTAGGAGAACCCAAAGCCCTAGTACCAGCAAACTGGAACACCTCAGAGATCGTACCGCCATTGCCACTGCCTCTGCTCTCTCGTACTCTCTCTTCTTTGATCTCAGATCTACGCTGCAATCCCCACAGGCCCTCAAAAATGTCGGCGTAGCAGAGGGAGAAGATGAGAGTTGTCAAAAGGATAAGAGAAGGAGTGGAAGAGAGATAGAGAGGGAGGAATAGTCATATGAGGCTAAAAGCACCGCCATTTTATATAGAAGTCGAGCGTTCCGCTCATTGCCACCACCACGCTTCCAACTTAACCGCGGTTAAACTGGCTATGGTTATTACCAGCACCAACGATCCTGACTGCCGTCAAACGGAGTCGTTGGAGGCGGGGAGAGCACCGACGGGGACGTCAGCACGCGGCACGTGATAGCTGTGTCGGTTGGACACGTGCGAGATAGGACTCCGTGCGACCACCTCGTTTGCTTACTCCTGCTTCCGTTATTCTCTCTCGTTGACGGCTCAAATTAGGCAAACTCGCAACGCGTCGTAACACGTAAGTTTCGGATAACAGTTTCTGCTAATTAACTAAACCTCATGGAGCGCAGAGAGAGACTTTGCTCGTGGATGGGCACGTACGACGTCGTTGGATCTGAGGTCGACTACTCTCTCTTTCCGATCGAAACATGTTATCTTGGTGGCAGTGGTGAGTGACTCTGGGAAATATCACATCGACACCGAAAGATCACAGGGATGTTTCGTTATACCTAAATAGCCTTTGCAATTCGATTCGAAGGTAGAGGCAAATGGTTTTCTCTGACTGATGTCATGTGTCACTATGTTTCGTATCCATCGTACATGTTAAAAAGATGAATTGTCTGAGAGAAGAATCCTGAATCGTCAACTTAAATCATTGCAAAAATAGAAGCTTTATTCTTGCAATGACAAATTAAGACATGTCATTTTGATTGGTGTTGAAAGAAGAATCAGAATCCGATCTAGATCCGCTTCCAATCAGAATAGGAAAATGCTTTGACTTGGTTCGTCCAGAACTAGAACTGGAATCAAAAGCCAAATACGACATCAAGTATTCAATTTCTTTAGCGTACTTGAGATGTTGGACAATGTAATTGACCGCTCGTTGTCAGTGAGGCTAACCAGTAGAGTAGGAATTGAAGAGGACCGTCGTAATTGTTACGTTGCACCTCAGATCAAATCCACTAGTACTACTATAACATGGCGAAACAACGACGCCTTACCATCTTCACTCCGCTAGCTATTATTTTGAGCTTGTAATAGACGCAAATCCAATTCCCAGCTCATGAAATAATGGCAAGAGGCCAAGCAAGAAACAGTTGGATTCCTTCACCGGCGAAGCTCCGTGCCTCGGGGTCAAGACAGTCCAAATAGTTCCAGCACGATTCCTCCCATCGCAAATTCTGTCGACATTAGTGAACAAAGATTTGTTTGTGGCAACTCCACGCAAGCATCTCTCCTGGATTATAAGGCTGTACGTTGCAGGACTACATGTGAATCCGTGAACGTCTACACGGAGATGACTTAGATATGTCTCGCGTCCCTTGTCTTCGAATGCATGAGATCTGAGCACTTGTTAAGACGATCCCTAAAATAATACTCTAAACGTTCTGTAATTTGTCCTTTCAACATCCTGGAACAGTGAAGTACAGTATTGTTGTCTCTAATCTTTTACGGGAAACAGAAAAGGAAAGGAAGAATGGCGGGGGACAGAAAGTTGGTGGTGCTCAAACCTCTGTAATCATCGGTCAGCGGAGAAATCTTCCCTTTGCTTCTTCGATCAGCTTGCACATCAGATCACTAAACATGAAGGCATCGACGTCTTACCTTACCTCGACGAATAGATGGTACAAGTAAGTTGGTTCATTAAATCTTATTTCAGTGGAGAAGATCCTTCTACTCCTACGGCTACTCGCTCGAGTTATTTCTCCGAACACCAAGTCTGCAGGTTTTGGTTGTACCTCCTACTAAGTCTCGCCATCAATGGCGAAGGCGAGCTTGATAACTGGGGAAGCAGTTGAAGGGGGGTAGAAGATTTGGAGCAGAAGTCGTTTGGTGGGACTACGCTTTTAAGTGCTACCGACAAAAAGCTTGAGCCCACAGAAAGGCTTGGATATATAGATGCTCACATGGCGTGTGGTGAGCATTAAAAGGCCGGATGGACGCCGAGAGCCGGTGGCCTCTCCCTCCTTTCCTCACCTCCTTTTTGTTCACCGGACGTCGGTAGTTTTTTCCATGTCAAGTAGACTCTGTACAGTGACTCGGACGGTCATTGCTGAGTCGCTTTCTTTTGTCTTACGCTCCACGTTGCACGGAAATCCTTTTTGTTGCCATGCACGCTAACGACGCCTTGTTGTCAGCGACAGCACGCCATCCTTTTTATCCTTTGTGGCATACTACAGGCATCATGCCAAGAGAGTTAGAAGCGACAGCACTGTGTTTGATCGATCGCTGCTGGAATGGGTAGAACGCACGCAACTTAATGTTGATTTACCGGTTGTCATGATCGTAGTCTCATGTCAAGCAGGCCTCAATCTTCTCGATGACACCGGTCTCATTCTTCTCAATGATTAATGATTGGTTAGCAAGGAAAGCGAAAACAACTAAACAAAGTTGTCAACCATTTACCGATCAATAATTGGTCGAGGCGCATCAATGATTGATCCTTTTCAAGACGAGCGACATAAGTCCGCCTCCCATTAATGTTTTGGTCCAGGGGAACACGGTCCACGCGATTAACATGGGCATGTTCCTCCAGTGGGGCTCCCTTTGGACGTCTGTGTCCATCCATATCAATCAATAGACTTGGCTAAGATTCTCAAGGCAGCTCCAGCGAGAGTGACTTGGTTGTTGATGCTGATTCCCGTGCATGATGTACATAGATGGCAAAATCATATCCTAAGTCATTTAGAACCACTTATCGAAGAACGATGGTTGTCTCGGGACCAGATAAGGGATAGCTACATAGGAGCGTCCTCTTTGGCTCTCTGTGCTGTGGCATGTGCTTGGGTCAATCTCGACTGTTCATATCAGGTGCATTCTTTATTAACTAGTTTCCTGGCATTGGCATTGGCATTGGCCTTGTACTGTGCATGTGGTTCCATGAACCAATGGATGTCCACTAAGAGTCACTTCCTGGTTGAGTTGGTAATGCAGAAGTGAGACGAACCTTTGAGCAGGCGAAGCGACGAAGGGATCGGGCCCTTTTCACGACACTATCACACACTGTTCCTTCTCCGTAGGCAGGTGTCCTTGTGCCGTATTCCGGTAGGACCCTGAGCATTCATTCCGTACGTGTCATTGAGCTGGTATCACGCGTCGGATGATGGGCCCCGCGTCGGTGCGCCCATACAGCAGCGGATATTTCTACGTAGAATTATTCAATAATTTTCTTACAAATATATATTTATTAATTGCTTGGATCTTAAAAGAGAAAACAATGTTACTTTAATTATTTAATTTGTGTTGGTTGACTAAGGCGTACTATTGTCAAGATTAATCTTGTATCTATGGGACAATCTAAGACGAATCTCTCTCAGCATAATTTATTCACCTAACATCGAGAACATGCAAAGACATCAATACAAAGTCCAAAAGATAGAGTTAAAAGAATGATCTCCCCCGCTAGGAAAGAGGTTCTTATTTATGAAAAAAAAAATATATTCTTAATATAAAAAATATAAATAATATTCTTCTATTTAATTCATGTTAATATATTATCAATATACATAGACCGTCGATTGATGAGTCGACCTGATTGATTTACTATCGAAAGTATAGATCCTTTCCGATGAACAAACATTATGGGAAGAGCAAAAGAATTTGTATGGAGAGGTGGTTCACCGAGAGCGACTTAATCTTTGAGCAATGAAGTTTGGTTGGGGAGCTGGGCAGTCCCCTCTGTTGGATAGCCTATTGGGCATACCTTCGGACCGAGCTAATGATCCAATACAGCAAGCCTGTGTCGAGAGTGTCCCGGCTCGATCCATCTGATGTTTAAGTTAGGAAAACATAAAAGCGAGAAGATAATAGTATCAACGGTGTAAATGAGAGAGTAAAAAATTATTTTTGCTTGCTTGTCCTAGCTTAGCCCACATCTTAGCTTTTATACCCGAGCATTGGGTGGAGCATATGGGTCTTCGTCAAGGCCCCTCTTACCCTACATGGAGGAGGCATTTAATACGGACGGCTTATCGGTGTGAGTCCTTAGAGGCAGCACCTAGGGACTATCGGGGTGACGTCTCTGGTCTAGCTTCTTTGCTTCTTTGGATCCGGTGGGGCATTATCCTTTTTGTTATCCATTCGGAAGAGAAGGCTAGTGAAGCCGAGCCATGTCGTCGACCATTAATACGAAGTCGGATTTTCTTTCCTAAACGTAGGATCGACAATGGCCGGGTCTCGCAAGCCCATTTTGGGAAGGTAAGACAAGCAACGTGATCTTCAGTTGGTGGCTATAGAGAGTAGGTTGTTCCCAAACTTCTACTTTTAAGTGTTTATGTAAGAGGAGCTGATGAGTGTTAGGATTATCCCAATCAAATGCCAAGCTTAGTTAACTAGATTTTATTTATCAAATTATGATTAGCCTAAAATATTGACCATATAAAAAGGTAATTTTTTATATTATCAAGGTTTATTTGCAAAACTATATGTTTTCTTTCATCATCATCATCAACGTCATCATCATCATCATCATCATATATATATATATATATATATCGAGATTCAAGTCAATATAAATATGGTGTAACATCTCATTACCACCGTCTTATGTACACCTTAAAACTCGTTTTGTCGTTCTCGGACACAATTACTTGTTGATCACTTGAATGGATTAAACCCGACATAACTCTACTTGATTTCTACAAGTTCGACTTCCAATTTTTTATTTGACATGGTTGATCCGCTTCAGTGCCATCGAGCACTCACATATGCTCCATGGAAAATGAATAATAAAAAGAAAATTATTTCTTCGAATTTCCAAATCGAATATTTTCTTACGTCCCATCCGACCGTACACTTACGTTCTAAATTCTAATCCACGCCACCCACCCATCGGTGCTCCAATTCTACCCATCGCAGGCCAACCCGACCTGTCTTATTAATGCTGTGACAGGGATTGGGTCTCCTAAACCCGAAAATTTAATGGATCAGGTTCGTGTGTATGTTTTTGATACGTTTGTTGAAACGGGTTGTCTTCGGGTTGGATCTATTCGTATTTCGCATCAAGATCCGACCCGACACGAGAAGCACTCATAAGGGCGTACAAATCCGAATCCCTGCTGCGACACCGTACCCACACACTCGGCCCACTAAAGCGTGGCACGGTCTTCGGTGGTGGCCTGGGATGGCAGCCCATTCTGTTGTCACGAGATGGCGACGATGTCGCTTTGCGGATGCGAGCGCCGTGTGATCGGAAGTGCCTCCGATGGATTCGACCTGCCATCCCGCCGCTTGTTCAGCTGAGCCGTTGGATCTCCACGTTTCTGTTTCATCTACCGTTGCAATGCAACGGCGATCACAGGTACTTCCGATCCAGTACGCTCATCGGCGTTTCTCGAACGGATTACTAGAGGAGCCTTCTTCATCGGCCCCTTCCCCGGAGTTTGGAGGCGACAATAGCAATCCGTCATGGCTTGCAGCATCTCTCTCCACCGAATCCACTTCCTCTACTTTCCCCTCAAACCCCTCTCCGGTTCTTTCTTCTCCTCCACCACCGCTTTAACGCCTAGGATGCCACTTCTCTCCTCCCCCTCCTCCGCGTTCTCTAGGAACGGGGGCGTCGGATTCAACCGGAGCAAACAGATGCTCTCGGCCTTCCCTTCCTTATCCGACGACCTCCGTCCGGCCCTTGGCGAGAATCCCGAGGGAATCATCTCCGGAGAGTGGCCGGAGAATTTCTCGCTCCTCAGCTTCGATGACCTCCGCGCCTACCTTGAGACCCAGATCATCAGCGAGAAGGTCTCGCTCCTACTCCCTTTCTGTCCTCTTTCTTCCTTGACCGTGGTGTTGATGGCATCCTTCGGTTTGTTTTTTTCTTTGGTGTTCGCGCAGACGAAGCCGTCAGCTACGCTGGATACAGTGATGTCGACGGAGATCCGGACGGCGAGGCCGGAGCAGACGCTGGAAGAGATCGACCACAATTTCGAGGTTGTCTCTGGGCTTCCAGTCGTCGATGATGAGCTGAGGTGTATCGGTGTCATCTCCAAGAAGGACAAAGCCAGAGCATATAATGGGGTTTGTTTCTTTCATATTTTTATCCGTTTCATTTCTTTCTCATCATCTTTTACATGTAATCTGAAGAGTTTCTTTAACATAATCGATTGATTTCGATCTGATCTCAGTTCTAACGTGTTGTGGCTGGCTGATGTCTGATAGGAGTCAAACAGTCGTCACCATAATAGTTTCTCATCAATGGAAGTCAGAAAGTCCATCACAATTTTTCAGATGGATTCTCTAATTTGACTGTTCATATGCCATACAATAACGAAATTCAAGCTACGCTTGATGACTCTAATATTTATCTCATTAGTTTAAGGTACTATCACGTTAGTCTAGTCAAGCATATTAAATTCGTCATAGTGGTTTAGGCTCAATCAGCCTGTGAACATGATATATTATACATGCCTCTATGGTTAATTAGGCTTAATCGACGTGTGTCTATGATGTATTTACACATAATTGTATGATGCTATCACAAAAAGTTGATGTAGGCTTAATCAACCTGTGTAAATGTTGTCTACATGTATACCGATAAACATATGATGTAAAATAGGCATATGTATGGGAATACAAAAAGTTGAGCTTCACAATCTGAGTTTATATGTTCATGAACTTGTTACATGATTTCAAACATCATTATTTGGACAAGTACCATTTCTGTAGTTTCCTCTTTAACTTGATGTTGAATATTGAGCTGTCACTTCCACAACTACAGAAAGTGCACAATTGCTTGCAATCTATTTACATAGACATAATCATCCTATTTCTGAGGTCTCTTTTTGTGACTTTGTGTGTGTATGGTAATGTTAGAAGCACTTTTCAATTCTCAAACCTACTTTCATTCTTGTGTCAAGAGTCTTGCACTTGATTTTCACTTTGTTAATCTCTAAACAATTGCTTTAGGCTGCCCATCTTTGTGGATCCAATGAGTTATAGGGGTCTCTGATAGCGTCATTCTTAGTTGGATTATTGCAGAGCTCTCACAATTCCAATCTATGTAACTGCCTTACTTTCTGAAGTGTATTTACATTATGAGTCAAATGTTGAATCTCATTTCAGGAGAAATAGATAGGAAAAAGTTGATGTTGTGCATGTATAAATAAGACAACTTATCATTGAGACAGTGGATCTTTCTTGTACTAATTGCCCCATTGCCTCGTGAGAAATCAAGATCAGTGGAGATCTTCTCAGAATTGAAGTTTTCTATGCATAGAGTTTTCAGTTCACTTGCTTACATAAAATCATTTGACGATTTGACTAATGTTAAAGTTCACTTAGGATTCATATTTTCAGAGTTTCTGTGGCCTTTCAAATCATTCACTCACATTTTTCAGTCCTTCCATTGTCCATATTGGGATGCTTGTGGATTTGGATGTTGAAACAAACATTTGTACTGGGAGCTACTGGTCATTAAGCAAGGTAGCTTTTTAGTGATTGTACCATGTGAAAGGCTTAATCTTTTTTTTTATTTTTTTTATTTTTACAACAAAAGGCTTAATCTTGCTCTTCCATGGTACTTCATCCTCTTTTCTGCTACACTCTTTGCTACCTTCCAGGATTCTTGTCCATCAGCCTAAGGACTGCAGCTATAGAAACAGATCAAGTAACATTTTGCAATCTACTTTCACCTTCAACTCATTTATGCTTCCTCTGAAGCTTTTGCTCTTGAACCGAACTCACTTAATTGGCATGCTTCTCTGGCCACAAACAAACAACAAGATGTTTGTTTGATATTAGAACAAACAAACATCTTGTTGTTTGTTTGTGTCATCACAGTAGCAATATGTCCATTTTCATCCTTTGCATATGATAACTATGTAAGACATGGTCAGAATGAATTGAACATGCAACCCATATCTGAACTAGCAAAAGAGTCGGACTTATTTTGCTCATGGCATGGATGAAGATATGATAAATAGCCTTTGTTTGGTTGGGGAAATCATTTATGACTGAGAATGAAGCGTCTTGAGTGGGCTCAAGATAGAGAATTTGTATGAGTTTCATGGTGTATCTAAGCAGAAGATAACAATTTTTTTCCTGGTAGTTCATTTGCTTAATTAATCATCAATATCTTGTCTCAACACTTGTCTGCAGTTCAGCCATTTCCACGGAGGTTGTGAATCATGTCACTAGGTTCCATGACTTGGAGCAACTTTATCTAGAGAACTGAAGCATCTTAAATATTGGTTCGGTCATCCATCATAGACGGCACATTATCATGAAGCATTAATTTGTACTGAGAAGTAATGGTATACTCAAAATTTTGGGATCAAATCTTCTGTTGTGAGTATATCTAAGACATGTCCATTGCCCTGAACGGTTGACAGCTAGTTACACTGATCATGGGGATAAAAGCTAATTTTGTCTTTTCATGAACCTTGTATTTTCGGAGCTCTATAATTTGCTAATATCCAATTTTGCTTAAGTAGTTGAAATCCAAGGTCGGTGAAGTCATGTCTTCTCCTGCAATCACACTATCACCTGACAAGACGGTCTTGGGTAATCTTTCTTTACTACGCATGTTGCTTCAAAATTTTTTGGTCAAATTTGAATAAAACTGTTTCGATGTTCATAATTATGCAGATGCTGCAGCTTTAATGCTTAAGATGAAGATCCACAGGATACCTATTTTGAATAAAAGTCAGAAAGTTATAGGTAAGTGTTACAGAGTGTTTAGGGAGAATTTCAATCATGAGGCCCGTCCTACCATGAACTGATTTTTTTCTTTTCAAAACTAGGAATGGTTACTCGCACCGACATTTTCCAAGCACTGGAGGCACAGGAGGTATAATCCATCGTTTAAATCTCTCCTGCCTGTTTTGTTTATAAGGAATAATTGGAAAAGATGCTTTAGGATGGTATGCAGCTACGGCCTCCGGGTCCTAATCTTGTATAGTTGGTGATGCTGTGATGAACTGTTGTTTCATAATACTATGCAGTTGTGGCTTCTAATTATTATTTTTGTAGCATGTCATGCTGGTGTTTACTGCTTTCAGCACTGTTCTTTTGGTTGGTCAGGTATTGTTATCTGGTACTTGTGATCATCCTATTTGTATTAGTTTTTGAAAGTGAAATTTAACTGCAGCATTAATTGAAATCTCAATATAAGATTTGGTTCCTTGCATTATTGGGGTCTCTCAAGTAGGATATAGAAACAAATAATAGGCATTTTGTCTCCCCATCTCTCCTGTCTTATGTGCTTTATTTTTCTGTCTTGTTTATTGGGATTAGCTGGCACTGTCCGATTACTTGGAGCCCTCCCAAGTCCTTCCTCAACCTACCTAATTGATGTGGTCCCAAAACAAAGTGCTAGGCTTCTTTGTATGAATAATATATGTCTCTTGGAATGAGATGAATATGATACTTTGTGAGGGTTCTTTAACCTTGCTATGCATGAAACAAGGAACTCCCACCATCTATCTACAATTAGAATTGTTTAGTGTAATGCGAAGGTTAACAAAAAGACAAATTGAAGGCCAAAGGACACATGATCATCAGTCACTAGTTTTCTTGGCAAATCGTGAAATTTCTCAACTAGTCTTATGTTGATCATTAGACCTGCTACCACTATCTAGCTTAAAAGGCATCAACTAGATTACCAAGCGTGTCCGTTCATTCGGTCGCCTGACTATAATTCACTGGTGATGGCATTCTTCTTTAAATTGTCAGTCTAACATCCAGAATATTTGCTAGTACGATTGTGCAGCACAACCACACAGATAGAAATCCAACATCATCTTTATTCGTCGAGCCCTTCACTCTTGGTTTAGTAGTCACATATAGCTAAGCGAGGAACCAAAACCAATATGCTGACCCTCTTCTTTACAGATCCAAGGCCAGTGCTTAGTAGAGAGCACAAGAAAAGAACTACAGCAAATTACAAAGCTCAAAAAAAGAAAAGAAAAATGAGATACACAAAATGCTGGTCAGGAAGGATAGGCAGAAGTGGACTCGAACGGTGATTTGGCCCTGGCGGAAGAGTAGATGCTGGAAGCAGAGAAGCTGGAATTACTACTGTTACTCTGACCCCGTTGGCCCAGCAACGCACTGCATGAGGTCGACGTCGTAGCGTCGACTGCCGCGGCTGGTGCTGCTCCCTTGAGGAGGCAGTCCACCTTGGCGTATTCCTCCCTTTCATGCCGGATCTCTTTGAGCATCGCGGCCACGTCCTTCATCGTCGGTCGCTCGTCCGGCGCGGCGTTCACGCACAGTAGTGCCACCCCGAGCACCTGCAGCATCTCCTGCACCTCCGAGTCTGGCCGGCCTCTGAGGCCGGTGTCGAGCACCTCCGCGCTCCCTTTCCTCCGCCGCACCCAGTCCACCACATGGAGCCCGTCCGGGATCGTGGGGTCGATCGGTTGCTTCCCCGTTAGCACCTCCAGAACCACCACACCGTAGCTGTACACATCGCTTTTCTCCGTGATCTTCATCATGTAGCCGTACTCTGCAAAACATTTGACGCAGTTAGGCACTCCTGGCGTTCACTGCAGCAACGAAAGGGTGGATTTCGATTTCGATACCTACCGGGAGCAATGTAGCCATAGGAACCGGCGAGAGTGTTCGACGACCGAGCAAGGTCCCCGTCCTCGACGAGCTTCGCGAGCCCGAAGTCGGCGATGTAGGCCTCGAAGTCGAGGCCAATGAGGATGTTGTTGGCCTTGATGTCTCTGTGGACTATCGGCGGAACACAGTCATGGTGGAGGTAGGCCAGACCCTGGGCGGCTCCCAGGATGATCTGATACCTCAAATCCCACTCCAGGGAGAAACCGGTGCGCTCGTGCAGCAGCCCCCCCAGGCTGCCGTTGGCCATGTAATCGTACATTAGCAGCCGAGTGCTCTTGTTCCAGCAGCACCCCAGGAACCTCACGATGTTCTTGTGCCGGATCGAACCGAGCGTCCGCACCTCAGCCGAGAACGAGTCCCGGACTCTGCTGCTGTTGCAGTCCTCCTTTGCTGCCAATTTTCCGGCTGATGCGCTTGTTGGCCACAGCTTCTTCACGGCGATGGCTTCCCCGTTGTCCATTTGAACGCGGTAGACCACTCCCGAGCACCCTTTACCGATGACATTGGCGTCGACCAAGCTACGCACGACCTGGTCCACGGAAAAGCTCAGCTTTTGGAAGGGCGTGAACTGCCATGGCCAAGACATCTCCCCGCCCATCTCGGAGCCGTCATCTTCACCGCCTTTCCCTCCCATTCTCCTCGCCCTTATCACTCCGATCATCCCAAGAACCATTGCGACCGTCGCAGTGATCAGCAGAGCTATAGCTAATTTCAACTTATGCACTCTTCTGCTCTCGGCCTCAACCGTCATGATTGGCCGGCCATTGGCATCCAAGGTGACGAAGCACACGTCTCCACCGTGGGTGCAGAGCCCTTGATTGCCGGCAAGGTCAGAGGCCGAGAGTTGGCGGAAGAGCTTAGTGTCCGGAAGGTAGCCGGTAAAGTTGTTGTTGGAGACGTTCAATGTGACCAAGTTTTCTAGTCCAGCAAGCGGAGTGAGACTTCCGTCAAGCATGTTGTACGAAAGGTCGAGCACTGATAACTTGCTGAACGCAGACATCTTCGCCGGGATCGGTCCGGTGAGCGCATTCCTGCTAAGATTAAGAGCAATGTCAAGCCCTTCAATGAGGCAGAGGTCGTCGGGGATGCCGCCGGTGAGCTGGTTGCTGCTCAGGTCAAGCAATTCCAAATTCGAACATTGGCCGAGCGATGTTGGTATCGGGCCGGTCAGTGAATTACCATTAAGCACGAGCTTGTTCATCGAATCCAGCTTGCCAAAGCTGCCGGGGATCGGCCCCGTAAGCCGGTTGAGCGACAGGTCAAGTACCTGCAGCCTGGTGATCAATGATAAGGAATCGGGGATGGCATCGGAGAGCGTGTTGTTACTGAGGTTGACCATTTGTAGCTGGGAGCTGTTGCCGATGGACGCAGGAATGGGGCCGGTGAGCCGGTTGCCGGAGAGGTCGAGGAAGTCGATGCTCTTAAGCCCGCCAATCTCAGCGGGGATGGGACCGGCAATGCGATTGTCGCCGAGGCGGAGACGGACGAGGGAAGCGCACCTGCCGATCTCGGCGGGTATTGGGCCGGAGATGTCGTTGGAGAGCAGCAAGAGCTTGGTGAGGTTGGGAAGGAGGAAGAGGGCGGGCGGGATGGGGCCAGTGAGGTGGTTGTGGGAGAGGTCGAGAGCCTGGAGGTTCGTCAGCGAGGCGAGGGAGGGAGGAATGGCGCCTTCGAGCTGGTTCTGCCACGCAAAGAAGACGGTGAGCGACTTGAGCGCCGCGAGCTCGGCCGGGATGAGGCCAGAGATCTGGTTGGTGTCGAGCTGGAGCTGCGAGAGCGACGTGAGGTTGGCAAAAGAAGGCGGTATGGAGCCGGAGACGTTGTTGTCGCTTAGCATGAGATCTTGGAGGTTTGAGAGCGCGCCCAAAGATGGCGGGATGGCTCCGGAGATGGTGTTGATGGAGAGGTCGATGGACTGAAGGGAAGAAAGGTCTCCGAACTCGTCTGGAATGGGGCCGGAGAGAACATTTTGCCACAGGAGAAGCCTCTCGAGCTTCGACAACCTGCCGAGCGACGCTGGGAGCGGTCCAGAGAGCGAATTCTCGTAGAGGTACAGGTTGACGAGCGACGAGCAGTTGCCGAGCTCCGGTGGGATCGACCCTGACAACATGGTGGTGTAGATGGACAGTGTCTGGAGATTAGACAACCGGCCAAGCGACGGCGGAATGGGGCCGGAGATCTTAGTGTCGGCGAGGCCGAGGACGGTAAGGTTGGCGCAGAGGGAGAGGGAGTCTGGTATCGGCCCAGAGAGGTCGCGGTTACCACCGGCGCGGAGGGTCTCGAGGAGGGAGAGGTTGCCAAGGGAGTCTGGAATGGGGCCGGAGAGGCGGTTGTCGAAGAGGATGAGGTGGCGGAGGGCGGCGGCGGAGCCGAGCTCCTCCGGGATGAGGCCGGAGAGCTGGTTGGAGTTGAGGATGAGGGAGGAGAGGTAGGACAGGCGGGCCAGGGCGGCAGGAATGGCCCCGGAGAGGGAGTTGGAGCTGAGGTCGAGGAGGGTGAGGAGGGAGCAGGCGGCAAGGTCGGACGGGATGGCGCCTGTGAGGTTGGCATCGGAGACGACGAGGGTGGTGAGGGAGGGCAGGGCGGCGCAGAGCCCGGCGGGGAGGGGGACGGCCAGGGAGACGGATCGGATGGTGATGGTGGACACGGAGTCGTCGGCGTTGCAGGCGATGCGGCTCCACTTGCACGGGGTCGCGTGCGCCGGGTCCCAGTCGGGAAGCGCTCGGGCGGAGGAGGAAGAGGAGTTGATCCACTGGTAGAGCGCAGTGACTTCTTGGTTGGCAGAGGCAAGCAAGGAGGAGGAGAAAGGTGACAGCGACAGCAGCAGTGGCAGGAGGAGATAGAAGCAGCAGAGTGGAGGGTGGTGACAGAGGAAGAGTGGGAGGAGGTGGCGGTTTTGGCATGGGGATGATGGAGGGTGGCGCTGTTGCCTCGACCTCGACATCATCAAAAACTCCTCGACTTCAAATCCCAACTCGCTCTCCCCGGTGCTCTCTCACTGCTTGTTTTGCATCGGGTCTCCTCCCTCTTTGTTTGCTCTTTCTCGCCGCTTCTCCTCGTTTAAATCTCAAAAATATAGCAAAGCCCAGCACTATAATTTTGGTGGGGTTGCCTCCACATATCTATCCATCCAGCTATCCATGTTTTCCACGTACTCTACGAGTTCCTTGAAGCGTCGTATATTGGGTACACTCGTCTCCCGCTGCAATCGGTGGCTCAAAGCTCATCTATTTGCAAGCGCGGGACTCAGGCGCACCGGACCGAACCGAGCGGCGACGTCGGATCGCATCACCCGCGGGGCCGGCAGCAGCAAAGAGACGACACCATGTGTGCGTGTTTGCATGAAATGGTGGGGTGGGGCTACTGTTTCCCTATGGATTCGCGCGGTGAGTCGATGAAACCGGGATGCGCTCGCCTCCATGGCAAAGTGTCGTTTCGGGAGACACGGAGCATCTCACCCCGGTGGTAAGTCTTTATGTGCAAGAGATTAGAAAAAGGAAGAAGACAGCACCCACATAAATAACACGTCAGTCGTAACCGACGAGGGTTACCGATATGACGCGACCAATCCGTGTATTTATTACTTGTTACTGCTCCCGGTCTTTTCTATTGTCTCTTCCACGGCGACGCAGCACTGGTACACACTTGCACATCCCTCTCGGATTCCCTCGGCTCAGATGGCTCCGAAGGGGCTTCGCCTGGGGCTCCGGGCCGCCCTCCTCATGAACTCCAAAACCTAATAAACAGTGTGGGTCTGTCGTTAGATCATTTTCGAACCATGTCATTTATTAGCTTGGCATGTATACGAACCGTTTCGTGGAGGTTTGCATGGGTGTGTCCTTTTGTGGTCAACCCAGACTACGATGTGCAGCTGCCGTGGTTCTGCCTACTGCTTCTACGAAGCTGCATGCAATTCCATTTATGTCATTCTGTCCATCATTTTGAGGATGGACATCCATCTAGTAGGCTTACGAGGAGAACCAGTGCTCGACCTGCTACAGCTTCCTTCTTAACCAAACCTTTTGAGTTTGAATGCATTATAGTAACTCCATACTTGAAATAACTTCTATCCATGGGCAAGAACCAGCTACTTGGCCTGTGGTTTCACATGCATTGCACATGCTACACAGTGATATCACAGACCATTGCAAACAGCAGGTAATGTAAAAGAAGAATAATGTAAGTCATCCACGTTGAGGTCACGCCACCACCCACTCACCCGGTTTAAAGTTTGGACTGCTGCATTTACCCACATCCCAAGGCCAAAACCACATGGTGGTAGATTCCATCACTCACCTCTCCGGCCTTGGCTTACATCGCTTTGTACCTCTCCCCTCCCTCTACGTCTGTTCTTTAGTCTGTAGATCAAGATGGCCACATTTATTTATAGAGCAGAAGCCCAGTGCAATGGATGCACTGCACAGCGTACTGCTTTGGAGACACATACAGCTCTCAAGGTTAGTGAGGTTGGTGGATGCAAAGAGGGGGCGGGGGGAGGGGCCCATGCAACGCAAAAAGCAATAAAGCTAAGCGGCGCTCCACGTAGCCCTTGTTTTAAGGGTCTTGGGCGCCTCGGAACACTCTCCCTAATCGCATCAATCCACGTTTCCCCGTAATTCCTAACCCCATTAAGGGCTTTGCTAGGTAGGTATATCGAACCCAAAGACAGGGATCCTCGCTAGCTATCTTAGTCCAAACTTTGATCTCACCCTTGGCGTGATTTTTGATGTGGGACTCGGAAGATCCTCACCCTTAAACCCCCTCTATCGTGCCATAGCCATAGCCATAGCCATAGCCATAGGGGTGGGGAAGGACATGATGTGGTCAGCTAAATAAACACTATACAAATATATGCCCTTCATCGAAGAGACTCACACGTGACTAAGCCATAAACAAACTAATCCATTCACTCAAAGCGTGTAAATGGAAGACGAGACATACATAAAGAAAACAAAAAAGTAGGTTTGTGGAAGGGAGCACACCTCGACTCGGTTCGAGTATCCGAGGGCAAAGCAAAGGAAGAGGAAGGAGGAGGTGTTGATGAGTGTCACCTGCTCCTGCCATCACCATGCGCTTTCCTTTCACAAGGCTCATGGCCTCGACGAGCTATTATTAGTGTCATGGCTTAGCTCGTGAAAGAGAAGGCCAATGATCTCGTTTCAGGCTCGTGTTTGGCTAAGCTTGCTGTTCTTCTAATGCTGCTTCATCATGAGAGCCTTGCTCCTGAAGCAACTCGGGGTGGGGTGTTCCGTGACATGGTGCATAAATTACTCCACCTTGGATAAAGGATTGGGCGATCAGGACGATTGTCTTGCTTATTGCAAGTGGGTTTAGCCGTAAAGGCTAAGGTTACAGTGCTTCGAGTTGCTGCTTGGGGTAAGCTACAAAAAATAATAGGGTTACATTAGATCGTTTTGCTTATGGGTTACACCATTCCAAGAGGTGCAATCCTGGCTTAACCTAAAACACGATGTTGAATGCCACCTAAGAGGATGATCGACATCATCTCTCTCATACACCTCCGAGTTATAATGACATGATCCACATCAGACTTAGAAAATGTAAAGATGGATACCACATATGAAAACCGAAGAGCTCTCCGATCAATGTACTCTAAAAAGTGAAGGGACAGAGTGATTCCAGGCTCACAACAGGCCACTAAATAGTTTTAGCATATGCTTTCTGTACCAAAGAGTAGCCTTGCTTTCATGCAAACCGAAAAAACAATTAGGAAAGTCAGGATTTGGTGCTTAGACTACCCGTAGCCACTAAATAGGAGGATAAAGAACAAATGCATGATCTTATTCCATATCTGAATCATTGTTATTTATTACTATCTGCATGCAAGCAAACAAAAGTCCCCAGTCAACTACATGGAAGAGCAAATCACAAGATGGTGACCAATAGCGGGTGACAACGCAGAATTGGCCACTATGGAATCGTAGCGTTCCAATGTTCTGTAAAGTTCAGATGTGTGTTTTTGTTAAGAATAGAATTAGAAGTGATCGAATATGTCTCACTCAAAAATCTTTGTAGCATAATTGATTCATTAATTTTATTAAGCTTTATAGTATATCCTTTTATTCCTTCCATACGTAATTCTTTTCTATCCGAGCAATAACTTATTTAAATCAATGGTTCAAAATATTTAATCTAAATTAATATTAGTGCAATCATATCATATTCTTGTAAGTTAATCTAAATCAATGGTTTCATGCCTTAATGGTATGTAATATTGAATTTATAGAACATGGTTATTCAGCAGTCCCCAAGATTAGACAAGCTGGATGGAACACTAAACTTGTTTTTGTAAGAATCATTAGGACTCTCATTACTATCCACAAAATTTTCTTATTTTTGCAGAGCAATAACTTGATTTTAGTTCCTGAAGCCAATTGAATTAGGTGTCATCGATTATAAAATTGATATTTGATCTTTTTATGTTGATTTAGAAATTTTACTCGGTCGATAATATATACAAACTTTTGGAAAACTTAAATTTGTTGAAAATAGCAATACATTTGTCAAAATATAATAAATTAAATGAATGATTCTCCTAAAATGATGAAAATAATATTTTTCTGAGATTTTATATCGTATAAATACACTTTATTTATGAATGATCATCATAAATTGACGAAGACAATATTCGTTTACCAAGTATTACATTTGAGATTTTGCATGATGCATGATGTAAATATATCTTATATGGTATAAACAAAATATCAACATAGTCAAAATACATCTTGTAAAAATTTAAAATATATAATTTATATTTTTTTAGAATATGCACAAGTAACTATATATATATATATATATATATATATATATATATATATATATATATATATATATATATATATATATATATATATATTCCTTGAGACTTAAAAAAGATCATCATTCTTCTGCATTATCGTTATGTCATAATGCTGATTTTCTCCACAGAGTCATTTGTATATAGATGTTGTATGTGATGAAGCCACAACACTTGTAGAGGTGGAAGTTGCAACAACTATAGAGGACATAGAAGTTGTGCATGATAAGATATCTAATATAGTAGCTTCATCTTTTATGGATCTTTCGTACCCTATTCTTTTTTAATTACAGATCATATAGTACCTTCATCTTTTGTGGATATATATATATATATATATATATATATATATATATATATATATATATATATGTTTTTATTAATAATTCTATTAAGAGATTGTTATATGATATGAAGTATTCTAGCATGAGATCGCTAGCTAGCTGGTAGTCGCTAGCTAGCTGGTAGTCGCCAGGGAGCTGACGTAAGGATAACATGGCATTTGTCGAGAGGGTTAGGTTGGCGATTGACACTCCCTTAATCATCTCCTGCTAATCCCATGCTGTAGGAGGCAGTATAGATTAGCATCATACCATAAGAGCCCAAATAGGCTAACCCGCATTGTAGGGGGTTGTACGAGTCAATCGCTCGCATGAATACATCGCAGGAGGTACGTGTAACCCTTATAATCATAATTCTCTCTTGTCAATTTCGTAGGTATGAAAAACCAAATCTCGATATCTAAAGAGGGATCGGTCCTAAAAAACCCAACCAGATATAGAACCAATTTTTCATTAACTAACTTAAGTCTTAGAGGGGTCAGGTTCGGAATCCCACCGATGTCGACTTATTATGCAGGGTTCTAGAGGAGATCAAATATACTCCAATTCCACCTCAAGATAACCTCATAATCACCCTTGCTAACTCAACTTCAACTACTCCGTCCCTCCCTCAAAAAGACTCATGTGGATGAATTCGTACCTTCATTGAGCCATATCAACTCTCGATCCATGACATCAAGCTATTAACACTATGTATAGACAAAAAAAATTTCATATTTAAAAAAATACAATGATATGATATTATCTTAGTTCCTCAACTTTATTGAATCTAATTTTGCTACTAGCTAAAAAAAATCTAATTTCACTAATATTCCAAACGGAGAGAATATAACTTTAACGTATGCCCATTTCATCAAATCAGAAGAGTTATGGTATGAAGTGTAAGGAAGGAAGTTGAGGAACGAGAGCAAAGAGGCAATGTAATATAATTTATCATGAATTTAAATGACTCATATTCTACCATCAGTGTTAAGATACTCGTAATGCATATGTTGACTATTGTTGAAAAAGTTTATTCGATGATTTTCTAATTAAAAAAACAACGAGGGTCATCTCCGTTGAATCTTAGATTTTGATAATGAAACTAATTGATAATTCATCCCCTTAGTGTCGACTTTTTTTCTAACAATCTTTAAAAATGAATTTTAATAATAACTCATCAAATAAAGTAAAATTAATAATTATATTGTAGTCATCATAAAGAGGCAAAGAGCCATCCAAAGGCAATACAATTTCTCATGGGTTTGAATTACTCATATTCTACTATTCGTGCTAAAATTTTCCTAATAAAAAAAAGTTTATTAGTTGATTTTTTAATAATAAAAACAATAAGAATCATCTCTAAAGATGTTATGTTGGCAAATTCTCAAAAAAACAATCCTAACAATAACTCATAAAATAAAAGGAAAATTGCATTATAGTCATTATAACGAGAACAACCACAATATTGATAGATGTTATGATTTGCATGGCTTCTCTCATAGACATAAATTTCACAAAAGAATAGAAATCAAGAAATAAAATAGTAACATCCTTTCGCTAACAACTCACAATCAATGACTCTTTTAACTTTCACTCATGAATAATATTAACAACTCTTTTTATAATTATAGATGACAATGGTCATGCTATCATAATAATCTCTCTATGAACAATTTTGAATTATGGATCTTGAAAAATTAGAATATTTCTTTGAGATGGAAGTAACACATTGCGTAGCGAAAGCATATATTTATTTGATGGTTTTTGACGATATGGGTCTCCTTGGATTCAATTACTGATGAACTTCTTAACGATTTATCATAGCAGAGAAGGCTTGCTGGGTGACTTATTTATCTTACAATCACAAGACCTCTTAATCGATTTATTCTTCAACCTTGGAAACCAAATCTTGTTGTGGTAATCTAAGTTTTGTAATATTTAAAATGAACATCAGAACAAAGACCTTTTTTTTTTCTCTTATCAAACATTATATGATTGGAACTTTGTATGATGTAAATATACCTTATGTGATATGAGCAAAATATAACATAGTAAAAAATTACCTTGTAAAAATCAAGATATATACACCCCTTGACCTCGAAAGTTAAATGAAAAATCATAAACTTCCAATTATATCTTTTTTCCCAAAGTTGGATCAGTTTTCAAAAGCCTATGTAATATAAAAATACTAGCATCTAAAATCAACACAAGTTGCATTTCCAAAGGTTTCATAGATTACATCCATTGGGATACAATAGCCCGATATCCTTGTAAGTCTCGTCAGTCGGAAGATTTCTTGAATCTAGCTAGTTCTTACAAAGAGCAATCTTTCCAAATAACAGAGTAGAGACCAGTGAACAAGGATGTATATTACATCATCATCATCATCAACATAATCCAAGTCATTTTCCTACACGATGCAGCTCGTACGATCCGCAAAGAGATGACAGAATTTGAAACCAACTCTTGATGTTGAATCACTAGAGTTGGTGGACAAGAGTGATTGCCATAATCCAGTCGGCCGAGTTGAAGATGGCAACTTTTCTGCTGGTTGCTGACGGCACGTTGAACATTACCTTCTTTTGGACTAAGAGAAAACCTAGATGAAGATGGAAGTGACGAGATTCATTAAAGAGAAATATTTATCTCAAAGGCACAGAAAAAGCAGGTGAAATACAACCTCCATCATTGCACAATAGAAACAATTGCAGATAAAGCAAGGTTGGGAGGATAGAAATGGAATTTCTTGTAAATACTGGATTGAATAACCTGAATGAAAATGCACATATGATAACAGCCTTCTCCATGCTCACCTCTCAACAGGTTGACGATAATACAGTGGATGATTCATCGCCGAGATCCATTCAAGAATCAGAACCACCCTCACTATCATCGCATGGAGCTCTAGACTGAATTGTAACACGAGCCCCTGACAGAAGTCTGCAGGAGACAAGTATAATCTATCAAGAGATGAAGCAGCGCAAGGTCATAATAACAGGTGACAAGGGCAATGAGAGACAACGTAACTTTCCTCAATCTTGATCACCTTCTCCTTTCGTTCCTTAAAAGATTCTACGCTGGTGGATGATGCTTTGACTGATAAGGTGATCTTTTGGTATTCACCTATTGGCAGTTCCTTGCAGTCTTGCCCAACAGAAGATTTCCTTGGGCCATCTGAAATAGATGACCTATGTGCTTCATTTTTGGGCTGCTTGTTCGATGTCATCTTAATTGCACGCGGGAGGCACTTCGATCGCGATGAATCCACTAGCTTTTCGATGTCCTGCTTAGAGTCTGGTGTCTTGCTATTCCTGAGAGTCACCGAGTTATCTATATCAAGTTCTAATGTAGCATTACCAAAAGAAACAGTAGCACTATTGCAAGCTACTACAGGGCCTAACCACTTGGATGAATGTATATTGCTGAAACACTAGGATAAGAACTAAGGAAAAGAGCAAATTTAACATAATAGTTAGTTCTACATCATAGAAGACGAGATCATATTTCATACAAAATATGACTGGAACTCAAATATCAGCTTATCCTGCCATATTCTTGATAGCATTCACTTTCTAGTACTGCAAGCTCACAGAGAATTGAATTCTCTATGCTAGGCTTGAAATTTTCAGAGTACTATGCAGTAAATTCCCTATTTTCAAAAATGAATAACCTCATTATACCATAGTTGAATAGACAATTTAACAACTCAAAATGACATGTTTAAAATTCTTTCACACAAAATATGGCTCAAACAATAGCTATACTTCACTATTTATACTATCTTAAGTACTGTGCGTCGACCTATGTAGACATAGGAACTAATGGACAAGTCCTCCATCTTCAGGAAACTATTTAATCTTTCTTGGTCACAATGTTACTCACACTGTCAACTGCATAGCTCCTGGTTTTGTACTTTAGGCGCTTTAACTAATTTAGATTGACCAAGAATCTGTAGCTATCTGATTTAGAAGTGACTACTGCAAAAGATCATTAAACTTTTCCTCAAAAAGATCTATTAAGAAAAGAAACATAGATTAAGCTTTGGGTATGAACATGGGCACCATAAGCGAAACGTACCTATCTGCATTATATGAAGAAGAACGTTTGAGGGTGGGCATCATTTGCCCTACTGTATCCTTGTGCTTCTTAGTCTCAATTAAGCTCCCACTGAAATATTCCTTCTCATCTAGTCTCAGTCTTATTAGCCTCGGATCCTCTGACAGGTAATCAATCTCTCCGAGGGTCATGGATCCACCAAACATCGGCGAAGGGAACTTCGCATGGGAGAACCTCGGCTTGTAGGTTGGCACTAGTCCGAAGCTGTGGTGATCCTTCACAGAGATTGACCCACATGTAATCAATTGCATCAGCACATTGGTTGGCCTCACCTTTGGCCCTGTATCAAAGAGGACTTCCTCCTCTTCAAGTATCCGAAAGCTGTTAACCTTACCGGCATCAGCTCTTATCAAAGATTCCAAGGTCTCTGTCTTCCCACTAGAGGATGACTCGCTCGACAAAGTTGGCGCAGGGGAAATTTCATACCCACCTGTCTCCGAGCCCTCTTTGGATCGCATGTCACGGTTCCACCGCTTCTCCTCGAATTCAAGATCTATTGAGCTGTCATCAGTTGAGATTCCTCTAATGCAGGTGGCATGACTTCCATGGGCATTTCTCCCTCCGCCATCCTCGGTCTGGGTTGAAGCATCTGCCGCACCAACGGGCTTGTATGCTCGGTACTCTGCGGCGACCGACGAACTGTTCTCCCACGAAGAAGGCCTACGGGGTCCATGATCCGGAGATATGTTGGTTGGCAAACCGGGCTGACGAAGCAAGGGGGAATGCTCGTCGTCTTGAGGGGAAGGCAGTGACGGCGATGGCTTGAGATCTTTGAGTACAGTTGAGGCAGGGGAAGAGGAGGAAGAAGCAGCGGCTTCTTGAGTTCTTGAAAGTGCGGGGTTCTCCTGCTGTTGGGGCTTCAGATTTGGCAACCTCGGGTTGCCATTGCTTTGATGAATTCGATCTAAATGAGCAACAGTACCGGACAACGATAGTGGTTTAGAAATCTAACGTTCTTCCTTAGCTTTCTATCACAAGTACAGCTCCAAAAGAGGTTTCTTGAAAGAAAAAACTATGCTTTCCATTAAAGGGCACCTGAAGGAGACTGGTCCAAGAGCTCAGAACCCTTGAGAACGTACTCGTTGCCATTGGCCGGGAGCACGAGATCATCCTCGGCGAGGTCATGCCACACGAACCCATTTTTGTAGCTCCTGAACCATCATGTTCGTAGGTAAGAACACAGACAAATGTAAAATGGTTTTCAAAGCGAAAAAAAAGGAAGGGTTTTTATGACATCGCGGTGCCTCACTACCTCTTGCAAGACCACGAATACATGGCGGGCATGCCCTTTCCTCTCAACATATTGAGCCGATTGATGACATCTACAAAGCAAAACACGACGTAAACCCCAGCCAGAGCAATACAGTTCGTGAAAAATCCAACCTTTTCGAGTGGCTTATGTCTGATTAGAACAACTGACCTCTCAGGTACAGGCCATCGAGGGAAGACAGGGGAACTTCGATGAAGTGGGGATGCTCGAGGTGGCGGTTCCGGCAGAGGTAATACACAACGGGGATTTTCCACCCCTGGGGAGGCGACGGCGGAGGCGGAAGCTTCGCATGCGGCGGAAGAGAGGGCGGCACTGGCGGCTCCGCCCAAGCTCGGGCGCTCTCCGGGCTGGTCTGGCCGCCGTGCTTCCTCACTCGCCCCTCCATCTCCAACCTTCTCCTACACTCAGAACGGGAGAGAATGGGGTCGGTCAACGTGGGATTTTTGAAATGCTTATAGATGCGGAACGTCAAGACAAAGTAGAGAAGCGAGAAATGGTCAGGGTTTACCGCTTCTCCACTGCATTCCCAGCAAAAAGTCGGATGGAGTTTGCCGAGGAGGGTGAGGTAGGAAGAGGTACGGCTGCTTTGGAGGGAGTAGCGGAGGCATTAATTACTCACTGGGAGAGTGCCGTGGAAGGAAAAAGGAAGGCCCGACGACTCTCCTTGGAACGAGTTAATTGTCCATCATCGTCCAACGAGAGATGACACGTAGGATGATCACACTTTAAGATTCGGACATCCTGTTGATTCGATCTTATCCCATTTTAATAGGATTTACTGACTACCGCTCAACTCCTCGCCCGCTGGATAATTCAAAGCTTCGTCAAACGGTCGTGGTTGACTTTTCTTCGCTATTATTATCTTCTCTGTATTGACGTAGTCATGATGTGATAAATGAAATGATGTCTACAACTGATGTAAAAATAGTTAAAAGAGACTCCTCTCTCCCGAATGTAATATGAAACATAAAAATAATTAAATAATTTATTTTTATCTTTTTTTTTATTTTAATCAAAATATTGATTATACTTACTAGATTTGAGTTAATTTTGTAGGATTAAATCAATTATTTTAAATTAAAATTAAGTCAAATCGATTCGATTGAGTCATAATTATTTAATTGATTCGATTAAATCTTAGATTATCTCTTATTTCTTTTAAATTACTCTCATTTTCACTATCTTTATTTCATCGCCTTCTCCTCCCACCTTACCTCGATTGCTCCTACTCCTTATTCCACTCTGTTATCTTTTCCTCATTCACATTGTCTTTCTCCTCTTAACCCTTTCTTTTCGCTTCCTCCTCCACCCCTCCTACCTTCTCCTCATCTCACTTCACCTCTTTCTCTCTCTCTCCTCTTCTCCCCAACTCTAACATTGCTTTCTCCTCATCTTCTTTCCCCCAACTCTAACATAGCTTTCTCTTCCCATTCTATCCTCTCATCCGCTCTCTTGCTCTCTCATCCTCCTCTTAATCCAACTCTAACGTCACCTCTCTCTCTCTCTCTCTCTCTCTCTCTCCTAGTTTCCTTTTTTCTCTGTTCTCACTACATCTTCTCTCTCTCCTTTTTTCGCAGTGTGCTTGTATTTCTATAAAAAAAAATTAGATCGATTTAATGAAGATGTCTTGATTACACTGGAGTTACACTTATATCACGCTTAAGTGCTAGTCTATCCTTAGTTATATGTTGAGTGAAGCCGTGGCTTCAGACACGAAGCGGCCGTCGTGGCCTTAATCATTAATATGAAGCTTTATGTCAGATAAAGTGAATATAAGAGCCACATCGATCTTTGATTCAACATAAGCTGTGATGGCAATGATCTAAGCAGAGGAAAGTTGGAGACCGACATAAGGGTCCAATTTGGACCAAAAGTGGATGTCAGTGCTTTATGTTAGTGGTCTCGTGTGGGTAAATGCGACTTATGTTAGTGGTCTCTGCATGGAACTAAATATTGTAGTTATGAGGACGTCTACGCGTGACAGCAGTGTAAGAATGTAACGCCCTCTTTGGACAGATATGAACTCGATACGATTCACGAAAAGCCGAGCACAATCTTGAAAATTATTAGGAAATCCGAGTCATGAGTACGGACGTGAAGATTCATGTGATGTGATAATGATGGAAGATGCCCACGAGAGTGATTTAGATGTGATGATGAATGATACTAACCGTGTTGAGCTTTACATTGATGGATCACAGGACGATTGATGGGTCACAAGATGCCTATGCGATTGTGGGGTACTAATTTCAGTTAGTTATTTTTAATATTTTGATTCTTATATTTTTTAAAAATTATATTGATATTCTCATAGTTATAAAAGTTAAACATCTAGATATATTTACCATAACGTCATCGATTTTATCACAAAAAAAAAGATAAAAAAAAATAATTTTAGTATTTCATTTGGTGATAATGGATGACGATGCAGTTGGGGGCTATGAGTATATGTTATAGATAAAGAGCACGACGATAATAGGTGAGGGTGATTCTACATCTATGTCGATACTGACGTAATTGTCGGACGACCCTTTTGTCACTCTATACATTCCATACATGTGTCAGTGTTAACGAAATCGTTGAGCCACGAAAGGGCCACCGATGCAGATGTTGAGCAACACTACTTTGTATATGTATTAGCATAGTTATCGAGTGGCATCGCTCGGCATATGTATTGTGATAATATAAAATGTCAAATGACCCTTTCGCTGCTTGGCAATTGTGTCAACGTCGACGCAAATGCAGAGCAATGAAATGGTCACTCGGCAATTGCGTCGACACAAATGCAAAGTGATCCTCATATCTCATCGTCTCTCTTCTCATCCACAACACTCACCCACGAGGCCATCGTTTGTCACCACCGATGCTATCTGTCACCACTAATTAAAATTTTAAAATTATCTTTTTGTCTTTTATTTTTGAGTTTATGTTAATAAAACAGACATCATTAGGTTAAATAGATATAGATATTTTACTTTCATAATTATATAAACGTAAACATAATATTTTAAAGCGTAAGGATCAGGATATTAAAAATAGCTAACTACATATGATAATATATAATTCAAGGTTCGTAATTTCATATTGTACCAAAGTATCGAGCTCAGCTCAATACGGTACAGTATGAGTATACCGAGTGGTACATTATGATGTACTATTATATATATATATATATATATATTAAAAAAAGATGATGTCATCTCGATTTTCTACCCACGTGGGGAGAAGAAACTAATGTTTCCTTCTCCCCGCGCAAAAGAGGGTGACTAGGTGACCATCACCTCGTTTCTTCTGCTTGTGTGGGGAGAAGAAACGTTGCCTTGACGACACTTAGTTTCTTCTCCTCGTGACATTGTCGAGACTTCTTCTCCCCATGCGGATGAGGAGAAGTCATCGACGATGCTGAGGCCTCATTACCTTAGACGAGGAAAAGGCGACATCTCCTCTGCGAGATCTAATGAGGGAGGGCGACGACAGATCGGGATCATCGAGGGAGAGTGGCACTGGATCTCCAGGTTCTTCCTCTTTTTTTTCTCATTTTTATTTTTTCTCTCTCGGCTAATACCACCCGGTGGTAGCAGGTGGCGACTATCAAAATCGATCATCATGATGGATGGTAACAGGACGAAAATAATCACAATCGATGGTACAATTCGGTAGCGGACAATTCGCGTACCGATCTACTGACAAATCGGTATGTACCACCCGGTATGAATGGTAGTATTCGAAATAAGAGACCGGGATCTTGATCATTTATTTCTTAAAGGGATAGTAAATGTTATGCGAGCCAAACAGACTCTCATTGCGTGAATGATGAACGAGATGGAATGAGATGAGATGGACTTCGATGGCCGAAAAGAAAGAACTCGATCGTCTCGTTAAAGGTTGGAACACAAGTAGAGTTTAGGGATGAACAAAAACATATATTGTGCGGTAGTGAACAATGAATGACGAGAGATAGAAAGAGAAGCATGGAATGAAATAGTTTTAACTCCCAGAAAACTTGCGCCACCGCAGCATGGAACGAACAATGAATCACGGCCTCCACGCGCTTTTGCCGCTGCAAGGAGAGCAGGCAGAAGTCCATACTCGCCACGCTTTCCTTTCACCAAGCTCGATGCGCTCTCGAGGGCGTAGGACGCACGGCGACAGCTCCACCGTCTTTTTTTGACTGCTCCGCACGCGGTGGTGGGTATTGGGTGAAGCCAAAAGAAAAGGGGAAAGGGGTGTGCGTGCGTCTGACAAAGGCTTCCAGCGAGAAAAGGGTAGTGAAGCTGCTCCCGCAACATGGCTCGTGATGAGTCGACTTCTGACTTCGGAGTTTGTACTTCCGAAGGAAGAACACAACACCACTCAACTGGTTCCGAGTAGCAGTTATAGCCGCTGGATCAGTAGTTATATCGAACACACATAGCATAGCATGAACACTGTCAGAATTTAATATATATATGTTTGTTCTAACAACATCAATTTAGAATTATTTATCATGATAGATTATAAGTTTGAATTCCATATCCATACACATATCGGCAAATTTGACGAGGAAAGAGTATGCAACACCAGCAGACGACGACACATGACCGACGCTCACATCAACAAAATATCGTTCGTTAAAACATTATTTCTCTCTCTCTCTCTCTCTCTCTCTCTCTCTCTCACTCTCTCCACTCCATCAATGCAAGCGCCCCAGATTCAAACGTTGCAAGCTGCATGGAGTTCCATCCAAAAAGTCATTTACATCCATTCACCTCAAGAGCATAAAGAGAAACTCTCACCTTTATTTGGTTATCAAATTCTTTCTTTCTCTTTTCACTGACTTGGAGCTCATGAGACTCGCTCTCCTCACAATGAACATCCTTTTATGAAAGAGTTGGAGAGGAGGAGGAGGAGGATTGCCCATCAACCCTCAACCCTCCTGATCTCTCTTTGTCTTGCAAGTCCTACTTGCAGACTTTGCAAGCGAGATAAGATGTCATCTCCATCGGACCCCAGAGAATATACGTCTCCTCTTGACATCACCTGCCCCACGACTAGATTAAAATCATGGAGCTTTCAAACATAATCGATCCGATTGTTAGTGAAAGATGGTATAAGAAACCTGTACTTTATTTGTACACATTTTTGTGTACATTTTAACTTTATTTATAGAGTGAAAGTCAATCAAATCAATTTCACAAACTAAAAAATAAAAGATGTTAAAAATCCTCTTGTGTGATAGGAACCATATATGATGATTATTACCGTGGTACATACTTTGACATGCTCATCATGTAAATTTAAGATGACTTAGTATAAACTAGTTTAAGTTTGAAAACTAGGAAACTAAATCGTCGCGGTAATAATGGTTTGGCAAATATATCTATCATTTGATCTTCAGTATTGATTGAGCAAAGTTGTAGATTACCGAGTTGAAGATTATGTGTAAAATGACAATCAATCTTAATATGATTTGATATCATTGTGAGCGATTTGAATGACACTAGAATTATCATAATAAATTTATGTTAGAGATTGGAATAAGGCTATTGAATCTTGAAGTAATCAGTATAACCAAAACAATTATAATATAGTATTAGCAAGAACACGATATTTTGCCTCGGTACTCTGAATGGGTAACAACATTTATTTCTGACCTCTTTAGGAAATCAAAGAATTACCCAAAAAGAAACAATCTAAGTATATACGAAGCACCGGAGATGCTTTAGTTAATTTATAATATATTTTATTTAATTATATTTATAATATATTTTATTTCATTAGATAAAATCACGTAATTTAACGATTGGTAATCACGTCCCCAGTACAACATTTAGGACAACTTTCCAAAAAGAAATAATGATTACGTACACCAATGAGGATATATGAATTTTAAAGTCTCCAGTATAACATCACTTCTTTAATAAAGCTTATTCAATAATTGTTCTTATCTCTTCGTCAATCTGCCAATAGTCGACGGACTTAAGGGGAACGAAGGACGGATTTAAGGGGAACGAAAGGAACGCCTGTGTCCTTACAGTAATAGCAATCGTAACAACAGTAGCGATCTGTTCTTGCTTTACTCACTTTGCATCGATCCAAGATTGGTATCCTTTACATGAGCATCAACAGGAGCATCATCTTACGAGGGCATGATGCACCATCTTACGGGGGCATGAAGAAGATAAGATTTCCCTAACTATATAAAAATCTCTCTATTAAAAAAAATCCTTCAGGAAAATAAATAGGAAAGGGATAGCTTAATATATTTAAGTTTAATATATTTAAGTTGTTTATTGTATAAGGGACTCTACACAAAGTGAATTATTATTCTTTCGCCTTTCACAAAGAATACTGTTTGCTTGCCACTCCAAAACACTTTTTTGAAGGAGCTTCTCTCTAAAGAGGAGCCCCAACACTTAAAGTTTTGGATGCTTTGCTGTTTTTCTAATGTATGATGCCACGAAGAATTTATTTGCTTGTTCTTTTAATAAGCTACATCGTTTCAAGAATTCATTTAAAGAAGGTTCGGCAGTGTATTTTCTAGTAAATTCAACTTTAACAAACCAAGATAAATTAAATGGAATATCCCTCGGAAAATAATATATTTTCACTACATTAAAAAGCTAATTTTATTTTTTCATTTTGGATTCGTGAGATCTTAATAGCTACACCGTTAAAATAGATCTCAACAATTCAATATCAACCATATCGAAAAAGGATAATTTCTTTTGAACAAGCTTTTGTTAAATAATAAATAAATAAATAAATATGGGTAGCCGAACCCTATACTTGCAGGACAATGGCACACCTGATTAAGCAACAGTTTCTAAGTTGAAATGATAGATGTTAGTTATGTTATGCATAGGTGTTACTTAAAAGAAAAATAGGATGACAGCTTTCCAGAGTAGAAAATGAATTCCTTCATTGGCTTTCTAAGTTAGCCTATGATTTTAGGAGGGTGTCATTGTAGGTGGAAGGTTATAACACATGACCTCTTGGTTTGAATCGATGTACATGAGAGGTTTGACATGATTGTTAAGGTGGCTAGAGTGCATGGGAAATGAGCTGAACTTGGATGCATACTTTACCATTGACTTGCATAAAGATAGTGGTCGAATAAAATTTTCTATCTGATCTTTTTAATACTCAAGTTAATAATTGATAAGAGTAGAATAAATTTAATAAACAATAAATTTTTGATCGTCGAGATAACTTTTGTAAAGTGCTAATAGTGAAGAATATTTAGTAGAATGTTCCTTCCTTTGTCATTTCTGATATTAGTGTTACTTTTGAGTTAGTTAGTGTCCACCTTGATCATAGAATCTTGCCCTTGAATAATTGATTGTGTATTAATATGTGTCGAGTCACTATTAGAAAAATAATTCTCCTATTAATAATAAATAAATTAGTTATAATTAATTCTTTTTTATAAATTATTTTTTTAAAATTTTTTAAAAACCAATTAATACCATATTGAACACAGTTTTGATTCAAAATGGTAAATGATTTTCATGAAAATATCTTTTTGTTTTTTACTTGGATGAGGAAAGATTTTGTTTGTCGGTCACGGACGACACATTAAGTGATATGATTTCATTAGTTTTGAAATAAATACAAAAAAAGATATTAAAATTTTTAGTATGTTAAAAGTAATTGATATGTTATTTTTAATGACATGACAATTGTCTAGTGAGCATGATCCTATTAATGGGGGTTAAATATTGATATATGTTGCTTGTACCATGAGGGTTAAACATGATTTTAGGCTTTGGCACAGGGATATAACATAGTTGTAGCCATTAATACTACTAAGACTTACGTTATGTACATATTAGCTATATTTATTATGTTTGTGAACCCTTAGTTATATTTATATAAATTGTACTCCTTACATTACAATATGTTATACTCTGATATGAGACATTAATTATACTTATATATTTGTTATGAAAAATGTATCGTGCTTTGAAAAGTTTTATTAGCATGCCATGATTTAAAGAATATATAAAACTGATGTTGTATAAACTTTATAAGTATAAAGTATATATTTGATACCCATTCATTGTTTTTTTTTGGTAAGTATTTTGAAAGTATGTATTGAAGGCATAAAGATTCAATGTATTTATGATAAGTTTTAATTAGTATAGAATATATTAAACTGATGTTGTATAATCTCTCTCTCTCTCTCTCTCTCTCTCAATATGGAGCTCAAGAAGCTTCACCTCATACGATAGGGTACCTTCTAACTCGAGTATCGGAGAAGAGAGTGTTACCAGCAATCCTATTTACTCTTGCAGATTTCATCGAGGTAAGAACGCATCTATGTGTCGAAGGAAGGTAGGACAGACCCACCAACTAAATCACCATCAGGACTCCTGAGACTTTGAGGTCCAGCGACACTGGCCCTCCGTCACTTGTACATTGGCATTTGATCAACAAGAAGAAGGAAAAGAATCTCTTACTATGTACGTTTTTAAGCAGCTCGAGAACAAGAAACTATCCTTAAAGCTTATTGATGATTGACTCTAGTAAAGATGACGAAGCAATTGGGCTCCAACCCTGTAGCCACAATGTGCAGTGAAGAGGGTTAAATAACCAAAACGTGAACCCATTCGGCTCCAACCCTCTTATCTACAATGTGCGCTGGGGAGAGAGCCTCCCGTGAATGTCCCGATCCTGATAACTCTCTCTCTCTTCTCCTTCCTGAACTCATTAGGCTACCAGTCAACACAAGGATCCGGAGAACAAAAACATTGAACCACAGACGATTCGGTTGATTGACAACACAAAGCATAATACAAGGAAGAAAAACCATGGAAAGATGGTAATTTATATTCAATCATGTCACGAACAATTTCTGTGTAGAACTTTGTTTGGTGTTTACAGCATAATATTTAATTTTCTTTTTAACTATACATCATGCATTCACATAGTTATGTTTCTCGCGTAATGTTTAGGTCATTGGTCCAGGGTGTTGGGCTAACAGCTCATAGTGGACCTTAATCTTTTTAACTAAGAATTGTGATAGCTAGCGAAGAAAAAAAAAACAGCGAGTAAAAAATAGAGAAGCAACAGTAGTAGGAAATGATAGAAAAACAATAGAAGAAAAGGAAATAAAAAAATGATAGCACAAGAGACTATTCTCAATTATCACATGTACAGTATTCTCATTTCAAATTAGATCAAATGTACAGTAAATTCTTGCTATGATTACTTGGGAAGATTTTAGATATAGTGTACGGTGACGTAATTCTTGTATCATAGTTATTCTCTTATAATTGTTGCTTAGGTTTTTGGTAAGAGACTTTGAGATTTATATATTCAGTGAATTTTCTCTAGTTTATCCCATGATTTTTACCTTTCACGTTGGAGGGATTTTTCATATAAATCTTGATATTCTATTTTATTACGATTTTCTTTAATTTTGATATATATTACGGCCTGCATCTATTTGCTTATATATAAAATTTCTTCTTCTGTTTATCCCAACATATGTGAAACACGATGATTTTGTGCATAAAAGAAGAGGTAGAAGAAATATGACGAATATCACCATATGCTTGTCACCTAAACTATCATACGCCTATTATTTTCATGGAGGAGAGGGTTCCGACAACTCATAATAAATTAGCTAATTTATGCAAAAATCATGAAATAATTGACTATTTGAGAAAAATTTGTATGCAACTAAATTATTCATATCAACAAAAATGCCGTAGCGTTGCCCCGCGGATGAGGCCCAACAAAGGCCCATTATAAACCGATGCCTTTCCAAAAAGTCGAGCAGGCATTAGCAGATCGGTAATGTGTAATTTATTCAATCTGATATTGTACCAGAGAAAGAATACAATAAACAAATGCCCTTTTTTTCACGTCCCTCCATAAAAATAAACATCTCGATGCTTAATGGGCTAAATAAAGTAGAAGCATATGCAAACTCATTTCCGATTTAATGCTGCCACCAATAGTAAACGGCAAATGCCACACTGGCCGAGCGAATCTTTAGCTAGCGACGACTTGCAACCACTGGCGCAGTAGCTAATTCCAATTCCACGACGCGAACTATTAGATTACTCTCGACGGTGTTAGCAGAAGCATAGCTGAGAGTGCGAAGCACACGAGAGCTTGCTCCATCACAACTGGCAGCTTAGTTGCACTTCCTCGAGTGGTGGTGCCATGCCACCATCACTTGAGAAGGCAGCAGTGCACACTATAATACTGGTCGATCATAGGAGTGCACACTATAATACTCGGCAGCCCAACTCAGTCTCCAAACGTGCACTTAACTCTCATGTAGTGGTCACACACACACACTACATGGGAGCATGTCATGTAATCACAGCTTGGAAACGAGCAAGCAACGAAAGATGCAGCGGAGGAGCATGGTTTCTCTTCGATTGGACTCGGTCCATCACAATAATTAAAGCCACAGTGAGAGGGCTTCGTGATTCACGTGTGCTGATTCAGATGAGACGTCGGACTCTGCTGGTTGGGAGCGACGGGCGATGGGTTCATCGGTGTGGCGTTAGGCAAATGACGGGGGCAACTCGGCCTCACGTTTGCGATGAGATGTGATTGCGTGCACTTGGGTATAAAGCGCTCCCAGTAAAAATACTATTGGGAACTGTTCGGGCACTGCCACTTACTGTTGCTGCGACGCTCGTTTACAATGTGAATAGATGCATCTAACGACGTTCTTGGCTAATTATTTAGTGCTTGTTGTGGACGCGGTGGCTAATAGTCAACCAAGATGAAGAAGAGTATGAAGCTTGAAGGAGTCATGGAAAGTGAAAAGGCGATGAGAGTGTACAAGTTGGCCTCACCAGATATCTATCACTCCATGGATGTCTTACAAACGAAACAAACTCGTGGGAGGCCGAACCTAATCTGGGTGGTGGAGAAACCAAACTCATCTAACTCGTTGAAAGCGAGAGGGGGCAAAAAAAGGGAAAGAGACTCTCTCCCTTTACGTGAACGCAATGGCACCTCTCCTCTCTCCTCCTCCCAAAAGGCAAAACATATATCCATCTTAAATAGGGAAAAAAGAAAAGGGAAGACGACAAAGAGCTAAATGGATCAAAGAATTCGAAGAAATTTGGATCAATTAATCGATATGAACTTGCAAAGAAATATTAAGAGTTATTCACATAAGCCACATTAGCCCAAGTTGTGATCGAACAGAGCAAGGAAAGAATTTGTGCTACTGGACAGCTTTGCTTCCATTAGCCCAAAGCGGCCTCCTTAGTAATGGCAATCCACCACTAAGGCCGGTGCCGATGCCGACGCCGAGAAGATGAAAGGCCTCTTGGTGGCCAATGCCAAAGTCGGGGAAGGCGGCCTCTGGAGCTCGTCCTCGGCGGGAGCGGGGAGGTTTAGGTCCAAGGAAAGAAAGCTCTTGTCCTTCTTGGCTTCTTGGCTGTCGGCGATGGCCAGCGGCCTGTGCCGCCTCATGTGTCCTCCGAGCGCCTGCCCGGAGCTGAACTCCGATCCGCATATGGAGCACTCGTGGACCTTCGGCTTCGTGGGAGTCTGGCTGCTGCTCGCAAATGGCTTCGAGAAAGAATTCATGCTGATCTGCAGCATGTCGTCGGTGACCTCGAGCTTCTTCTCCTCCGCCGTCGTGGTGGTGGCAGCCAGCTTGTGCTTCTTGTGGCTGGTGCGGTGCCCGCCGAGCGCCTGGAACGACGGGAAGCATTTGCTGCACGTCTTGCACTCATACACGTAAATTCCAGCCTTGCCGTTGGTCGTCGTCGCCGCCTCGATCAACTTTCGGCTCGTAAACTTCTCGGACCCACCGCCGCCGCCTCCAACTTCGTCCTTGTGCTCTTCTGGCTTAGGCCCGGTGTCAAAGGCGCGGCCCTGGGCGAGAAGGATGAGGCAATTCGCCATGTCCTCCTCCTCCTCGGTGATGGTCCCGGAGGCGGCCTCGGCCGAGGAGGCGGAGGACGAGTCGGCTACCCCGGTGGACAGGACCTGTGGCATAGGCGGCGGCGGCTGCGTCCTCTGACGCTTGGTGCGCTTGCCCTTGACCACAGCATGAACGAATTCGCCGTTGGATATGCTGTCGCTGCTGTTGGAGGCTAAGGCTTCCTCTGGAGCTTCCATCTCCCTTGGAACCAGGGGGAAGAGGTGGAGAAACCAAGAGAGAGTGAGTGGAGAAGGTGCTCAATACTAACAATGCTTATGGAAGATGTGTCTCTATGTATATATTTATACGGCAACAGATGGGAGTCAAATGGCCGCCCCTTGCTATTCTAAGAGGAGAACACAGCCATGAATTGTCCTCACTCGTTTGCAGACATGGGTTTAAGCCCTAAATATGGGGGAAATTAGGTGGACACAGGAGAGGTGTGGAGTGAAGGGAGGAGCAGGCGAGGAACAATAGCAAAGGACAGAGGGGACGGACTCCACAACACCAAACGAAATGCCTAATCCTGGAGTTTGTGTGCACTCTTTCTCACTTAGCTAAGATTTGTAAAGATAGGAGTTGGCCACACAAACTGTCAGAGGGCAGAGGAGATGGTGACAACGAAGACTTGAAGAAAAGGTTGGCACCATGCAAGTCATGTGCCTCTTCAATTCCTCCCATCACAGGTGGTGGTGAAAAGAGTGTCCAGGTGAGTCAGTAACAAAGTCAAGAACGCGACCGTCTCTCGAGCGAACTCACCGATGCCTTGTGTGGTGAGCCTTTCCTTCCTTGCTCGCTCAACTGGGTGCAGTTTGCCATGGGCTGGTTATGCGAACCCCTCGACGGAGGTAAAGATGAAGGTGACGGCAAGTGGTGCAAGCAAGGCACACATGTATGTTGATGGATTGCTTCTAGTGGTTTGTCAAGTAAAGGACCAGCTATCCTCGTCGACGAGCACTCTTCTTCGGTTCTCGAGAAGTAGCTCGTATTCCTTTCGTCACGTCCTCTGTGATCGTGCGGTACTAATTGTTCTGCAAACATCGCAACAGAGACCGATAAAGTCAAATCGGCGGACGCATGTATCAGTACCACAAATTGTTCAGACCAGCAGTCGAGAACATATGCTTTTGCAGGACTCGTTTAATTATGACTCGGCAGATGTAATTTGGCTAAGCAATTAACTGGATTTGCGCTGGAGGAGATTTCTCTCTCTTGCATGATTAGAGACTGGGGGAGAGCTTTGTGGCTTTAAAATAAGGAATCACGATGATTAGCCACAGGATTCACGGCTTCAAACAAATGGACGGTTTGTTGGTAAATGATGGCACACACATTTATATATCCGGTTGGTGTGTAACGCATGTTCCTACGATGTTCTAAGTCAATGGGAGGCGGAGACGAGCGAAGCTAAGTAGCTCGTTTTGGTTGGTTGTGTGAGTGAGGCATGAAAGCTTCAGCTTCTCCGAACATTAAGTCGTGAGACATCAGTTGGTGGGGTTGATCGATTCCTCTCTCTCCTTTCTCTCCACTTCACTCTGCTCACGTTCCCACTAGTTATTTCACTCTCTCCCCTACCTAAACCATATTAAATGATAGATTCCCTCCTGGCGTATATCGGTACGGCTGGTTGGCAAACATTGCCAAGCACGCAAGATACTAAGCTTTGCTGCTAGCTTCACTGCGAGAGAGTATAGTTTACATGCATCGTGGGTGAAGATGCCAATCCCTCTTAGTTTGGCATCATTTTTTTCGTAGTCTCCCAATCATTGCTAGCTTTCTTTTGTTCCTCTCTTACGGGTTCAGCCTAAGCAGTGCGGTGGATTAGGAGTGTGGGTATGGGGAAGTTGATGCCACATCTTAATTCGCTAATGTCTGCTCACCACTTCTGTTGCATGTCTTCCCTTTTGTGCCATCACATGCAGTCCCTCACCTAATTATCCAACCGCAATTCTTCCCTTGCAAAGTAATCAAAATAGCCTTGCGAGTTGGGACACAAGTGTTGCCATCCGTAATGGACTTTTAAGCTGTTGGGTGTTTAATGCTTCGTAAAAGAACTTAAGGACACCGTAGAACGTCATACCTCCTCTGCATTAAAACGCTGTTGCTTCAACTCACATCCAGTATAGGAGGAAGTGATTAAGAAGGCATAATAATAATAATAATAATACAGGCAATTGAGATTGTGTGGAGGGTTTGGTACAACTCTGACTTAAACATGTCTTGCAGTGGAAGTGGGAAGAGGGCGGTTAGAAGCGGCAGGTAGATTTGTTGAACTTAATTGTGTACCACTTGGATATGGAGACAAGTACATGTTGAATCATGTGACGTCGTACCTACTGGCTTCGGCTTGGATCAGTAGTTCTACCGAATATTAAGCATCTCCGTTACTCTCCCCCTTAATCTTCGCACTGGATTTGGGTTGCATCACATCGATCGGTCTAAAAAGCTCATCTTTTTCTCATTGGGAACCTCCAAAAAATTCAGAAATTTTCAATATTTTTCCAATCTTCCTTTATTTTTTTTTTGCATTTTTCTCTTGAGAATCATCTGTTCTATGAACTTTATTTACTATGAGGGTTTCTTTTTGGGAGTGTAGTGTGTACAGAACAACCCAACCCAAAGAGTTGCACCGTCTCTTCCTTTTGCATATAACCTTTAAGAGGCTCTCTAACGGGGAGAACATGTGAAGTGTCACATGTATACGTATCTCATGACGGTCCAAAGGGTACATTTGCATCCATGGGAAGAGGGAAGCTGGCGAATAGGAGCCAATTGCCACGGAGGAGACGCGCTTTCGCCGCTAAGTTAGCAGCACCCTCGGGCACATCGCTCAAAATAATAATAGTAATCTGTAGCTTTATGGGTACGTCGCTTGATGGTGAATAAAGAGCTGTGGCGATGCTGGCCTTCCACAGCAGGCAGCCTGGCTTGTGATCTTATTCCATGACAGCTCCACATCGCTTAATATTTGAGTACCACAACAGCAACACTGATGGTCTTGCAGGATTGGGGAGCGAAACAGAATACTTTGGCGGACCTAATGTTCGTATGTTAATGATGTTGCAACATGACAAGGACTGCTTAGATCTATCATTAGCTCTGACGATGTTCCTGCCATACTACTTGTATGCATGGCGGGAGCATGTGCAGTCACCAGATTGTGTTTCTTCTCTGTTGTATTCGTCAATCTGACATTCTCAGTTATCGGCACTCACTACATCTTCTTCATCATCCTCTTCTTCCAAAGGCTTCATAATCGGACGTGGAACCCATGCTTCCCATGTACCGGTTTCCTTTATCGATGGCATGGTTCTCTTGATTGCAGCTAATTCTGTTGAACTGCATCCGAAATAGATATCATACGCCCTTACCATGACACCTATTGTGCATGCAGGATGACCATAAAATGAGATTGATCGCAGGCTACCGCACGGGCTCGCGAATGAGCCCATGTCTGGTTTTTCATGGGCCCCATTTTGGGATGCTTATTGGGCTGGGCTGCATATTATCGAAGAGTTCGTCCGATCAAAAACATAATCCTATTATAATATAAACTTCTTTTACTAATATCTATTATCAGAATCTAATTAGTTCTATTATATATTTTATCTAATTATAAAGGTTCACATAATCTAACACTAACATCGAATACACAGTAAGTGTATTCGATGAGTGTTATATGTATGTTTATTACCCAATGTAATACATCTAGTCGAGTTATGATTCGATCTATGACATAAAAGATGAAGCCTGTGGCTGGCGGTGGCAAATTAGGCATCCAACGGAAAAATACATTAAAGTTCCATCTCAAAAGAAGTCGAGTCGAACTCAAATCATTTTCTACCATAACTTTCTCACATCATTTCCTCCGTATTGACGCACGAGATCGCTCGACGTGCTGTGTCTTTACTTTCTCGTGAATGACGAGAGGACAGAGTGGATTCAAACTTCATATCCTAACCTGTGGATGTCATCGCCCATAGCATTTAAGATGTCTCCGTCTCACTAGTGTCAAGTGGGCGGCAGTGTTGACACTGCTGTCCTATGGGACAGCGTGGAATGTGTGCTGTAGCACATGCGAATGGGGTTACCCTTGACAGCTAGTCCATCTTCTTGTTCATCGCCTCACTGATGAGGGCAGGTACTGTTCTTTATCTTTGTTCCACGGCTTCGCGCAGCAGCTAGCAAATTTCTTGTCTTTTTTAAATTATTTATCCACCACAAGTTTGCTAAGTCTGTTTATTTGGGTTTACAGACCTTTTAATTTTGATTAAGACGGTATCAACTACTTGATGGAAATATGAATTGCGGCCCCTCTCCGACCATAATGTCGCTACCATCACGGAGATAATATCAACTCATGAAGATAGACCCCATCATTTATAGCGTACTTATCATCAGAAAATATATATATAGTCCATTCAGATAAATAGATATGTAATCGTAATTCCGGCATCAATACAGAAAGTGGATCGCATACCACAACCTCTGATCACGTCCCGTACTTAGACAGGAGACACTTGCTCCAGCCAATGCTTCCCGTTTATCCTGGCTAATGCACAGCATCAAGAGCAGTATGCGATGCACACGTCACCCATTGGCTTCGGGAAGCTACCCTGGATTGAACAGCCGATCCCTGAAAAGATGGTGCCGGTCACATCAGCGCGACTGTGGTGGATTCCTAATCGAGACGAGTGGCCCTTGGTCGGACCGACCCGGGACACGTGGCGTCAGCGCAGGTCTTGGGCGGACGAAGCTGAGCTGTACCAAATATATAGTTGGCGTGGGGCCGGATCACGTGGATCTTATTAATCGAGTCCACTTCGTTGAGAGAGACAACAGTCGAATAATTATAGCAACAATAATGAATAATATTAAAGAGAGAAAACACAAGGTATTCATTTACCAACCACCGGCTACTCCCGGTCATCTCTCTCTTCCTCGCGCTGTATATATTGCCGGGTGCATTCGGCTCTCTCCGCTCACTACATTATTGAAGCGGAAGAGCTCCTCGGTGGTGCGGGTTTTAGAGGGCAGGAAGAAGAATGCCGATCACTCAGATAGCCATCGGGACTACGGCCGAGGCAACCCACCCGACTGCACTCAAGGCCGCGCTCGCCGAGTTCATATGCACCTTCATCTTCGTCTTCGCCGGCCAAGGCTCCGGCATGGCCTACAGTGCGTTCTACTTCTTTGTCAACTTGTTCCTGTATCTTGTCTTTCGTTGGATGCCTCAGCTTTTCGTGGTCTTCTTGGATGCTAACGTTCGGTCGCCTGCGTACAGACAAGTTGACGAGCGACGGGGCTGCGACGCCCGAGGGGCTGATCGCGGCGGCGCTGGCGCACGGCTTCGCCCTGTTTGTGGCGGTGTCCGTGGGAGCTAACATCTCGGGTGGGCACGTGAACCCGGCCGTGACCTTCGGCGCCTTCGTGGGCGGCAACATCACGCTGCTACGAGGCATCCTCTACTGGATCGCCCAGCTGCTGGGCTCCACCGTGGCCTGCCTCCTGCTCCGCTTCTCCACCGGCGGGCTCGAGACCGGCACCTTCGGGCTGACCGGGGTGAGCGTGTGGGAGGCGCTCGTGCTGGAGATCGTCATGACCTTCGGCCTCGTGTACACCGTCTACGCCACCGCCGTGGACCCCAAGAAGGGAAGTCTCGGCACCATCGCCCCCATCGCCATCGGCTTCATCGTCGGCGCCAATATCCTTGTGGGCGGGCCCTTCGACGGCGCCTCCATGAACCCCGCCGTGTCCTTCGGCCCGGCTCTCGTCAGCTGGTCGTGGACCCACCAGTGGGTGTACTGGCTCGGCCCACTCATCGGCGGCGCTCTTGCCGGTATCGTCTACGAGATCTTCTTCATCAGCCACTCCCACGAGCAGCTCCCCACCGCCGATTACTGAGGTGGCGTTTCGGGCCCTGCACGTCGTGGTCGTCTCCTCCACGTTCCAAAAAGTCCTTGCTCTTTGCTTTCATCAACGTGTTGTTTATCCTTAATTTCCGCTCCTCTTTCGTTTGAGTCCGTGATCCAAGATGGTGTTCTCTTTCGTGTAAAAGCCTGAGAGCTACATCCTTGTGATGCATTAAATCGATGATCGCGATGGTTGTACGCACCTTTCTCTATAATCCGATTTCCTTTCGATCGGAGTGTCCAACTCTAAGCATCCAAATATCGTGCCTCCTTGCACGGACGGACTTGACGTAGAAGAATTAGTACCGCATAAAGAAAATAAAGTAATACGATCAATAAAAGTTTAGTTTGATGAATTCACATAACATATCGTTCACTCATAAAGTTTAGGAGTACCAAACGAAGCGTCAAAAACTTAGTCTTGCAGTCTGTGCATGCATGCCGCAGTGGGGGGCGGTTTGAGCAATACGAGTCTCTTGTCCAGAATAAGAAAAGATGAATGATATCAAATTCAAAGCACATCTGAAAACCATGTGTTGGCGCACTTATCATCACATATTATCATCGTGGAGACGACAACAGTAGAGCCAAACATGTTTAAGAACAGTGTATGCATGATTGCATTAGGAGCTGGCACAAGGCCAGTGACACAACTCTTGTCTAATCACATTGTTGTTAGCACGTCTACAATATATATATCCATGTCGTGTTGTGTTTGTGCAGGTTTATTCCCTCAATCACACACTTAATTTTCTGTATGTGCTCTGATTCAGAGTTTTATTTAATGTCAGGCCGGATCGAACCGGACCGGGCACGCCCACGAATCATCTCTTTCGCGATATCATTGACATGATGACTTGTCTCCATGCGCTCGTCCTCATCTCCCGCTTTGGAATAATCAAACAGGTAGGTTTATGGAGTGACCATCGGATTGGCTGACACAGGTGACCGAGTGGCAGCAAAGCCGGGCGGTGAGCTTATCGATTGTCCACTGACCAGCGGGCAAGACGTGGCCTCCATTGAGAGCCGAGTCTCTATCTTCTCCCTGTGGGCCTGCGAAGGGCTGTCCGGTCACCCTCTCTCGTCTGGTCTCTTTCCTTTGCAGGGTAATGAAGCAGCACAGTACCGCATGAGGTGGCTTACTGTTCTTTTCCTTCCCTGCTACAGTCATGAAGAAGCAGTATAGTACAAGTTCACGTGAATCCGGAGACATGACGCAGCTCTACGGTGAGTAGGAACTGAGACATCATGCTGGGGAAGGGAAACCTGGGAACTACAGAGATAACTTGATTGATCGGTGGATTTAAATGAATGCTTAGGACAGTCTTAATTGCTCATCAAGACGAAACTTACTCGTAGCACTGTGATCCAAACATGAAAGAAGTGTCCGCCATTGGTTCCCGACCTCGGTGGGTATAATTAGGTTTGCTGTGATGCGTAGGAACCACATAGAAAGCAATAGGAGGAGATGAGTTGGTCGGGTGAGCCCAAGACAGAAACCACACCCAACAATAGTTGTGATCCACCATTCTGCTGCTGTACCAAAGCAAAAAAAACAAAAAATGTAGCGATTTGATTGACTTTTTTTCTTTTTCTTTTTGGGTTGAAAATGTACTGAATTAGTTTATTATTTGTACAAGTAAAGAGAGTTATAATGTTAAAACATGATAATTTGCTATGACGTTCCGATTTGACATAGTTTGATTTTTGAAAAAAAAAATGATTCATGCATAGATAAAATTATTTTTTAATAAAATAAAATAATTTTTTATTTAAATTTATATATTTAAAATTATTGAATCCATCTTCACCTTAAATAAATTTTTAACTCTCACTCTTAACACCACACCGCGCTATCTTCGAATAAAACTATAGTTTTTTCTAAGCACAAATGTCTAATAAGAAAAAATGATAGAGTTTTAAAATGCTTATAATAATATGTCAAATCAATATTAACAATTACATGAGTAAAACATCAAATTAATAGACGAACCACCATGTCTTGTATGACACATGTATAGTCACAATAAATAATTTATAAATAAATGAATTAATCATATATTGATGCCATAAAGAAGAACTATGATAGAGTTGGAAGAAATGTCCAATAAGAAATATGATAGAGTTGGACGAAAGCTTATAATTATATGTCAAATCAATATTAATAATTACAATGGTTTATGTCATGCGTGAGTAGAGTATCAACCGAAAAGATTAATAGACGAATGAGTATATCTTGTAAGACACATATATAATCATAATAAATAATTTATAATTAACATGTATTAATCGTATGTTGATACCATAAAAAAGAACTATGGTACCAATTATGCATAACACATACTTATTCAAATATTTACTCTAACTTAATAGCTTAAAATAATAATATTCTAATAAAAAATATAACATACTTAAAGATATATCACAAAACAATAATAATAATCCCCGTAGCATGGACTATCTCGACATTTTTGATGTTATAGTTATTCCTCGGAAACTATGATCTCATAAATCATTGACGAATTAGCAACGACAATCTAAGAGAAAACTTGGTTTCAGTTAATGATTGGTCCAGTTCAATTCACTAAGAATATTGCACCATGTTGATATATTATGATAAGATAAACTCAAGAACTAAGGAGAAGAATAATGAATCTATAATGGTTTAATTCATTAAGAATATTGTACCATGTTGAAGCTTTTCCCAATAGGCTTGAGCAAAATGAAAATATGATCAATAGAGTTTGCACCTGTATGACAGACTGAGCACATGATTCCATATAACCATTTTATAATAGGTAATCTCTTCTAAAATAGTTTCCATAAAAATATCTTGATTTTACTCGCACATATTGATGGCTTACTTGCACACGATGAAGTTGGTCCAACCTGATTCAACATCTCAATTGTTCGCAAAGCATCACACCCGACATAGATTCTTTGACACTTAAGTTAGTTATTGATCGAATATTCATGAATTAGTATTATAGAAGTAGGAATTTTCGATTCGATCACTATCTAGTACAAACTTTTGAGCTTACGGATCAATAGAACTAGGAGAACTAGGAGACCTACCAACAAAATACTAATATTGCTAACTTTCACAACCTTAAGTTTGTCAATAAGAAAATATTTGTCATAGAAGAGACATTGCAAAAACCAGACAACTTGCAAGGAGTCAGACTTGATCCAGAAAAATGCAAGCTGTAGAGAAGCAGCAGATCTAAGGGCCAAAGTTTCAGCCATCAGTAGGCAGCATGCAGCTTTGCAGGCTCCTCCGCCCAGCCATGGGGGTTGGATAGTTAAGCTCTTGATAAGAAAGCCTACACCTACAACAAGATCAAAAGAAATAAATGAACCATCAAACTCTATACAGAAATCATAACTTACCTAAAGTTCCTCTAGGTTAGCAGCAGCACCCTCAACAGTGCTCTTAGGATCCTGGGAGACCATGTAAGAATCATTAGCAGTTAACATGACCTTTCTAAATAGGGAAGCAGGATTGGCAGAGCGGAAGCTAATATTTAGCTTCGTTGCGATTGTTCCACAAGGCCTAAAAAGCAGTAACAATGATGCAAAGAAGCTTGTCACGGGATGGTTTGTCAAGCGATAAGTTTTCTGCAATCCAGTCTCCTTGATGCCAAGTAGGGAAGAGTTGAAATCGAATGTTTAGAAATTGCCAGAGAAGATCCCAAAAAGATTGAGCAAAGGCGCATTCGAAGAGGATATGTGGGGTTGAATCCAGGTGCAAATGACAGACAAAACAATGGCCCCAAGTCAAAGTTATATCAATACAGATGTTGATATATTGGGTTACATATATCTCCTGTTAAATGGACAACGAATGCCCATTAAAAATCAATAGAAGTTAGAGATGGAAGTACATTATTCTTTTCTTTCCATCTTTAGTAATCTTATTCCCCATAAAAATTATGATTATTATATAAAAAAAAATTTTAATTTTAGAAATTAAAATCAAATAATAGAATATTAAATATATTATACGTACTTTTTGATGTAATTAATTAGATTGAAAACTCTAATAAGCAACTTAACGGTATTGATATCAAAGTTTTGCTCTGTGACTGGGACTATTCATATAATAATAATAAGTGTGGGACGAGCAGAGGAATAAGAGACCACATAAAATACGTACATGCATGAATGATTGCAGTGCGTGCGTATAGTATGCGAATCGGAAGAAAAATGCATGAGAAAGGGGATACGAATGATACGGCCGGAGTTCTCTATTCCGATGCAACACGGGATTTAATAGATAAGATACTAGATATGTTCAAAATCCAAGGAAGCGACTCAGATTACATGTAATCTTAGCTTTTATCTGTCTTCCATTTTTAGGAACAGAGGAACCCGTTCGTGATACTTGATATGATGAACATGCTGCTCAATTCAGTCTTGGCTTTGGCCAGTGTATTACTCCAAGCAAATTGGAACGAGAAACGAGACTTGCAATAAGCATTCTTTATATATTTATTATAAGCAAGAAAGCAAGTTCCACTTATATGGTGTTACACAGCATCACTTATTTCATCATCTCCAAGCATTCCACTGGACTTCTGCTGATACAACATTAAAGCTCTTATTCCTGCTACCTTCCAACATCTGTGTGCGTAAATCTAGCGGCGGCCATTTCCTCCACCGCTACCGTAGCCAGAACCGGAACCGGAACCGGAACCGTAGCCGGAGCCGGAGCCCGTGCCAGAGCCCGTTCCGCCGCCGCCTCCACCGCCTCCGCCTCCGCCACTCCCATAACCTCCGCCCTGACCACCACCAGCGCCCGAACCGTAGCCTGAGCCTGAGCCTGAGCCAGAGCCAGAGCCATAGCCAGCGCCTGAACCATCACCTTGTCCACCGCCTCCACCGCCGCCGCCGCCGCCACCGCGACCCCTGCCATATCCTCCAGCGCTTCCGGAACCAGCACCCTCTCCATAACCGGAGCCATACCCACTCCCATCACCAGAGCCGGAGCCTGCACCTCCGCCTTCTCCCCCGCCACCGCCGCCACCTCCACCACTTCCATACCCTCCAGCACTGCCCCCACCGGCACCCTCACCATATCCAGCGCCGGAGCCGGAGCCGGAGCCGGAGCCATATCCGTACCCCCCATCACCACTTCCACCACCTCCACCTTCACCTCCTCCACCGCCGCCCCCACCACCTGCGGCGCTAGTTCCAACTAGGGATCTAGCAGCGAAGGTGAGCTCGAGGCTCAGAAGAGCGAGGAAGGCAAGAGCCCAAAGCCTAACACGAGTTCTTCCAGCCATTGCAGCTCAGGTAGCAGTGAACTGAGAGATGAGTTGTGGTAGCGACGAGGGGTGGAGGGGTATTTATAGCAGTCTTGCATGGCTAGGCTAACAGTCCAAACCCGATTTCACAATGCACGTAGATTTAAGGCTCCGACCCGAAGAAAGTCGTGTGAAATTAGCGACTTTGGAAAGTCGTCGGGCAGCCGGTGGGTGGTTACTTTTTTGACACTTGAGGTCGCAGCACATGTCACCGGCCTTTCTTTTTCCTCTTCGTCTTCTTCAAGTCTCATGCTCACTATGTTGGAGGCATTCTCGCCACCGGAATGCCTGATCCCACCTCTTTCTTCGTCCCGTCCCATATACGCGTCGTGGACATTTTATGCAATATATATTATAGGCTTCGCCCATCGTTGATGGAGTTCGATTGGTAATGACGATGTGACATGTCTTATAACACGGTAGTGCACCCACCCATCCAATTGCAACAGGGGAACTCAAGATGACAAGTGCGGTCTCGAGCTGGATCGTGTTTGGTGCAAGTAGCCGTATACAACAGATCGACATGTCATTATTATGTGGTTATAACAGAGGAGAAGAGTCGTGATCGAAGTAATGGAAGAGGAGGATTTTGCTGGTCATCGTCTTTGCCCCACTAGTACTGCTGCACCAACTCAAAATATTCTAATATGTATTGTTGCAATTCACCTAAAATATAGAAATGAAGATATAATATAAGGAACTCTAATCATCATTCATTTGGATTTTCAATACTACCCAGACTCCTAATTTTTTTTTTGTATGTTTAGCTTAATATTGCAATATACCTAATTATGTGGGCTCATTATCTATCAGAGTTAATCTGTGTCATGCAACGAGTCAGGTGTGGCGTGAGTGTAAGAGCATTCGGCTTAATTAAACGTCGATATAAAAATAAACAGTAAAAAAAATTGAAGCTTCATTTCAATCCTTCGTTTTGTTGATTCAATAAGAGAATAAAAGGTTTTATTATTAGTGACCACCAACACGCGAGTGAGTGAACTCTTCTTCGTCGAGAAGGTTCATATGTCATCAATGGCGTCGGTTTCACATGCATTTCTTGCTTAATAACATAAGAATTATCCATCCCATGCATTGTTATAATAATCGCCCGATGATAGAGATCCCGGATAAAAAGGGATCGTCATTGCTATGCACAACATACTGGTAGTGATGGAACGAGTGATCCATGGTAATTTTAGATGATGATGGGTTGGCGTCAACCAAACAAAGTCGCTGACAAATACCAGCACTAATCCTCCATCACTCATTGTAGCCATGTGGACAACCATGTTGAACATAAACACCGAAAGGAAGTCAGTCTCTCGAGGAAACCGTGCCGACGCCAAGAAGAAGAAGAAGAAGAAGAAGAAGAAGAAGAATAAAAGAAAGCATGAGTCCGGGTTTACTATTTGCGTTCGTTTGTGTTCCAAGTGGCCAACTGCACCACCTGCCGACAGAATACGAGTCGACTGCGGAGTAACCAGCGAGCTGCGTGCATTTCCGGTTGCACTGCTGACTGAATTCTTGGTTTTCTATGGACATGTATTCCAAATCCCTCGTTTGACTCACTCAGCTAACTGGAGACAGTGGGGATAATGAATGCTTCACTTGGGAATCATTATTCTTCGCTTTACATGTGATAAATAGATCGATTAGAAATTAAAATATTCATACTAACAAATAACAAGTTTGTGTCAAAATTAAGGAGAATTACTCATGCAGGTTTTATTTCGAGGAGAATGAATAGTGATTCAACATTAATCAAGATCACAGGACACAATCTGACAACCGGCTATTTGAATTAATACAGAAATTATAATAGCCATGCTTTAATATTTATCACGGCAAAAAAATCTAATTGCCTGTCATGCTTCCATGTCAACCATGGCTTGCATTCGGATCTCACGCTATTGCCTGCGATGCTTCTCTGTCTCTCTTGCATCGAAGTTCATAGTCAAGACGGATCGCATACACTTGTCATTTAATTTATACTGAACACCAAGACCTCAGCAGAAGATAGCGAGAAGTCATGATTCCCACCACCATAACTTTCACCACATGACATATGATAAAATTTGGGATGCATTGGGAATGCCGATGCTTAGCGAAATATATTATTAGCCACCTATGTCAGCTGATCAACACTCTTACTTTAGTAGTTGACTCCAATTAATTAAGTGAAACAAGGCACGAGTATTTGCAGAGATGTCGCGTGTACTACACTGATAAGCCATGCAGTCATCCCATTTCCGCTTCAAGTACGTTGCGGGACGTGGGTTTCTAATGTTAAATTTACAAGGTCGAGTTAGAGTAGCAGCAGTAGCAGCTAGTGGCTGTATCTTGACTAATCTTGTAGCTTCATCTTCAGAAAATTATTCTTGATCATCACAATAGCTGTTTTCTCTCTTAAATGCCCTATTATTGTGCTTGTCAACGCATCTCCTACCTACGTTCGTCCTATTTGGATTGAAGTTATCGTGATGATCAAGAAAGATGGGATGATGCGTCGGTGACACTCAGCAAGACTGTGAGCTCAGGCAATTCCATGGACGCGAAAGTCAGATCACCTCGGAGTTCGCACTCAACGCAGGATTACAGTCTTGCTGAGTGTCACCGACGCACAGTCTTGCTGAGTGTCACCGACGCACCATCCCATCTTTCTTGATTACATCCCACTCCCATTGCTTTCAAGTAAAGTCCGGGCCTCCTCCTAATCCATATTGCCTTTGACTAACGAGGCATTACACGATCTGTCAGAACCCATAGAATCTACGCGTGTCGAGAGATGTGCACTAACTTGGAAAACAAGGTCGTTCCTTCGATGCTCGTAGCTGGATATGGCATCCAGCTACACGAACAGCTTAAACTATCAAAAGGATCGTAGCCAAATACGGCAAAGGATTGTGTCATATTTGTTGGTCTCGATCTTATCAAACTGTATCTTTTCCTTGTACAAGTAGAGAGATTTGTTTCCATGTTTCGTGTGATAATAATGTATTTTGACATCATGTTGCAAGATCAGGACACCAACTAAGGAGCGTAAGTCCACTAGCACAATCCCTTGAATGGCGTATACGGAATTCTAATATGTGTTTTGGATTCACATCATATTAGAAATTAAAAAAAATATAATATTATATTAAAAAATATCTAAAAAAATGATGGGCAACAAGAAATTATAGAAAAGAGCATCGAGGAGAATAAAAAAATCTTTTAAAAATTTTTTATTGAACATAAAATTTATAATCTTTCGTATCCCAAATTGTATGTCTAAAACAAACATCAAACTTCTAATTTATAGATTTTAACTATGATAAAAACTCATAACTAAGACTCATAATCTAAAATCTTATCTAATCATATGATCATCTCTAACCACAAAGTTTAATTTATATTCCAGCATCCTCCCTTAAATTAAATTTTAGAAAAATATTAAAAAACCTAAAAGCTTGATATAATATCTCAAAGATCATATTCTATGCATAGTTTTGTCAGGCCCATATGGTTTCTACTTGAGTCATGCTCTAATTGAATTCTTTCGGAAAACTCTTTCTCTCTCATTCCGAATGACCTTGGCAAGAGATTTGTATAAACAAGAACACATGAGATATTTCTCTCGGAACACTCCTCTTGCTCGGGTGAGGTCGCTTACTCCGGTCTTTCGAAGGATGAGGTCCTTGGCCTTAAACGGTCGTGGGCGGACTCTGCGGTTGTAGAGTCAGACTGTGGCCTTTTTTGCACGCAAGAGTGCGTAGTTGTGCCTCGACCCTTCTTAAAGCTTGATGCAATATCCCAGAGATCGTATTCCGGGTATGGTGTTGTTAAACCTATATAGTTTCTACTCAAGTCTCGTTCTAATCGAATTCTCACGGAGAACTCTTTCTTTCTCCATCCGAATGACCATGACAAGAGATTTGACATCACGTTTCTGGGATATTGCATCAAGCTTCTAGATTTTTTAATATTTTTCTAAAATTTAATTTAAGGAAAGATACTGGTATATAAATTAAACTTTGTTATTAGATATGATCTTACGATTAGATAAGATTTTAGATCATTAGTCTTTGTCAAGATATGAGTTTTTATCATAGTTGAAGTCTATAAATAAGAAGCTGATGTTTGATAAAAAAATTTAAAAGATTTTTTATTCTCCTTGATACTCTTTTGTATAATTTCCTGATAACCATCATTTTTTGAGATATTTTTAATATAATATCAATTTTTTTAATTTCTAATATGATGTGAATCCAAAACACAGGCTAGAATTTCTTATACGCCAGTTCAAGGGGTTGTGCTATTACGCTCCTTAGTTTGTGTCCTGATCTTGCAACGTGATGTCAAAATACATTATTATCATACCAAACATGAAAACAAATCTCTTTACTTGTTCAAGGAAAAGATCCAGTTTGATAAGATCGAGACCAACAAATATGACACAATCCTTTGCCGTATTTGGCTACAATCCTTTTGATAGTTTAAGCTGTTTGTGTAGCTGGATGCCATATCCAAGTTGTTGCACATCTCTCGACACGCGTGGACTCTATGGGTTCAGACACATCGTGTAATGCCTCGTTAGTCAAAGGCAATGTGGATTAGGAGGAGGCCGCGTGTTTACTTGAAAGCAATGGGAGTGGGATGTAATCCTGCGTTGAGTGCGAACTCCGAGGTGATCTGACTTTCGCGTCCATGGAATTGCCTGAGCTCATAGTCTTGCTGAGTGTCACCGACGCACCATCCCATCTTTCTTGATCATCACGATAACTTCAATCCAAATAGGGCGTACGTAGGTAGGAGATGCGTTGACAAGCAAAATAATAGGGCAATTAAAAGAGAAACAGCTATTGTGTCCACGTAAGAAGAATAGTTTTCTGAAGATGAAGCTACAAGATTAGTCAAGACACAGCCACTAGCTGCTGCTGCTAGTCTAACTCGACCTTCTAAATTTAACATTAGAAACCCACGTTCCGCGACGTACTTGTAGTACATGCGACATCTCTACAAATACTCGTGCCTTGTTTCACTTAATTAATTGGAGTCAAATACTAAAGTAATCGGGTTGATCAGCTGATATAGATGGCTAATAATATATTTCGCTAAGCATCGGCATTCCCAATGCATCCCAAATTTTATCATATGTCATGTGGTGAAAGTTATGGTGGTGGGAATCATGACTTCTCGCTATCTTCTGCTGAGGTCTTGGTGTTCAGTATAAATTAAATGACAAGTGTATGCGATCCGTCTTGACTATGAACTTCGATGCAAGAGAGACAGAGAAGCATCGCAGGCAATAGCGTGAGATCCGAATGCAAGCCATGGTTGACATGGAAGCATGACAGGCAATTAGATTTTTTTGCCGTGATAAATATTAAAGCATGGCTATTATAATTTCTGTATTAATTCAAATAGCCGGTTGTCAGATTGTGTCCTGTGATCTTGATTAATGTTGAATCACTATTCATTCTCCTCGAAATAAAACCTGCATGAGTAATTCTCCTTAATTTTGACACAAACTTGTTATTTGTTAGTATGAATATTTTAATTTCTAATCGATCTATTTATCACATGTAAAGCGAAGAATAATGATTCCCAAGTGAAGCATTCATTATCCCCACTGTCTCCAGTTAGCTGAGTGAGTCAAACGAGGGATTTGGAATACATGTCCATAGAAAACCAAGAATTCAGTCAGCAGTGCAACCGGAAATGCACGCAGCTCGCTGGTTACTCCGCAGTCGACTCGTATTCTGTCGGCAGGTGGTGCAGTTGGCCACTTGGAACACAAACGAACGCAAATAGTAAACCCGGACTCATGCTTTCTTTTATTCTTCTTCTTCTTCTTCTTCTTGGCGTCGGCACGGTTTCCTCGAGAGACTGACTTCCTTTAAGTGTTTATGTTCAACATGGTTGTCCACATGGCTACAATGAGTGATGGAGGGTTAGTGCTGGTATTTGTCAGCGACTTTGTTTGGTTGACGCCAACCCATCATCATCTAAAATTACCATGGATCACTCGTTCCATCACTACCAGTATGTTGTGCATAGCAATGACGATCCCTTTTTATCCGGGATCTCTATCATCGGGCGATTATTATAATAATGCATGGGATGGATAATTCTTATGTTATTAAGCAAGAAATGCATGTGAAACCGACGCCATTCATGACATATGAACCTTCTCGACGAAGAAGAGTTCACTCACTCGCGTGTTGGTGGTCACTAATAATAAAACCTTTTATTCTCTTATTGAATCAACAAAACGAAGGATTGAAATGAAGCTTCAATTTTTTTTACTGTTTATTTTTATATCGACGTTTAATTAAGCCGAATGCTCTTACACTCACGCCACACCTGACTCGTTGCATGACACAGATTAACTCTGATAGATAATGAGCCCACATAATTAGGTATATTGCAATATTAAGCTAAACATACAAAAAAAAAATTAGGAGTCTGGGTAGTATTGAAAATCCAAATGAATGATGATTAGAGTTCCTTATATTATATCTTCATTTCTATATTTTAGGTGAATTGCAACAATACATATTAGAATATTTTGAGTTGGTGCAGCAGTACTAGTGGGGCAAAGACGATGGCCAGCAAAATCCTCCTCTTCCAATACTTCGATCACGACTCCTCTCCTCTGTTATAACCACATAATAATGACATGTCGATCTGTTGTATACGGCTACTTGCACCAAACACGATCCAGCTCGAGACCGCACTTGTCATCTTGAGTTCCCCTGTTGCAATTGGATGGGTGGGTGCACTACCGTGTTATAAGACATGTCACATCGTCATTACCAATCGAACTCCATCAACGATGGGCGAAGCCTATAATATATATTGCATAAAATGTCCACGACGCGTATATGGGACGGGACGAAGAAAGAGGTGGGATCAGGCATTCCGGTGGCGAGAATGCCTCCAACATAGTGAGCATGAGACTTGAAGAAGACGAAGAGGAAAAAGAAAGGCCGGTGACATGTGCTGCGACCTCAAGTGTCAAAAAAGTAACCACCCACCGGCTGCCCGACGACTTTCCAAAGTCGCTAATTTCACACGACTTTCTTCGGGTCGGAGCCTTAAATCTACGTGCATTGTGAAATCGGGTTTGGACTGTTAGCCTAGCCATGCAAGACTGCTATAAATACCCCTCCACCCCTCGTCGCTACCACAACTCATCTCTCAGTTCACTGCTACCTGAGCTGCAATGGCTGGTAGAACTCGTGTTTGGCTTTGGGCTCTTGCCTTCCTCGCTCTTCTGAGCCTCGAGCTCACCTTCGCTGCTAGATCCCTAGTTGGAACTAGCGCCGCAGGTGGTGGGGGCGGCGGTGGAGGAGGTGAAGGTGGAGGTGGTGGAAGTGGTGATGGGGGGTACGGATATGGCTCCGGCTCCGGCTCCGGCTCCGGCGCTGGATATGGTGAGGGTGCCGGTGGGGGCAGTGCTGGAGGGTATGGAAGTGGTGGAGGTGGCGGCGGTGGCGGGGGAGAAGGCGGAGGTGCAGGCTCCGGCTCTGGTGATGGGAGTGGGTATGGCTCCGGTTATGGAGAGGGTGCTGGTTCCGGAAGCGCTGGAGGATATGGCAGGGGTCGCGGTGGCGGCGGTGGAGGCGGTGGACAAGGTGATGGTTCAGGCGCTGGCTATGGCTCTGGCTCTGGCTCAGGCTCAGGCTCAGGCTACGGTTCGGGCGCTGGTGGTGGTCAGGGCGGAGGTTATGGGAGTGGCGGAGGCGGAGGCGGTGGAGGCGGCGGCGGAACGGGCTCTGGCACGGGCTCCGGCTCCGGCTACGGTTCCGGTTCCGGTTCCGGTTCTGGCTACGGTAGCGGTGGAGGAAATGGCCGCCGCTAGATTTACGCACACAGATGTTGGAAGGTAGCAGGAATAAGAGCTTTAATGTTGTATCAGCAGAAGTCCAGTGGAATGCTTGGAGATGATGAAATAAGTGATGCTGTGTAACACCATATAAGTGGAACTTGCTTTCTTGCTTATAATAAATATATAAAGAATGCTTATTGCAAGTCTCGTTTCTCGTTCCAATTTGCTTGGAGTAATACACTGGCCAAAGCCAAGACTGAATTGAGCAGCATGTTCATCATATCAAGTATCACGAACGGGTTCCTCTGTTCCTAAAAATGAAAGACAGATAAAAAGCTAAGATTACATGTAATCTGAGTCGCTTCCTTGGATTTTGAACATATCTAGTATCTTATCTATTAAATCCCGTGTTGCATCGGAATAGAGAACTCCGGCCGTATCATTCGTATCCCCTTTCTCATGCATTTTTCTTCCGATTCGAATACTTTACGCACGCACTGCTATCATTCATGCATGTACGTATTTTATGTGGTCTCTTATTCCTCTGCTCGTCCCACACTTATTATTATTATATGAATAGTCCCAGTCACAGAGCAAAACTTTGATATCGATACCGTTAAGTTGCTTATTAGAGTTTTCAATCTAATTAATTACTTGTTTCGTTGAATATTAGTGCAAATTATCTAAATCAATAACTGCAAATCCTCTACAGCCTCATGCTAGAGAACAACATCGAGGATCAACTGTTCGATGGAGTGTTTTGTATGGCTTATAAAGAAGAACATGAATTATCGTGCAGAAGCTAGAAGAAAACTGGTCCGTCATGCCTAGTATCATATTCTATCTCCATTCATGCTTCTCTGCAGTAGGTGGGAAAAGCAAAAACAAAAAAGCCTTTTTTTTGTTTTCTTTTATCGTTAATCTAAGTGATGAACAAAGAGGATACACATGAGGTCCACTAATTTATGTGTAAGCTGGATTTATTTTGTTTTGTGTTTTGTGATGTTAGTAGTTGTAGCTTCTAATTGGGGCATGCAATTTTTCTCTACCTCATTTTTTTGAGTCATTTTCAGATGATGTCGGGTTTTATTTTGGTTAAGTCCACCACAGTGTTAAATAATATACACTTCCAAAGGCCTTTAACCACTTTGCTTAGTCATATTTCCTCTTTACCTATTATTGTAAATGAAAATAAGGCGAGTCTTTACTTTGAAAGAAAATTCAAGATTATATATATATATATATATATATATATATAATAAAATGAAAATAATAAAAGCGACATGAACACCAGATTTACTTGGTTTGGTCAATTAATCTTGACCTACATCTACGGACGAAAGATGAGCAAAGCACTACTATAAAAGAGACTATTACAAATGCCTTAGGAAGATGTTCCTAGGCCATAAAACATCCGAAAATACTAAACAAGAAAAACCTCAACTATAAGTCCAAACTATTGAACTGAATATGGACTTAAATCCAAAGCAAACACTTAGGTTTTTCTTGTGATGCTACTTGTAATGCATTTGACTTCAAAGCTCAGGCCCTTATTTATAGTTCTAATATGAGATAACAAACCTGATTTTCCTGACGTGAGACTATGAGACTTGTCAAACTAACATAAATAATGTCTAAAGTGATTGATCGATGGGCCTACTCAATGATAATAAATCTCAGCTGATCATGTAAGAAAAGAGGGAAAAGAGAAGGTCGGGGCGGCAGTGTCAAAAAGACTTCCTTCCCGGCCCTCGGTTTCACACGACTCTGCAATACTATACGCGCATTAAGGCGTCGGATTTGGACTGTTACCCATGCAACCAAGCCTTGTAAGTACTCTTCGGCTACCTCCCTCCACCACCACGTTTCATCTCTCAGTTCACTGCTAGTTCAGCTGCAATGCTTAGCAGAACTCGTGTTAGGCTTTGGCCTCTTGCCTTCATCGCACTTCTGAACCTCGAGCTCACCTTCGCTGTTAGATCCCTTACTGGAACTAGCGCCGGAGGTGGCGGAGGCGGGGGTGGAGGAGGTGAAACTGGTCGTGCGTCCGGATATGGATCTGTGTATGGCTCTGGACATTGTGAGGATGCCGGTGGGGGGAGTGCTGGAGGGTACGGCAAAGGAGGAGGCGGTGGCGGAGCTGGTCATGGGTCCGGATATGGATCTGGGTATGGCTCTGGTTATGATGAGGGTGCCGGTGGGGGCAGTGATGGAGGGTACGGAAAAGGAGGCGGCGGCGATGGAGAAGGGGACGGTGAAGGTTCTGGTTATGGTGAGGGTGCCGGTGGAGGGAGTGCCGGAGGGTACGGCAGAGGAGGATGCGGAGATGGCGGTGGCGGGGGAAAAGGGGGAGGTGCCGGCTCTAGCTCTGGTTATGGGCGTGGGTGTGGCTCCGGTTATTGTGAGGGTGCTGGTGCCGGGAACGCTGGAGGATACGGCATGGGCGGCGGTGGTGGCGGCGAGAAAATATTGTGAGAGAATATCGAACAAAATATATAAATAAAAATATGAGCAATAATTATTACTTAAAGAATGAACAAACATCTCAATCTCACCTTATGCTTATAAAAATGAACAAATATTTTTATGCTTATACTTATTTGATCTTAATCTCACCTTCATACTTTATAAAAAGAAGCAAAGGTTACTCACAGGGAATATGATCTTCAATCTTTCTAAAGTCAGATTGCCAGTATAGAATGACGACAAATGATCATGAGATAGACCATAAATGATCATGAGAATGACCAACTGTATACTTCGATCATATACATCATTTATAAAACTATATAAAGCTATATGAGTGAAATATTTGATGGAATCGTAGCACTGTCACATCATTACAACGGTGAAAGAGGATAAGTTTTAGTTTGCTACGTCGAAACCATATTAGCATAATACTCTATTGCTAGTTTTTGAACTAATCAACTTTCTCTTTTACAAGTCTTACAAGAGACTTGAGCAAAATTGTAAATTAGCTAACTTTTTACGGATGGATATCGTAAGGGTATGTTATAACTTAGGTAATCCAAATTTGAAGTAAATATCCTATGAATCTCTAATACCCTCCTCTCTTCTAGAAGGATGTATATGACATTTAGGGTAAAACATATGGATTCTTATCTATCATTCTTTTAGGGTAAAACATATGACATTCCTCAATGGAGACATTCATTCTTACAAAAACATTATAAACCCCACATTTTAGAAGAGATGAATAAAGTGCCGAGGATTTGTAGCTAAGAACTTTACGTGAGATGTATACATGAGAAAAGAGTCAGAAGCCTTATTTTATTTATTCTTTTCATTTTTCTTTTCCTTATCATCTTCTTCTTCATCTTTAATCATCACGATAATACCATCACTATCACAATAGTAGCACCACCATCCAAATGAGCAATAACATTAGCTACTTATCGTCATCAATGCACCCTTGTTGAGAACCACCACCCTATGTGCCACCTCTTCTATCGCACTATCCATTCGATCATCATTTTATTGTCTAGAGCTAAGAGTAATAGATCCTTTTCTATTATGTTAAAAGCTATTTAAGGGAGAAATATTCTTTATCTTCAAATTTTAAATAATGTATTAACTCAGAAAATATTATTGATCCAATCATAAGGATTGAATTTTGAGACACTTCATTTTCGGTCCATCCATCCAAAGTTAGCCTACTAACTCCTCGTGTTTTTCTTTACTTTGTTATTCTACGTTTGCTTATCTAAATTTATTAAATTATTATTTAAAATAATTAAAAATTTAAACAAATCATTGTTTAGAAAATGAGTTAGCATCATTGCTACGACTTGTTTTTTTTTTAAGACTCTTTGACTTTATCACCTCTCATTATACAAACACAAATCAAAATATATTACGTGCTTAACTTTGAAGTTTATCAATGGAGAATAGATTGATAGATTTATACAACATTCTAGAAGCCCGTTCAAGATACAATACAGAAATATAGAGCATTTAAGACACCTGAATATACATAAAGCATCGATATATATATATATATATATATATATATATATATATATATATATATATATATATATAATCTAATCTAATCTCGCTTTGTATCCTACATGGTAGTGAAGCCAATGTCATTTAAGTATATATCTTTCAACATTTTTTCCTTTCTTGTTTGTTTGTAATCTCCATGCTCTTTCAGATATCTCATCTTCGTTTACAAATGAGAATCAATGATTAACAATCATCTCATTGTATTTTTCCTACATTAACAACATAATATTTTTAAATAAGTATCATTTGATTAAATATAAATATAAACAATAATAAATCGTTCATACCATAACTTATTTCGCATAATCATCAACCCACTTATTCCTCATTTTGTCCTTGTGTGTTACCTCAAAAAAAAAAAAAATCTTGGATGGTTCCTTACCTATGCATCTTATCTAACATTAAAAAAATAAAATATTAGTATCGAATATAATAACAAAAAAAAATATCTTGAAGCATGGCCTATGTTATGAAATTATGGCATGAATACAAAGACGTTATCGAAATATTTGAGAACTAAATTAATTTACGAACCATTTCGATTGATCATGCGGAATTGTATGAAGATTTTTTTTTCTTGATAAGTGGCATTCACATTAAAGTATTTTGTTTCGGTTTTATACTTCATTTGTGTATGATGATCATGATACACATTCTTTATGATTGATTCTTTTGTACTTAAATTATAAATATCAGGAATCAAATTATGAAAATATAACATTAAATCATCATGCACACAAAGATACTAATTTGTAAATCTTATTCTTCTTATGTTGTTCGATGTTATCACCATTCTTGACATTGAAAGGAGTATAATAAGGATTCTTCAAGATAATTTGGGTGATTAAGTAGTGGATTGTCCTCCCTAAAGGTTTACCATTAGAAAATCAATTGGAACCTCACCCTTTGGCAAATCAATCAACGGCATGATCTAACATGTTTATCCCATTCCTTTCTTTTCGCTGGAATAAGATCCTAATAAAAAAGTTATCACATTGAATAACATTAAACGATAAAATTATAACATATAAAAACTATAGCATTGAGTAATAAAAATGTCAAAAGAGAAAGACATCTTACCAATAGCACCAGACTAAACATCTTTAGTTGACCGGCGAGTGCTTGCTCGACGTGTTCTCATTGTGCTTGGCATTGATGATTCATCTTCCTCCTGTGACCTTGCAAGAGAGTTTTTTACCTTTGCACTGTTTTCTGTCTCAAAACTATGGCTTACAGACCAACAGTAACCAAAAGCAATCAAATTCGGAACTTCTTTTGTGTCTCCAATAGTCATGAAGTAAACGTTGATCGAGTGCTGAAATCAAAGAAAATACTTCAGAATGAGTAGAGAAAAAACAATAGCCTCTATCGGAACTAAATGAGCATTTAATTCTAAAACATCAACACAGAATGATGATGTTGGAAACATACAATTAGAAGCTATACTATTCAAAATCATTACGACCGACCTTAGAGAATTCAAAAGAAAGATAAAGATAACATGTTCAAAATCTCTGACCTTTGAAGAGTAATAAAATGTCTGGAGTTAAATAATATCTTAATCTTCTTGAACAAGAAGGACATCTTCCGTGTCGTCGTCGTCGTCGTCGTCATCATCATCATCATCAATGAAATCTTCAATATCATACATATTCTCTATAATCGTCATCAATTGCCTTATATTTGGAACTCACTCGTATCAATAGTCAATCGTTGAAGATTATTTATTTCCCAAATTAAATCATATCAATTAAATCATTGATATGACTTCATATTTCATTAATATTACAAGTATGGCTATTGTTGTTTGAAGACTAATTGGCTCATTGTCTTGTTTTTTTTTCCGTTTTTTTTTCGTATTGAAAATCATCACATTATAAAAACCTCGAGAGGCAACTTTTACAATATCATTAATATTTTTAACTTATTCAACATGGCTTACAAGAACAAACGGATGAGATATCCCTCCTCTTAGAGTACGAGATAAATCTTTTATAGTAAAATTATAATCATCAATAATAATTCTTCTTTTTGGATAATCGAGGTCAAACTAATCACACTTAAACAACATAACTTGATAACCTCCTATATAGTGGAATTCAATAATGTCACCTAAAACCTAAAAAATTAAATAATGCTTCATATTTTCATGATCCTTGGTATAGAAATGAAAATCATTTACGATGTATCCAGTGATTTATTACATCATACTATACACTAGTGACATAAGTTGATTATCGACTTCTTGCATTCATGCAATGTATTTTTGGCATAAAATTAAGTTAATAACTAATAATTTTATAAATAAAAACTATTTATAAATATACTTGCATATATTTCAAACCACATGACAAGGATCTTATTGACCTTTGCATTCATGTGGTCTTTTTTACATTATTCAAATTCTCTATATTAAATACATAACGAGAAAATACCAAACAAGATATATATATATAAAAAAAAGATCTATAATTATTACTCGCTTAAGGAATAGATAAACTTCTTCGTGATTCTGCAAAACAAATATATGACCTAAATTCCACTCCTTCAAACCAAGCTTACTTAATTTTTTTACCTAAACATAAAGAACATCCAGAATTTGCAAATATAGTCAATTCCTTGTTTGAACTTAATCTCACCCTCATAATTTCTTGGTATCTAATTAAATATCGTTTCTATATTATGCATATATCTGGAATAAAATGTGAGACATTCATCAGCAATATTCCATTCTACAATGGAACCTTTTGGATGAGCCATATTCCACACATAATTTTTCAATGTTCTCATATATCTAACATGACGAAAGCATATATTAGATAAGTATTTTTTAAAAATATTAATGCAACAAAAAATATACTATAAGATTATAGTACCTATCGGTCGAATACATCCACCTATATAGCACTAGGCCTCCAGTTTTAGCCTCACTTGCTATGTGAATTGGAAGATGCTCCATCATGTCATGTCAAACTTGACGATCTAACTCATAAATGATTACAACTTTAGCACAAAGATCTTCGAAAAATAAACAAAGCTCAATTGAAACATCACAGACGTTCTTATTCAGTATACCTCAAAAGTGCCGGTGGTAATAGATTTTTCGAAAGAATTTGATAATCATGGACATATCTTTGTATATTCGCAAGTGGTTTCACTAGAATAATATGAAGATTATTACTTGCATTGATCGAAAATGTAACGAAAAGCACAAGGACCATGTCTAAACCTATCTAGCTCTTGATACATATTTTGAGAGGCCAATGAGAGATCAAGAGGCTACAACTGCATACCGTATTTGATAACCAGGAGGAAGCTAAGTTTTCGGTCAGACATTGTTCGAGTAACTCAATTATCATCCGAACAAAATATGCCCATACAAATTGTTTTGTCCTTCAAGTCGATGAGGGTTGCTAATTTAGCTTTAATTTAGATGGCAATGTTTCCATCAACTTTATAGCTATTCTAACTTATATAATAGTTACCTTCTGTAAAAGAAGAAGAAGGAGAGACTGAAACAAAAGCTAGGGAAGGAATCAGAGTGATGAAAGAAGTATTCTGAAGTTTCATCTCCCCACTTTTGTGATCCTGGTTCCCAATATGATTGAACTCAAGCAGCAGCAGTTTCTTGCAGCACATGTATAAGCTGGAAGCAGACTTATGCACAGTAACTTTCAGAAACTCTATGAAATCATTTAGTACAGAGTCTTTGTTTCTACCACAAGCAAAAGAAGATGGAGAGATGAGACCTTCCTACCTACTTTAACTTAGTCCCGCAAGCGACTGAGTTGTGGAGTGTGCCCGACGAACAAAGCCACATGACCCATGAGCTTGTCCTTCCTGGAGAAGTTGGTTCCGCAGGAGCACCGCCACCGCAGATCCCCGCAGTGCTTCTCGTGCGTCCGGAGATCCGACAGCACCGAGAACTGCTTGAGGTTGCACCGATTGCACACGTACATCTTGGGGCAGTGGCTCCGCTTGTAGTGGTTCTTCGCGCACACCACCGACTTGAGGGGCTGGAACTTGGCGTGCTTCCTGTTCCACCTGCAACCATCGTGGGGACACGAGTACTTCAGGGCCACTCCTGAGCTGCTACTCCTGCTGCTCTTCGTCGGGTTGGCCAGCGCTGCAGCGCTCTTGTACTCATCCCCGTGCGCTCTCATGTGCATCCTTAGATTTGCGTCACGCCGAAACCCTTTGCCGCATACTTGGCAGTAGTGCGTGTACTTGGCTAAGAGATCAGCCGCATCCAATTCGATTATAGTATATCCGTTCGACGAGAGACCTTGAGAACATTCCTTCCTCATTCCGGCACGATCAAGGGGCGGTTTCACCTTTCTAGTTTGATCCCTGGTAGCGCTACCATTGTCGACGTCAATAGCAGAATTGGCACTCGGATTATTGCTGCTGAAGAAATCGTCCTTCCTAGTGATTCCTAGGCTGTTATTTGATGAATGATCCATCCATGCTGTTGCGCTTTCGACCTTCATCTCACTCGGTGGCGGCTCATCGTATGCAACGGCAGTGCTTGGGCCCACTTGCGGAAGCGTGCAACTCAGTGATGATGCCGCAAGAATGATCTCCTGTATCATGATTCCTGCACAGGAGACTCCCATGGCTATCGACTCCTGCTGTGTTCGATTCGGAGAGGTCATCATGCTCACGCAAGATTCCAATTGCTGCACCTTTTCTCTAAGGACCGAGAGGCTATACAGAAGAGCGTGGGAGGATGTGATCTGATCCGTGCCAGAAGCAGCGGCTCCGGCGGATGAGTAGAGGATATCATCCATCCCTTGATAAATGTGGAAGCTGTCCTGCGGGCTTCTCTGCAAACACGAAGAGGTGTCTGAAATCATGGCCGGGGCTTCTGCAACTCCTCCTAATTACAAGGCTTGTATAGTAGAAGAGAAATGGGACTTGGGGAAGGAAGGATGCAAGAACGGGGAAGATATAAGAGAAGGAATCGGCGTGGAAGTCAACTTAGACGTTAAGAACATCCCTGCTTGAGCCTTCCTCAAAGCCCACCGATCCCACATACGACAGACATTGGAAATATACTATTATGTTCCGCAGCATTAGAATACTCGTACAAAGAGGACCGGGCGCAGTTTCCTTTTTCTCCATTCGTGGTGTCTCCCTCTTGAGGTTCTCTCGCATGGCTTGTTGATTCCTTCAACATTTCCATTCTCCATTACTGTTGTGATCTCAACCTCTTACAACTCATCTTGGATTCGGTCATATCTGTGGCGGCCATGGGAAAGAACACCTACTTCTGCAGAGAGAGAGAGAGAGAGAGAGGAGGCGTTGTCGAGACCAACTTGGAAACTGGATTGGGATATAGTAATAGTTGCTTCCGGGGTGAGGACGACCGCACCAGCGTGGCGGCTTGGCAGCTTGCTGCTGATCTGGGGGACAGGACCCACTTTACGAGTCCAAGGCCCACCTGCAGCAATAATGCACTGACACGTGGTTCGGTCATCGCCTGGATGAGACGAACGGAAATTTTTATCGGTATGTGTCATCCTACATAAAATTCACATCAGTAAGATTTGATAGATCTTTTGTCACATGAATAAAAATGCTTGGATTTAACTTTTAGTACTAAACTCATCCAATCTTAGATACCAACCAAATCTATGGTTTGCTGCCTATGTGTGACAAAGCTAAAATATCATAATGTACACGCACACCCATTTCAAACTATGCTACGTGACTGCCGTAGGAAAATTGTGCTGTGGTGTACGTTGTTGATTGGTATGTTAGCATATGACATTGGGCTCTCGCATTCATGTCGCAACTGGGATCCGGTGCGGGCCCCATCTCGATCGGTGGTTGATTCATGTCGTCTTGTATGCAACGAACGAGTGGGTGAAACCGTGATGGCCACGGTTGTGCGTGACACCTGAGGTGCCGCGGCCCAGCGGACTACTGCGCATTCCACGGTACGCTGACGTGGACCCGGACAAGGATCCAGGGTATTTCACGCACAGCTGGCGGCTCTTTATTATTCCAGTCCTGGGCTCCACTAATGGGACCCAACGGTTGCTGAGCAGAAACACCGACCCCATCCAGAAATCCAAGTGAGAAACGCTTTCTATTTATATTTATATTTTATTTTATTTAAAGAGCAGGTGACGAACCTAAAATTCAAATTACCATAAATTATTGAAACATAATAAAATTACAGAAATAATCAGATTTCCATCTTCATTATCTGCTATTCGTTCTACCAAAACCAAGCAAATTACTTTTCCACACAACCAGATGGCACCGTAATTATTTCCCTTCACAATAATGATGCCTACTACTTATGAGATTTGATCCTATTTCACCGAAGTCATGAAGAATCTATCTACTCTGGTCGAGACTAATTTAGTAACTCCTGACCAAGAACAAACCAATCCCCGCGACGAGAAGGGTTGAGGGGACACCGAAGCGGAGATGGCCGAGGAAGGAGAGGTTGTAAGCGAAGTACTGAACTCGCCGAGCTTGCTCACACACTATAAGGTTCGCCGCAGAGCCCAACAAGGAGAGGTTGCCTGCCACCGTGCTGACCCATGCAAGAATGAGCCATGCCCGCATCTCCTCAGCGGGTGATATAAGTGCCGCAGATGCGGCAATTCTTCCGCCCAGCAGCAGAACTGAAACGAGCAGAACAGAGGGTGAGGAGAACCATTCTAACATTAACGACAGCAGTTCATCATGGATTGGCTGGCCAATTCTTGATGACATATTGAGTATACCGTAGATTAAAATGATCGAGGTGGTCTATTACTATAGTGAGCCGATCTGGTTTTCGGTAAACATAAGATGCCGCATTCTCCAAATACTTCTTTCGTTAAAGTCCATTCAACTTAATTTAGAGCAAAGGAATGTAGATTTCAGTTCTGAAATGTTAAGTTCAATTAGGTTCTGAGAAATCAAAACAGTGAATGTCAACGAGACGTTTAGTTCAGCAGCAACTGCTATGCGAAGATTATCGGACTACGTACTTAGGTGGCACTAAAGAAAAGGAAGAAGAACATACCTGTAGGGACATTGGAAGCAACATTGGAGAGTACAAGAATCACCAGAGCGAGAAGTGTGATCCCACTAGCACTGTCGATGCGAGCATATGGTTCCACAAACTCCCACAAAGCACTCGGTATGCCGGTTTTGTTGAAGCCATCCACGGTTATGAACATCCCACAGAAGAATAATAAGAGGGAGTATGAAACCTGCTTCCGATTGTGCAGCAGACAAGGATGGCTCAGGCAAACCCAAGATGAACATTGCAAGAAGCACTGTATCAATCGAATCGAACGCGATCCAAATTACCTTCTCCAGGCAAGGGCAAGCATCCTTGAAATCCAGCACGACCAGAGCAAGAGCCGCAGTGATTGCAGTCCACGACATGTTTAGCCCCATCAGAAGAGAGATGAGCATCCCGATAGTTACAAGATAGACGCAGGCGTTCCACATCCTGCTCTTCCACGTCTCCATGGAGCTTTCCTTGGAGTCCGCGGCTTGGAGAGAAGCCTCTTCTCTCGAGACGCATCTTTGGCTGCTGTAGGTCCTGGAAACCCTCCTCGATGATACACCTTCCTCTCTCTGAGTGATTCCAGCACCCTCTGCTGCGTCTCGAAATGCAGCCGAGGCCCTCATTGACTCGATTCCAACATTTGATGCGTTCTGCACATCGATGTCGATGCTGTTGGCCCTGCTCCTTAAGCTACTGATATGGGCGAACTCCCCGGACAAGGATGGGCTCCGGAAGAATGCCTCAAGGGAAGAACCAAATTCCTGGGAGTTCAAAGAAGCAACGTGCGACATGGTAGCCGGCGAGAACCGGTGCAAAGTCATGTCGTCCTCAGCCACCACCTCCCCGACCGCGGAAGCCACCTCCTCATCCTTCTCGACCGACAGTAGTTTCCAGAAGTAGCAGAGGAGGATGGCCGCATTCAGAAGCCCCCCAAGGAGCACCGCGGGGAACAGCCCCGCCAAGAACTTCTCAAAGGAAATCCCGCTTTGCACGGCGATGACCAGGTTTTGCGGGTTGCCGATCGGAGTGGCCGCAGATCCGATGTTGGAGCTGGAGGCGAGGGCCAGAAGAAAAGGCTGCGGCGGCAGGTTGTTCTGCCTCGCGAGCTTCAGTATGAACTCCGTGAGGACGACGCAGCAGGTGTCGTTTGTGAAGAGAGCGCTGGAGACGGCGGAGACGAGGCAGATGCGGACGAGCAAGTCCTTGCCGCCCCGGCTCTTCCAGGAGAGCAACTTGCCCAGGTACTTGAACATGTCGGCCTTCTCCAGGAAGACGCTGACGACCATGGTCCCGAAGAGGAGGCCGAGGATGGGGAGGTCGATCGCGTCGTAGGCTTCCTCCGGCGGTATGACGCGGAAGATCACCATGAGCATGGCGCCGAGGAGGGAGCCTGCGGTTCTCCCGATCGGGAGGAAGGGAACCGCAGGGAAGACGGCTAAAACCCAGAAAATGCCGAAGGCAATGGAGCCGAGAACAACCTTCACCGGAGCTGCCATGGCCATCTTTCAACAAGGGAAGAAGATGGAAGACAAGGATCAAGCAGTCAACAGCAACCCATGGAGTTCATGCCACCCATGACTACAATTTCGATCGCCCAAAGCTAACAAGAAGGAAATCTAGTGAAAGAAGGCAGGTACTAATCACTCCGTGATGACCAAAGCACTAGAACGGCTCTGCTTGCTGATCGGATGTCCGTCTTCCTGCAAGAGCGAGCCATGCAAGCACAGCCGATTAGGACAACTTTTACGGAACATAGAACTCAGAGCCAGAGAAACAAAAAGGAAAAGAAATCCAAATACTTACTCAACTGAATCGAGTAGCAATGGTCGAAATCCACAGCAAGCATTAGGAAGAGGGGCCACCTGCTGTTGCTGTGTGCATCCATCAGCATGCAAGACGATGCAAATAAAGGAGGAAGAATGTGAGGCCACGGCACACGAATTGATATTGCAAGTTTGGCAGCGCTTATAAGGAAATTGGAAGGAATCCAATAAATGTCGGCCTTCTATTTTCTTTTTTTATGTGGACATGAAAAATCACCCCAAGATATGTAGAATCGATCGATTGATTTTGTTATCATCTTTTGATATCATAACAATCATGAAGTAATTCGCCAAATTTAGAGTCTCAATTGATTTTTAGTAATAAGACCAACTCAATAATAAAATCATCTAAAGTTACTTATTATAATATATATATATATATATATATAATAAATGATGAAAATGACATTCGGATACTTGTAATGATACGTCAACATCTTAATTAGATAAGTAGTCAACACTTATAAATATATCAAATGAGAATTTTAAAGTGTCTTACTGCATACATATATATATATATATATATATATATATATATAATTTTACCGTAACTCTTACGAAGTCATTATATATTACCTGTCCAATAAAGAGTCAGGCAGAGGCACCTCAAACAGCCCCCACACTCTTACGACATTTTTGGAGCCGTACGAAGAGGTCCAGACGTGAATTAATGACTCCCCCCTTCTCAATTATTGGTTCTCTCCTTCCAGTCGTTGTCTTCCTCCCAGTGGCAGCCATCATCCTCTACTCCGTTGCGGCACAGCCATCGTCGGTCGTCGTCAGTGCCACGAGGTCTCCTCCAATTGAAGCACGGAACACACAGTAGCCACAGAACAAGGCATGTTTTCATCCAATGGACTGGAGGGAGACTTCCCGGTGTTCCCCCATCCCTTGATGTGCTCGCTTTTGTCACCAACGAGGTCCACTCATTGGCCATCTCATACATCAACAATAATGCAGCATTTGGCTGGCTGTAGCATTAAGTGAGTTCAGATAGGTTATCTATAAAATCATATCAACGTATGTTTGACGATCACTCTTCTGATGATTAAGTTAGAATTGTGAAGAAAATATGATTTTTGCGAGTGAGGAGAAGTTAGACCGACTGAGTGTTTGATTTAGGTGCCGAGTCGACGATGAAGTGGCAGAAGAACTGACTATATTGAAGTGCCCAATCAGTACTGATATAACTTGTTATGAGTCATCGCCAAATCATTTGGTCTGATCTCTAAAGTGTAATGATCTAACTTATGTCATACGTGGATTAATACGAAGATAAATTAGAAATCCAACCGAGCTCATATTGTGGAATTACCTGATGGAATAAAGCTGTAAAGAAGTAATGGCAAAAAGTAAGCTTACAACGACAGTGTGCAATTATGTGGGTGTTGTTTTGTAGGCATTTGGGAATCATGGAATGCGATCCATCCAAGGGTCCAAATCAATAAAACTACTGAATGATATGATCAACTTTGCATGATATATAAGAAAGGAAGAAAACACAAAACAATACATATTACAGCTTCAAGTTCCCAAACAATAATAATAGGAATAAGTACATGCAATCACTTGGCTATTATCGAAGACATTTTTTTTTTGCTTTATGTTTTATTTCCTTCAAAATCGCAGTTGGTGTGGCGTCCAATCCTTCCTTTAGAATGGCTTCACCTCCTTTTATAAGTATGATATAAGATAAGAGAGAAGTAATGACAAATTTCGAGAACAAATACTTGTATCAAATACCATTTCAGCAGATGACTGAAGGAGTAAGTTCTACACGCCGTAAAGGACTGAGCTAAATAAAAATCCCAATCGATCGGTGTTAAACTTGCATTACAGAATCGATCTGTGGGTCAGGTTATCACTGCCAATTCGAGAACAACTATGTAATTCCCTATGTGAATTGGAGAACAAGACAGCGTTGTCGCTATGTTTAACCCACTCACATTTCTTCTGGTCATTTTCTTCATTATTTTAAGCACAGGCGACAAACAATCGGTGTCTCAAGTCATTTCGGGTTGAAAGCAGCAATAGCATATACACCGTGCCATTGTAACTCTGAGATGCCATAATAGAAGTGGACCAGAAACGAAAGGGAAAGGAAATGATGTAACACATTCTTCGGTTTAAGTGGTGAACTCAACAGGGATGCAAGCTGGCTTTCTGCAAAACTCTAGGAAAATAATAGAAGGAATGAGAAGTATCTATAGTGTGTTGGGTTGATCTAAGAATATATATTTATATTAGTTAAAAAGATAAAATATAAATTTTTAAATAATAAAAATTAATCATAGTTCAATAAATCTTTTTATTTATTTATTTTTAATCTAAATTCTCTTTTATTGCATCTAATTCTAACTATTTGAATTAATTATCGTACTCTCTTATTTCAAAATAGTTACAAGTTGAAATTATCTACAGAAAAAATAATTTTTTTTTCCTTTGCTAAAGTTTTAATAAAGATGTCAGTAAGTTCATCTTCAATGCTACAATAATTTATTTTAAAAAAAATATCAACTAATTTACAAATAAAGAAATATTAAAGTTCGATGTATTTGGTGTGCCCGTGAAAGATAGAATTCTTCGTCTTTGTAATAGTAGGCTTATTATTATAGTAGATTTTAGTTAGTTCATCTTTTTCTTTTTTTTTAGACCTATAAGAATTCTTAAAAGCCAAATTGTTTGATTTGCTGTACTTATAGTCATAATGTTCTTCACCTCAAAGCTTAAGATATACATTCTTACTTTTTTTATTATCCATAGAATCACCCTTGAATCAAGAATGAGCAAAAATCTTAAATTATTATTTTTATCTGCACAACCAACCCAATTACTATCAGTATAAAAATATAACTTAAAATCATTTACTTGCTTATAACGGATGCCATAATTAAGAGTTCTAACTAAGAACTCTTTTAGTTGCTTAAAATAATACTTGCTAGGACTGTGTATGAATCTGGATAATAAACTAACTACAAATATGATATCTAACCTTAAATATGTGAGATAAATTAACCCTCCAATTAAACTTCTATACTATTTCTCATATTATTTTTTTTAACTATGTCATCTAACATAATTTTATCATTTGTACTTATTAAAATATTCAGTGACTTACAAGCTATCATATGAAACATTTTAAATAAATCTTTAGCATATTTTTCTTAACATAAAAAATTATTTATATCTTGAATAATTTTCATTCCAAAAAAATAATGTAAATATCCTACATCAGTCATTTGAAATTCTAACATCATATTTTTCTTAAATTCAATAAGCATATTTGATGAATTTTCAATAAAATCATATCATCCATATACAAACAAATAATAAAAAATTTCATATCTTAGGCTTTTATATATATTTATTTTCTTCATGTGGAACAATCTGCATAGACCCATAAATATTTGTGTACATAAGTTTCATCTTTGGCTCTCCAAGAATAATTTGTCTAAAATTTTTTTATCTTATTTAAAAAAAACATAAAATTCATAAATAATATCTTATTTTTTATTTTAGGCAAACCAACTATCGTATTCTTTTGATTTAAAAGTTCTAGTCTACCGTAATTCAAATGATAGTATCTTTTATGTTATAATGACCATTCATTAATAATAATAATAATGATGAATAACGTAAGGAGAAATCTGAAAATAATAAAAGAAACATTTTAATTTTTTTATCATCCTCACAATTGTTATCAATTTTTTTTATTTTCATTATAAATCAAATATTTTTCATCATAAAAAAATATAATATTATTTTCTCATCAATTGTCCTATACTATTTTATTTTAAACTAGGAATAATCATCACATTATCAATAAATTTCTTTACCAGTTCAAATAATTATTCATTTTCTTTCACCTAAACTTTACTATTATTTCTTATTAGTAAATCTAATTAGATCATCAAGCCTTTAAAATAAATTTTTATCTCCTGTCATATGATTATAGTATCCATTATCCAAAAATCAAAATCTAGAATACTCTTCTTCATCATATGTCATAAAAAAATATTTGTTACCTTTTTTTCCTATTATTTTCTTCATGATAATTTATTTATTTTTGTTCCAATAATATTTTTTAAGATAAATATATTTTTTACAATGAAAGCAAGAGAAATATTTGGATTTTTATTTTTATACCAATAATTTTTTTAATATGTCTAATTTTTTTAATAAAAATATTGATGGGTTTTTTTGTTACCACCGTTGGAGTTCTTTTGACTCTCATTTAATCATCCTCTATCTTTATTTGAAAAGCATGTTTTGAAGTTTTATTTGAAAATATATTTATTTTTTATTTATGAATTAAAAATGAGCCTATTAATTCATTAATTTTATTAACTTCTTTTATAGCAATAGAAATCATATCAAATTTTGAAGATTAACTCTATGAAACTTTTTATATTACTATTTGATCTTTTAGATTTTTACCAAAAGATTTCATTTCGTTCATAATAAAAAAGACTTTTATAAAAAAAATAAATGATAGATTTAGAATCTTTCAACATAAGAGTTTCAAAATTAATTTGAAGCTTTAAAGTTTTTACCTTGTTTGTACCTGGAAACACACTTTTTAATATTTTTTTATGCTTCTATTTATGTTGATGCCAACATAATTCGAGGAAATAGATATTCATCTATTACTTATTGTAGCAAGTAAAGTACTCTTATATCTTTCTAAATGTTCTCATTCATTTGATCTTTTTGATTATTGTAGCAAGTAAAGTACTCTTATATCTTTCTACATGTTCTCATTCATTTCATCTTTTTGATCTTTAGCAATTTTAAGATCCTATATATCATACTTAACAAAATTATTTTCTACCAAAATTTATAATCCTTGTAAAATAAATAAAGTTCATATTTTAAACTTTAGTTTGTAGATCATACTCAATAAAATTATGTTTTTACCAAATTTTATAATCTTTATGAAATAAATAAAGTTCTTATTTTAACTATCCAAATTGTTAATTTTCATCTTTGAATATAGGTAGACGAAGTTGATTAAAAACACTTACTCCGATACTTATCATTTTTTTTTCTAGATTTATTGGTCTCCCCTTCTTTTTAGTCAAAATACTTTTGTTAGTCATTCTCGAATTAAATTCTGATACCGCATTTGCTGGTAACCTTCGATACTTCAAGGATAAAGAAAAAATATATATATAATAAAAAATATTTTGTAGTATCCTGGACCCATCTAAGATGACATACTTATATCAATCAAAAGGGTAAAGTATAAATTTTTTAAGTAAAAAAATCAATCATAAACAAACAAACCTCCTTGTTCTTATCCCTGCACTAAAAAATTAATTATTTATTTTAATATAATTTTTATCTTTTATGTCTAATTGAAACTATTTGAATTATTTTTATCGAAAGAAAAAAAAAGTGTAGATAAGACATTTAATGGTAGTAAGTGAATCGTTGTACCACACAAAAAGAACGTATTAAAAGAGGTGGAGGAGAAGTCATTTTTCCTCCGCCCCCAACCAGACAGCCAATTTTCTTGTGTCATTGTCCTGAAATCTTGGAGTGTAGTATCGACCGGAGAAGTTCTTCAGTGGAGTGACTGAGACCGGCCAGCTGTTCGCCTTCAAACACGCTTCTTTTCTTCTTCTTTTTGCCTCTCGTACAATGTCACATATCCAATGATGCGTCCACTCCAAGCCGTAGTCTCTATATCCAACAACGTTTGGTGTCTAATCTTTCAAGCCTCCCATGTGGTGCGTTGGGTTAGGTCCAGAATCACGACACTAGTACTGCTGTGATAATTCCGCTTGAAGTCTTTGCATCAGCGAGAAAGACCCACACGAACACTTGGAGACCTACACGATAAAGCTTGTCATAATAGTAAGCTCAGCTGGAGCAGACGTAGGACACACTGTCTTTAACCTCTGTACTGGGTGTTGATTTGAACCATGCGACATAGGCTACCTGCTATGGGATCACGATTCGGACAAGGAAGAGCTCATGAATAATGGATCTTGACGGATGCGGGGTGAGCCCTCTAGGCTACCATCTTTTCCGTCTCTTGTTCTTCATCTATTGGAGTGTGACCGACGATGTGTCCGTGGAGCACGTCGAGACATGCCAAACCGAGGATGTTAGATGCTCTACATCAGCCTAGCTATGCGGTAAAAGATGGCTTTGCCTTTTACGATTCCGACCTACGAACCGACCAATGGTCGAAATGGGGCCGGTAATTAAAGCCGGTGGTTGGATTCAATGACCGGCGCTACTCGGATCCTTTCACCCTGTAGCAGCTATGGTATCATCTTTGCCCCTTCCATGCACCAACTGTTGGCCTAGCAATTTAAAGATCTGTGTCTTTAAGTAAAGATCAATGTAAGTCCGGCAAATGTACAATGCAATCATCACGTATCGAGAGAAAGCAATCACACATAAAAAGGATTCGATCATGTATAAGATGGCCTTACTTTACCTTATTTGACTTGATAGCAAGCCAGGGGAAGATCATTTAGGTGTGTTCCGTATCCATGAAAGAACTCATACGTGCAATGTGGTGCCTTGGGATAAATCGAACTGTTGTCTTGAGGCTACGATCAAATCAAGATAGTAAATACATAAGAAGAGATTATAGCATGATACAATTATTCATTTAGTTTAAAAGACAAAAGCATGAACAAATTGAGAGAGAGAAAATTACCGACATCAATTATGTACTCCTTTTGTGTGTAAATAGAGAACACCATATCAAACACAGCATTTCATTCTTAACATAGTATCTCCGGCTCTGATACTATATTAAGAATGGAATGAAAAATATGTTTATATTTGATATGGTGCTCTCTATTTATACACTAACGAGGAAAGATTTTTCTCAATAGAGCAACAATATTTCCTATATAGTTGGGATTTATTCCAACTATTATCATGGGAGAGCTTAGTTGCTATCGGTACAACATATGGTATTGCTATAAGGTCATCGTGGTTGACAATTCAAATCATCTTAATGTGTGTATGGGTCTCGCTTATAGTGTGGAGTGTTCCTTCGGAAGAGATTTTTTTTGTTAAAAGAACACTTAATTGAAATTTTTCAACGGATCCTAAGAAAAAACCAAAAAAAATGTATGTGAATGGCTTTTACCCCTTTAATGTTCAGTGACTTCAGTCAATTACAACCACCTATTGGGCAGAAATTGACTGATTACAACTACAATAAATTATTAGATTATATGTAATCAGACTTTTAATGGATGTTTAAATTATCTATTAGCTTATATCACATATCAATTTCTATTAACTCTTATACCATCTATAATATATCTCCTATATATTATTAGTTTAGTGATTAACTAAACAAGATTTGTTATACTGTTGTCTCCTATATTTTCTCGTTTCTCCCACAAGTCACCTGTTGAGCAATTTTCCAAACTCTCACGTCAAAATTAGGTACACGATGAGCAGTGCAACGATGCATCCGTCACGATAATAGCAGCAGCATTATTTTATTACTGAAGCAAAGCAACACCGCACGACGGTACACGACATAGATTAGAAATAGATGGATGATGGATGGATGGATGGATGGATAGGGCGAAGAGAGAGAAGACGACAGGCGAACACGAACGTAATTGGATTGGATCACACCATCGTCCCTAATTTCTCACCGGTTTCTTCGATCGCCCACTGCTGCGACGGCTCTAGTTTTGGGAAGCCATCAAGCCAGCCACAGGAATCGGCCTCGCAGGCCTTGTAGTCCACACAGATCGACGCAAGTGCACTCGTTGAGGACACACTCGCAGTTGGTGCAGGCGGAAGGGCGGGAGGAGCCTTGCCAAACGCCGCCGCAAATGGACTAAGCAGAGGACAGACGCACCTGCAGCACGGCCCATCCGGCCTTGCCCCCAACGCACTGAGTACCGCTGCAGCGTGAAGACGGGATTAAGGGTGTCTCGATCACCAGCCCAAACATATGAACGTTCGCGAACATATTTATCTACCAACCTCTGGCGAGGGGTTGCGGACGGGGTGTGACACGGGCCGCTGAGGAGTCGGTGGCGAAGAAGGCCAACAACATCACAAGTAGTCGAGACGACGCTTCACCTCTTTTGCCTCCTCCGGCCATTGCTAATTCTAACAATAAAACTAATTCACGCAGTAAAATCAATAACATAATCATCTAAATAATTATTCTAAAAATAACATGCAATAATGTTACAAAAAAAATATCAACAAATCTAATCAATAAATCAACAACGAAATCACATATCAAATAGATGACTTAAAATGTCATGTTGATAAGAAATATATCTTACTACACCACCTACTCGGTTTTCATTACTACCATCGCATGCTCACTATGCGACTTAGTCTTTTCAATCTTCATCAAACAAGCTTGTTAATTTATGAGCTTTTCATTATATCATGTTTGACTTGAATAATATGTCTTTTTATTCATATTATGATAGTTCATATGATATCATGATAGGTGATAGCAAAGGTCTCAAAATAACTTATATCGGTTCCATAAATCTTTCATCTTCTTCAAAATCTTTTTTACTTTATAAATAGAGATAGAGTTTATGAGTAGCTAACAATTGCACCATTCAAATCCATCTTTGCTTTAGCCATCATCAAGACTCCATTTCAAGAATGGCACGATTGCTTAGGGTATTCTTCTTTTAAGGTTCTAAACCATATTGTTTGTTCTTGTAATTTACTTTTATCATCATCATCTTCTTATTCCTTTTCGGGTAACTTATACAAATGCAATAAAATGTATAAGCTTCTATTTTTTATATCCTATCTCATAAGTAATTCACTTTTTGAACTTATATATTCTGATGTTTGAGGTCCTTCACTAACACAATCTCATGACAGATTTAACTACTATCTTATTTTTGTTGACCAATTCATGAAGCACATGTGGTTATTTTTCATGAAGAAAAAAATCTAAATTATTCATCAGTTTTATAAAATTCAAGCTTATTATTAAAAAGTTCTTTCAACGATCCATTATTTTATTTTACTCTAATTACTATGGTAATGGTGGTAAATATCAAGAACTTTATAAATTTTTTGAAACCAATCTCTCGTTTTCTCACCCCTCCACATACTCCTGAATATAATGGGACTGCATAATATAATTATCAGCATATCATCCAAATTGGTTTCACACTCCATATCAACATATCTTAGTAATCGCATTCCCACTCTAGTTCTAGACATAGTTTCACCTTCCTCCTAACAATTAATCAACAATTATTAATCAGTTTATTCAGTAGCATAGAAATAAGTTTTTATCAAAGATTTTGGATCTGTTAGCTATTTTCTTAGTGTTCAAGTAATCCACACAAAAAATGATCTATTTCTTTCTCAACAAAAGTATATTCATGATCTTTTTTATTACACAAAAATGCTTGAAGCCAATATTATTACTACGTCCATCTCTACAATGTATTTTGTTTATCCTATCTAATAGTGCTAACCTTAGTGATGCCACTGAGTATCATCAAGTTGTTGGCAGTCTAATTAACATTTACTCATCCGAATATTACATATGTAGTAAATAAATTTTCTCGATTTATACACAAGTCTACTTCCAATTGCTGGACAGCTATTAATATCTTCTTCGGTACTTAAAGAGCACTATTGATTGTGACTTATTTCTCATAAAAGACTCTCCTCTATGACTTCAAGCATTTACAAATGTTGATTGGGCAAATAATAAGAATGGCAGAACATCTACTAGTGTTTATATCATATTTCTTGGTCATAATCCAATTTATTAGAGTTTCAATAAACAATGTTCTATTGCAACATCTTCTATAGAGGCCAAATATCAAGTGATTACTTTTACAACTATTGAACTTTGTTAGACTCAAACATTGTCATATGAATTATTTGTCATAATCTCTAATCTTTCATAAATATAAATATATATATATATATATATATATATATAATGATAATATCGAAGCAACATATATGTGCTAATTTTATATTTCACTATCGAATAAAGCATATAGCTATCGACTTTCACTTTGTTCATAACAAGGTTCAAAATGGTGAACTACATGTCTCTCACGTCTCATCTTCTAGTTAACTTACGGATGCTCTTACCAAGTTTTTATCTTGCAAGCAATTTGTTCTATTTTAGTCCAAGATCAGTGTCTCTAATAAGAGCACTATCTTATGCGGGACATATTAGAAAATATATTATTTAAAAAATAAATAATTATAAGATTATCGTGATTCTCTTAATATTTTGATACTATATTATCATAATTTTAAATCATAAAATTTTTGATAACATATAATCATGATTATATCAATAATAAATATCATGATTTCAACATGTTCTCTTAAATTATAAAATAAATTAGTAAATATTTTTATATTTATTATTAATTGAAAATATATAATTATCATATTTTATAATATCTCTCTTTTTTTTATATAAATTCATACTCTAAAAATTGAGTTAGTTATTTCTTCTTATCCCCAAAAAATCCTCGCAATGTGAAGAAAATTTTCGAGGAGAAAACCAATCGGTACTCGTTTCAGAGATTTCGAAATTGATTCAGCCGATGGTTTCTGTTGGAAAACCGACTGCATATGGTCAGCCCTAACTATGACTTACGGTGGAATATTTACTAGCGTACTTTAAGCACCTTCGTAAGTACAACCTGTGGCATTGCTACGAGATCGTCTGCGGTCGATGGTTCGGATCATCTGAGTGTTTATGTGGGTATGTTTCGTGCGTGTAGTTCAATTTCTCTAAGACATCTCGCACGGGATTGAACACTGGACAATGAAAGGTTATGAAAACAGAACAATTGTCGCTATTTCACGTAGTGGTATGCATATATTTGTCTCTTTGATCGAGCTATTGAAGGAATTCCGCTATGACAAATTACTCTATGGAGTGGTTTAGCAGTTCATATAATCCTTGGAAGATAGAAACTTAGTGCAGGAATACAACAATCAACTTATTGCGCATGAAGAATGAGTTTGACACTGTACATTAATAGCCTGGAAAACTACAACGCGTTGAATTCTTCTGGAATCTGCTAGCGTTGGCCACCGACAACTCCTTCATGACTAATCTCCTAGCCTTGTTGATGGTCATGAAGCAGAGGTACAGGTGTTCCTCCAGTTCATCCAGCTGCTGGTTGAAGCTCGCGAGGTTCTTCGATATTTGCCGCACCACCTCCTGCGTCAACTGGCGGCGGTGGCCGTCGTGCCACTCGCAGAGACTCAGCAAGGCGAGCATGTGCTCGGCCTCGTCGTCCAACCGAGCCACGAGTCGGCTGATGGTGTCCAAGTCCCGGTTCAAGATGTACGTCCCTTTGGCCGCTGCGTCCAGCTGAGCCATCACCCGGCCCAGCCACCTCGACAAGGCCATCCGAGACGAAGCCGAGAGGAACACCGGTAGAGCTATCAAGGCCACCAAAGCGTGCATTGTTATACAAGCACCGACTATCGACGCCGAAGCCGCAAGGACGACGACGGCTGATATGGCCAAGGCTCGCTTCAGGCGGTTGATGAACCGCAGCTTAGCCGTCACCTTCTTACGGCGTGAACCGAGCCTCTTGAGCAGGTCTGCGCAGCCCTGTTGGACTGCTCGGAATTTACTTTGAGATGAAGCCGATGAAAGGAAGGGGTTGGCGGTCTTGGAGATGTCAACTAGGTTGTCGATGATGGTTTGGAGGCCATGATGTGACTGGCTATCGTAGACGACAGAATGAAGGGCGGCTTTGAACGGGCGGTACCGGCGTCGAATCTGGTCGATGTCCTTCAGGAGAAGGCCGCAGAGGAGTGAGGCGTCGGCGGTCTCGGTGTAGTAGTCGGAGAGGAGGGCATGGATGTCAGGGCGATAACGTGTTCGAATGTGGGCGAGGATTTTGGTAACGGTGGGCTGGTCGGGGTGGAGAAGATGCTCCGCGAGGAGGCGGTGAGAAGGTAGCCGAGCAGCAGTGCCACTTCCTCTCGGGTCGAGGGCTGCACCGTCGTCGAAAGCGAGACCCAAAACTTGTGCCCAGAATTCGTGGTATGACTCGGTGCGGAAGGCGTTGGTGTACTCCTCGGACAGGTTGAAGCTTGAAGACGAGATCGGTGCGACAACCTCACATTTTTCTGCGTTTCATAAAAGATCGACGTCAAAAGGAGGAGGATGTGTCATGGAATGAAAATAACATGAAACCCATCGAGAAGTCGCATAAAGATGAATGACTATTGATATGATCTTGTACGTAGCATTCATTACCTCTTCGAACCTGGCATTTGCAGTCTCGAAAGATACCGAACCTTATGTGCATTTCCTTTTTTCTATCCGAGGTGGTCAGATCAAGATCAGCAAGGAAGGCAAGTGAGGATTAAAAAGGTAGAAGGAAAGAAAGATGCAAACGGGAATGATCCTTTTGTAGGTTTAGGTCGTCGAGGAGCCTTCTTTGAATCCGATGGTACAAGCTTAAAGAGTCTATTTGCTTGAACAGCCTTTGAGACGAAGGCTGAGGTGTTGGCAAAGCTTAGATTTATATGACGAAAGATTGCCATCCAATGCACATAAATCAAACGAGACGTGGAGGAGCGGCCACATCGACAGCGGAAGCTTGGAAGGAACAACAAAGGGTGGCACGTACTCAAGGGAAACCTATGTTTGACACCCGGGAGTGTCGTGTATTGAGGTATGAGTACGTTTATAAGGGAAGTAGGCCGGCGTACGTGATGTTCTCGATACTGACCGTGAGTTCGGCCATCAACGGTCAGATGGAGATGTAAGATGTGCGTCGATCCGATCGTGTGTGGATTGTGCAAGCTGCTCCTGATGGGGCCCAGAGAATCTTTCTCCCGTTACTTGTGGAGCTGATAGATATTGTCGATACGTGTCAACCGAGGACGATGACATGTGGCATCTCGATTCAGAAGATCTTTCTTGCGGGAGGAGGTAGACAGACGGTGTTCCGTTTGTACAAAAGTGTGATACCAACGGGCCACAACATATTTGTTTGCTCTATTAGCATAATTGAAATCTGCTATCTCTTCGTGGGCTTTCTTAATTCTGCTACTCCTCTTAACGTCCCTTTGTATTTTCTTTTTCGAACCTAGAGAAACATAAATATAATTAGAAAATCAAAATAGAGAAAAATCTACGATCGATTGTCAGACCTTGGAGTACGTAGACTCCGGACTTCTGATAGATTATATAATTATTTTATGAATTTATATTATAATTTGAGCGATTTTCTTATAAAATATTTTTATTTTAGATTTTTCTAAAATAGTTACCCTCATTTTAATTTTTTTTAAACTATACCCCCTAATTCAAATAATATTCAAATTGTCCCTTCTCCTCGACTCATTTTTCATTGTCTTCTTCCCCTCCTTGTATCATTGTCTTGTATCGCTTTTACCTTTATATCTTGCACTACCTCCTATCCACTCTGTCGTATCAAAGTTAATACCCATAGCCCTTATGCGAGGAAGGAGGGAGTATAAGGGTTATCGTCAACTCTTTTCTTCACTAAAATTATTGTCATTCATAGTTCTCACGCGAGAAAGGACGGGCGTAAGGGCTATTGTTGACTCTCTACTCTATCATTATCATCTGCTCCATAAGATCTGTCACTCGTAACCCTCATATGAGAAGGGAGAGGGTCTCTTTCTTCCTCATGTAAGAGTTATGAGTGATAGGTCCAATGAGGTAAATGGTGATAGTGGGGCATATGATCAATAGGAGCCCTTTGCTTGGAAACGTTGGCTCCAACGAGGTAAAGGAGGCAATAGCAGAGCAAAAGGCTGGCAATGACCCTCGTACCCTAATCCTCTCTTGTACAAAGGCTATGAGCGACGACTTTTGACAAAACAAAGGGAAAGAGATGTAGTATAGGACTTAGAGCGATGGTGAAAGTGATGATGGATTCAACGAGATAACCAACAACAATGAAGAATATGACAAGAAGGAGGGACAAGTTGAGTAGTTTTTGAATTATGAGTCTAATTAAAAAGAATCATAATGTGATAACTATTTGAGAAATAACCTAAAATAATATATATATATATATATATATATATATATATATATATATATATATATATTTGTAGGAAATCGTGCTTATAATTTTTTGTTTTGTAATATTGATTTTAACTCTCTTACTAAACAAAAAATCTCTTTGAACTCTTTCGGGATTCTAAACATTATTATGGGTGGTGGTGAGGCCTCTGCTTGCAGGAAGAAGACGAGAGGAACATGAGGGCATTCTGGAAAGGGAATCAAAATCGAACAAGGGCAGAACGGCGGGGTCCATATGGGGAAATGACCATCGTCAAAGTCCTGCTCATGTCTGCTCCTCCTATCCATAGGTTAGCACAAGCATCCTCAGCAGCAGCGCCCATGTCAGTTCAACACATGACTGTCCCACTCTATATATTACTGAGCAAGCAAGCAACCAGTACCGAAGTAAATCTTATGAACGAGGAGGGGATGCAGCGAAGGAAGAAATCGAAAGAAGTCACTGAACAACTCAATACATGCACAAAGAGGGAGGGTAAGGGTTGGTATTGTAAGATGCCGGCGCAGGACGCACACGCTTTGCAATCACCACCTCAGCCAGTTTCGCTCCTGCATAGGTAATGGCACCACCACCGACGTACGTAGCAGGAGATAGCAGCGGCAGGTGCCGGAAGGCCACGAGTGGTGCTAACGCTAATGAACACTATTTAAGTATTATTCTGTGTTTGGGCTCGGCGCAGAACGAGGAAAGGAGGAAGTGGGTAGAATCCTATTGTCTGACGGCTTCCCCCTCCATACTTCCACGAAGTTAGGGTTTAAGCTGGGAACACTCGACTCAGACAATAAACAACTCGTCAGGCAATTAAAACCGATAAGTTTTTCTAGGGAGTAGAAAGCAAGTTGGACTGGTGATGAGCGGAGCTCAAGGTTCCATTGTCAATAAGCTACTCCTCCGACAGCTGATCCATGGGACTGGCGGGCGATGCAACCATGAGCGTCTGACGGAGAAGGCAGCTGGTTCTCTAATGTGTAGTGCTACCATTGCTGTGGATATGGGCCTTTGCAAGGGAAGACGGAGGAAGCAGTTGAAGAAGACGCCAGAGAGAGGACCTGGTCTCTGCCCAGAGTGATGATGATGACAACGACGACAACGAGTACCTGACGACGAGAACGGTAGCAGTGGAACGATCGATCTGATAACAACGGGAAGAACTCTATATATCTATATCTATATATATATATATATATATATATATATATATATATATATATATAAAAGAAGACTGGTTCTCTTCTTTCGTCTATGGCGTGATTGTGCCACCTGCGTCAGTCTTTGTTGCGTATACGCAGGTGTAAAAGATGGAAGATGATGATGGAAAGAGTTGAGTTCACCAATGCTACCTACATATATGTACACAACTTATCGAAGAATCCTAATCACCTAAAGAATTTGACCATGGAAGGTGGGAATACTTTGGGGCCACCAACCTTTGCGCCGTGGATTGAGCCGGACCAGGTTACATGCTGCGCCTGCAGCTCCACAAGCCCACCATCATCGACAAGGTTACAAGACGATATCGATCGCACATGAAATCACTGAGCACTGCGCAGTCGTGGGGGGCATCTTCGTCATTTCACCCGAACCTCGTGGGCCCTGGTAAAAGAAAAGCTCTCATGCCGTCCACCAGAACAATATATATTGTCTGTATATGCAGATCGAAACATACTCCCGAAGACGGTGCTGCGCGTTCCGACAACAATGCGCTAACGGCCTTAGGATTGGTCAAACGAACACGACCAGCTGGGACCCGAAGGGTCCCACGATTATTTTCCAATCAGAAGGCTGGTAACTTTGCCGGAAGACGAGAAATAGGTACGTGGCGATCTGCCAACCAAATCTTCGGTTCGAGTGGAAAAAGGCCTTAAACCTGAAATAAAAGGAAAAAGAGGGTCAAGTATCAAAAGGGATGGATCGAGAGCGGCCTCCAACTCCGCCGCGAGAAGGAAGCCACCCCACCCCCCCGTTTGGTGTCGCGCACCGCCCCATCCATCGTCCCTCATCGCCGATCGGCTCAGCGGCCGTTGATCGGCCATGCGGATCCGGAAATGCGCCGCCCGGCTGCTGGGGACGCCGCCCGTCTGCTCTTCTCCCCCGCTTCCCGCCGGCCTCGCCTCGTCTCCCTCGCCGCCGCCCCAGCCGCGATCGTGGGAGTCCGAGACATCCTCTGCCGCCGCCACCTCCTCCTCCGTCGGGCTCCTCTGTGAGCTGAACCGCTCCCCCTGGGATGATTTGTTGTGCCTCGACCTCATGGCTTCTTGTGATCAGGTAAGATCTATCCCGCTCCCTCTCCTGCTCTTTAACTTTGGGTCTTAAACCCCTTGCCTTCAATGTAAATATGGAATATATCTGCGCTATTTCTCTTCTCTTCGTCTGTTGTTAGCCATAATGCTTCCGAGAGTTAGGGTTTCCTTCTCTTTCTTCTTCGTCTTCATCCTAATGCTCGAAATAAATCTGCTGTAAGGTTGGGACGGGGAAGTACTTACTACCAGTAGGTTATCTGCCTCTTCTGCTAGGATTTATTTCTACAAGTTTCGCTGTCGATTTAAGATAAGGAAATTAGATCCGGAAGACCAAACCCTAGATTCTCGAATCGATCGAGGGGAGCGATCGGTAGTTTCAAGCAGTCGCTCCGATCTCATTTTTCTGTTCCTTTCTTCTTCGCTTTGTTTTGTGGATTTTTGTTCCTTCTTGGACCGGGATTCGACCTGCTAAGTAAGTATTGCCAGGAAGAGGAGGAGGAAGACGGGGGCAGCTTGGGAAATGGCGTAAAAGACGAAGTCGAAGAATCCAAGGGCATTATGGGGAATCGCATCAAATATGAGGCTGCTGCTGTAGCTTCTCTCCCTGACAGGTAACCATCAAACCTAGCTTTGAATCCTTCTCGTCCTCGTCCACCTCTATCTCTCCTTCACTCGACTGCCCTAACCATGGGACATGGAGAGGATTGGAGCTGTCGATTCTCATGGCACAGAGCGAAATATCTTTCAGCAGCGAAGCGAGCATGAACCGGTTAGACGGCAAGGCAGAAGGGAAAGCACGGAAGAAGGTCACGGCGAAGGTGAAGAGGAAGAAGAAAGACAAGGTTATCAACACCAGTGGAGGAACTGCTGCAGTTATGAAGGGCAGTGCGAACTGCAAGAAGAGCGACGGCAAAGGTTGGCACTGTAAGCGGACTGCGCAGCACCCGCACTCCCTCTGCCGCTACCATCTCTCCCAGCTTCGCTCTTACAGCTGCACCCATAGCAATGGAAAGGTCGCGGAATCGGTGAAGGAAGGCGCTGTCGGCGTCGCTGGTAGAAAGAGGAAGACCGACATAGCTGGTGTTGATTCCAACTTCTATTACTACTACTCCGGGTTCGGTCCCTGGCGAGGAAAGATGAGAGGCGGTAGCAGTGACAACGGCGATCAGTGTGACCATAATGCTTCCGACGAAGACGACGGGAACGAGTATTCGGAGTCCGGGAACGGGTATGACGCTGCGGTGGCAGGCGACGACCAGGACAGCGACGACGAAGACTGCTTTAACGACGGCGGCAGTGAGGGGAATAAGAGGAGTTGCAGGAAGAGGGGGAGGAGGAAGATGAAAGCTCGGTCCCTCAAGTCGTTGCTTTGATGTACGTCTTGACGTTGTTTCGTTGAACCGTGTTTCCTCGAGATATGGATTAAGAATCTTTTTGCATGTGTTAAGATCACCATTTTTCTGCTCACCATCATTGAAGTCGGACGAGTCGGAATCACATGTGTGCCCCCATCAGTCAAATGATTGACCACGTCAGCTCTGCACGAGTTGACGTACAATCAAATCTATTTGGCATTTTCCTTTAGTATCTTCGCCACGCTCGTCATCTGTGCCGGTTAAAGAAATAATGACTTGGCAGTCAAAACGGAAATGAGGCGTTGTTCGACGAAACCTTTTCATTCGCATCCACTTTGTCCGGACAACTCTTCATCAAATTTCTTTCCTTGTTGAGTAAACCCTTCGATCCATCGAACAAACTCATTGTATCAAGCAGACAATAAAGACTTATATTGTCAGCGACGACTACGCTTATATCAAGCAGACGATACAAATTCATTGTATCAAGCAGACCGTCCTCGAGTTCTTCTCAAGTCAATGACAACTACGCTTATATTGTCAGCGCTTCTCCTCCCCAAAGCAAGCCTGGCCAACAGTGCTGCTGCAAGAGAGCAGCGTGCGTCGGATGCGTGTTCTTTCTCCGGGTCACCTGCCGTATCACCACCGTCTTCGTGGACGAGACGCTCGGATCCCCTTGTTGGGTCTGCTTCTTCCAAGCACCGTCGAGCCACGTCACATGCGAGATCATTAGGCAGGACGTCCCACAGGCCATCGCTTGCGATGATCAGGCACTCATCTGCAGCTGTTATCTCCACCACACGGATCTCCGGTTCAGATATCACAGCGGGTTTCAAGTACTTGTCACCTGTGAAGGTGCAAAGCATGGATTACGTAAGGATACACGCAACAAACAATACAGATCCAGAATCACATTTGGGCAGGCATTGCGGTAGTCTTAACCAGAAATACAAACAGAGAAGCAAACTGAAAACACAATACAACACACTTGAATATAAGTTCGAATGAAGAATCATGATGTATGTTATCTTACCAAAAAAAGATCTAATAAAACTGAAAAAAGAAAATACATCTTTTATAAGCGCAGAAAATATTGTTCTCAGTAATAATAACATGACGATGTGCTTATAAGCAGTTTGTGACGGCAAACAATGAACACAAGAAGAATCCTGGTTGCTTAAAGTAAAAGTAGATTCCACACTGACCAAATTCCACTATCAGAATACAAGAGCTTCTATTGGAATACAGGAGTCACAATGGTCGTTGAGACATTCAGGGGTCCTCCCTTTGCTCATATTCTATATGGCAGACTCATACTTTCAAGGTATTACCATGATCCACCAAAGGCTTCCTCTTCCTCGGGGTTAACTTCAACATAAATATATCATTCTCCTCATCAAACAAAACCTTACACCGTATAGCAATTTGTCTAGGTAGTTCTTAGGGTGCAACTTGTATACTCTTCGCAGCCTATTCTCACAATATTAGGCTTAATAGAGGCAAAATTAGATTTCAACTATACAATGGGGTGGATCCAAATAGATGGAGGCACACTACATCTCAATCATGAGAAGTAAATTTTCCACCTCTTTAAGTGTAATTTTAGCAGGGCTCCCACCTCCACTGTACCTTTAAGAGGCGGTGGCTCACCACCAATCATGGCTGGCTGACTCCTTGTAATGATCTAATTGGCAAGGTCTTCCTCATCCTGATTTGTGCTCGAAGCAAAGATATTTAGAATATTAAGATACGAATAAATGAGTGCAATCAATAGACAACTACTTAGACGAGTACGTGCTTCTAAGATATAGAATCCCAGTGCAAGCCGGATTCCTCAAAAGGGCCACTAAATGAGGGTCAACCTAATAAGGAGATAGCTTAAGAATTCAAAATTGCAACCCTCAGTCTAATTCGGGTGCATCAAGTTTCTCTACAAATCTACTATCTTTTGGTCGACCGAGGAAGTCTAATCTGAAACTCCACGGCGCCATGTGTCCGAGCAGTTGTAAGTCAATTCTACCCACAACAATAACCACTACAAAAAGGAAAGGCATATTAAATTCGAAGATTGGAGGTACTCCTCGCACAGAGATTTCCAAATGTCCCTATTATAATTTGAGCAATGTAAGAAACAAAATTCTACCCACATCAATAACCACTACTAGAAAAGGAAAAGCATATTAAATTCAAAGATTGGTGGTATTCTACTCACAAGGATTTCCAAATGTCCTTAATATAATTTGAGCAATGTTAGAGTCAATCACCCCTGTTCTTCAAAGTGTCAAGACCACCAAAGTTGCCCTTGTACTTCTTCTACTCTCAGATTTGTCTAGCAAATGAATCTCGCATTAATTTTTAAATTTTGTGCATTAAATTTTGCTTCATAATTTTATTTGCTCCATTAACATTTAGTAGGATTCCAAGAAGTTATTCAACAGAGTAGCAGAGTAGATTGATCAACTCAGTGAAACCATCAGACTCGTTCTATACCCAATAGTTAAGGAAAGAGACGGCAGCTCAAAATGTATATCTCGTACCTAACGCCCGTGACATGGCCAGTATGCCGTAGACGCGTGCCCCGTTCAAATAAATCACCCTTCCGCCCGCCGCTTCGATCCTCGCCAGCTCATCCGGTCGGTCCGGCTGCCAAAAATGAAGTATTAACCCGCCCGTAAGACACACGATGTACCACAAATTTCCCGAATCTCGTCACCGAAACATCTTGTCGAACCACGTGTCCACCCGGATGACACCAGTCACATCAGGAAGGAATTAACCGTAATCATCTGCCAACTCGTCGCGCAAACCACGTGGCGGACGTTGATCGCACGGAAGAAAATGCCCCTCAGGAGCCCATCATAATTGCAAGAAATGCCACCGGACTAACCTTGTGGTCGTCGGAGAGCGGCACCGCGCGGCCGCCTCGGCTAAGCACTGCCCGCGAGTCCCCGCAGTTGGCGACGACGAGTCGGCCGCCCCCGACGAGCGCCACCACCGCCGTTGAGCCCACAATCTCCGACTCGGTTCCCGACCGCTCGCACCCGCACGGCGGCAGCCCGATCGTCCCGCACGCGCAGGCCATCAGCGCCAGCTCATCCATCCGCGCGAAGCTCCGGCCTATCGCCGTCTTTATCCGCGCCTCCTCCGCCTCCGCGTCCCTCTCCCTCTCCGTCTCCGTCTCCGCCCGGCCAAGCTCCTCCGCCAGCAGCACGTGCATCTGCCCTTTGCACAGAGCCGCGACCTGCGTCGCGAGGTTGAGATTTCATCAGACGGCTACGACCATCCAAATCGCCGCTTGCAATAGCTGGAAACATGGCTTCCGACGTCGGTGATCACCGTCGATTGCCGATCACAAGGCCACGAATAGTGTACGAGCGGTTTCTCATAGAGAGGACCAAGAGAAAATTGTTACTGCTAAATTACCAACATTTTGTTACAGAAACAAAATCATAACTCCTACATGTAGTGTATATTCTAGAAAATTCGGAAGGTAACCAGAAACTTGCTGTTGGTGTTTGAATTTTGTTACGACCGGTGTTTTTGTTTGCTTTCAAAGCATCAAACACATATTGTAGTTCTAAACGGCGAGAAGAGGTCGGGCTTAGAAATTTACGTGGGAGCCACCGTGGCCGTCGAAGACGGCGAAGAAATGGATCGAGGGGCCTCCTTCCGCCCGGAAAAAATCCGGCTGGATGGATACAGCGTCCTCCATCTCCCTCGACCGGCCGGCAAGCGATATCGATCCGAATGCCACCGCCGGCACCGACCCGGAAGTCGACCCGATCGCCAGAGAGACAGGTTCTCCGTCAGAAGCCGAAGACGTGGAAGACGACGACGACACCGCCAAAGAGGAGCTCTGCGGACGAGGAGACGGAGCGCCGCCATCGGCGAACCGGTTCCGCTTCTCGCTCACGGAGAATCCTGAGGTTTCTGGCTCCTCGTGGGCCTCCCGCAGCTTCCCGGCTCTCTTCCGGCTCGGCGGTCCAGCGCCTTCTCCGGCAGCCCCGAGGATCCGCATCTCGATCCGCTGGCGCCGTGCCTCGGGGCAGTTCTCCGGGGAGTCGCCTTCGCTGCCCATCTTCTCGACGCAGGAAGCCGCCCGTCATTAACGGCAGGGACCGGCGGGAGGGGGCCACAAGAAGCGATTTCCGCCGTCGACCATCTCCTCCATGTGGGTTTCGTGTGGAGAAGTGGTGGGGGTTGGGCTGTTTCTTCAATCGAACAAAGGGAAGGGAAAGGGCGAAGGAGCGTCTCCCGAAACAAGCATGAAGGAAATTGAAGGGACGGGGGAGGGATACAGTGTGCGCCTTTTTTCGTTTGTTTTAGATTAGTTATTATTGGAGAGAGGCAGGTGCTCGTTATCTGCCGTCGATGATAGCTCGAGGTGGCCGTGACCGACCGCGACGTGTGGACACGTGTACCTTGTTAGGACACCGCGTCGCCATCGAGGTGTTGCTCTCGCTTCACATCTCTGCACTACGTTCCACGATGGAACACTTGATTTCTTTATTAGACCCAAAGTCCTGGTTTCCATACTAAGTTCTGGCCACGAGCGTTCCACGTGATGAAGAAAATAATAAGTGCCATCTCACTTAGAAAGGCAGGAAGATGGGTCGGATTTTAAGCCCATCGCTAAGCATTTAAGTTGTTGAATTTGATTGACCTCAAATAAATCTTCTCCAACGTAATACATTTACTACTAAAACTAGCTCGCATCCATCGCACACACGATTCACATTCCATAGTTTTCGTATATTTATGTAATAAATAATTACTAAATAATTTTGTATTATCGTCGTTAAGTCATATTTTGACTTATGATCGAACCATGGTTGAACCGTTCAACCGAGATCAGCGACAAGAAGCATATGGTACGCCGCTTCCAGTAGCTCTGCCAAGTCGTGACGTGGCGCACACAAAGCGACCAACCGTGAGAGTCAAGTCCGCTGTCCGCGGCGTCTTACCGACAAAATTGCTGTTGATTTGATGAAGATCCAACCGTTGGTTCAGTGGATAGAGATCAATGGCGTCCATCCATGAACCGGATTTTCCAAATTAGGAGCACTCGTGGAGAAGATCCGTAGCAGGTCTGACACGGAGGCGGCTTCATTGCGACGACGATACTATGAAGAATAAATAGAAATATGAGTGTCGCGGGTGGCTCGAGGATGGACGCGTGTAAAAGGGACCGGTGTGCTTTGGGTCACGGCGGAGTTCGATGTACTGGCCAATGGCGAGGATCCACGATAGTGGGAACCGGTGGGTCCCGTCCACCTTCCGCGGTCCCGGACGGCGATGGCTGGTGCCGACGTTGTGGAATGCCCATGCCGTGGACAATTTGAATTGGCTTCGGAGGATTCATTCAAATCTGGTGGGGTTGGATTCGTACCGGAATGTACTGATGAGCAAAAGGGTCGGAGATCGGAGTAGTGACGATTTATATTGGAAGGTAAATATGATGAGCTTAAGTTTAATGGCAGATCGCTAATCGTCATGACGTTTCGATAGATGGATAGAGAGAGACTCATAAGCTCAAGTCTCAAAGCTTTGCATCTGTATCACAAAAATATGTTCTCTGATCTCCACAGGCTACTCACTCGATTCTCTATTTTGGAAAAAGAAATCGTTTGTAGCTCACGGCTGCAGTTCTCTTCCGTCGTTATGTATTACTCATAAGAACTTTACATTTGAATGAAATGGTCGACCCATCTTTGTAAAAAGATAGCAGTCGGTCTTTCGTAGCAATTTGTCATGCTCAGACTGGCATATATACTGAGTGAGTGGATTCACTAATTTGTAGGTCTTTTCGTGACACAAAGACCACAGAGCTTCTCTACCACCAACCACAGGCGATGCCGTCAGCTGGAAGAGAAGCATGTGAAATGTGTCTCAGGGGAATGAATTGGAAGATTCATCGATGGCAGTGTGTGTGTGCGCTGAAAAGACTGATAGATTGCCTACGACGGTTGAAATGACACCTTAACCAATCGTGTGGGTTGGGGGGGTGGGGGGGGGCTCAGCCGAGGTCCACAGGTTCCATCTAGACCAGATTCCCCACCCCCACTCCATCGACTAAAGAACTCAAAAGAAACATGGTTGTTAGATTTCCCATCACTCTTGTTCCAATCTCATTCTGGTTTTTGGAGGACTTCGGCCTGAGGTGTACAAAAGATTGCTATGAGATGCAGTACTTTGGGATGGAGTGACCGAGAAGCAAAGCTAATCTGTGCTGGGTAACATCTGCAGTGTCATCCTTCCATCCTAATCGAAACAGACATGGATCTAGCAAACGAAGGGTGCATGTACTTGGGCGTCTCTGCCTCCCAAATCTGAAGCTCAGGGTTTCTGCTGAGGGATCCTTTGGTCCTTCCTGGATCAATTCTAGGGATAGGTTGCTGTCGACCTTGCCCTACGAAGTCACAGGTTCTAGTGATGCTGGCAACCATTGCTGATCTTGACCAATTCGGACCGTAGTGATGTTGATGAGTGAATGACTCGTTTCCTCTCTTCTTCTTCTTTTCCAACCACATATGGGCTTCGCAACCACGCCTGAGACTTCTTAAAGCACACAGCGTTTGTAGTTAATGAGATAGAGAAGCAAATGCTTAATAAGAATGGAAATTAGATGGCACGGAGATTCAAACTCAAAACCTTTCGCTCTGATACCCACGCACGCTGCAGTGACACCGACATCCCTGTGCTCGAGCATTGATTGGATTGCGGGTCCCGGTACTATCGACTTCCAATTGATGGCTGCCACGTCATCCCATCATGTAGCATGGCCACGCCCAGAGGGATCACGGACACAGCTCGTCCATCTCGAATTGACACCTGCATGCGAGCTCCAACGAGCCTGTTGGCACACTTGAATACCGATATAATTCACTTCCGTAGAAGAAGCTCCAAAACTTCATCCCCTCACCCTCTCCCGATGCCCATTCCTCTCACGTGCAGAGGCCAGAGAAGTCATGGAAAGAGTTAGAACATGGCGCTCACAGAAGTAGCAAAGCGTATAAGGTGGCAGATGGAGGGGAGCCGTATCTGCGAAAGGTTGACCATTTACAGTAGCAGACACTTGCAGGTGGTACCGCGAATGGGATTATCAGTTTCGGGGTTAGAATTTGATGGGCACTTCTGCAGCCCCATTACTCTCATGTCAGATGAAATAATAATCGCAACAATTTCAACCAAAAGGTAACACCAATGTCACAGCGGAGGCCGAGGAGAGTGACAGAGACCCGACTCTATATCATGATTACACTGCCCTCAGGTGAGTAAGTACTGTGTACTTGCCTTCTCTTAGCATATGCGTCCCACTTCGGAAGTCATTAGGAGAGCTGGTTGATGAAGGCCTCTTCTTGTTCCTGCTGTTGTCGTAGTCGCAGTATTAAGAGAGCTGGTTCTGGAAGGCTTGGGGTTTTTGTGGTCTTTGTGTACGAAGAATGGAAAGATATGTTAGAAGCACTAGAGACGACGATAACAGCAACAACCACAACAGCAAGGGGAAGGAGACATGGATGAGCTGCAGCCATTACGGCAGAGGAGGGGCCCCCCTTTCCGGTGGCTCTCTGGGAGGCTTCTCATGGCCCCAAAGGTCATATTCTTGCAGCTTCTGCAGGAGAGAGTTCAGGTCAGCTCAGGCTCTTGGGGGTCATATGAATGTCCACAGAAGGGATAAAGCTAGGCTCAGGGAGTCCCCACCGTCGGGTCCCTCACTTCTCAACACAAACCCTAACCCTAATCTTAGTAGTGCCCCTATCCCCAATCTTAACATGCCTCCACCTTCAAGTGCTACCGGAAATTGTAGGCACACTCCGGTGACCTGCAAGGTTCCCTCTGAGCTTTCTCCTCTGATCCATCTATCTCCCTCGTCAGCTTCTACATCAACAGGGGAAGGTTTGAAGATCATGGAAACAGGGAAGGCTTTGTCTGGAATTGAAGAGTTCAAGGATCTCGATGAAGAAGGCAGCAAAGTAGTGAGCCTGGACTTGGAGATGGGAGTTTCTGGAGATTATGGCTACGTGGATGATCTTGATCTAGAGCTTCGACTCGGGTATACTTACTAATGCATGTCTGGGTCTTGATCTCAGTTTATCTTATTTACTTTGCTTTGTGTCTACTGTACTTAGAGGAACTGTGTTGACTCAGTATCTACTTGTGGAGTTTCTATTTAAGTGAAGAACCTTTTAGTACATTGGAAGGAAGATGGAATGATCATATACGAGTGGAAGCTAGATTCCAATGATATACTTGCTTTCGTCATACTCATAAAGATGATCGATGATATAAATCGCATGCATTTTCTCCTTATGAATTTTGTACCCTTTTCGAGGATAGATTGCCCCTCGCATGAAGACACATTATTTGGCTTAACCCGAGAAATCACATTGATCATGTTCTTCCTTCCGGTGAAAAGAAAACAAAAGAACCTCAGTTCGGACAATGTGACATTTGGACCAGTAGATGGACAAAAGCTTCTCCAAACAATACCAAGATGTACACAACTATGCGTTCTACAAGAAGACGAAACCATCAAATGGCTTTTCACATACTTCAGATTTCCCACACGTCGACTCTTGCAAACGTTGTGTCGTTCTCTCGTTGATGTTTCTACAGGACGGGGTTGGGCGACGCAGGGACGACATGATGGCCGTTTCCATAACAAGGGAGAGAGGTGTCAATCCGAGGAGAAAGAGAAGACTTAAGTTGATTGGGAATCCCCCTCTCCGGACATGACATTGTAATAAAAGCCAGAGGAGATCATTACATCTCAGTAAAGCAAAGCAAAGAGGCCTTTTGAACTAATAATAACCAGCGAATTAGGTCATCATTTCCTTTTCTGTGTAGAAGATTTCATCTCATCACATTGATGCACGTTTTGGCCTTTTAACACATCTTAACACGGCTAGGAAGTCTCTTTAGCTCCCTACTTGTCCATGGTGGCCAATCAGTCATTCTTTAGTAGAGGAAGAGAAGAAGAACAATGATTCATTCCCATGCAGAATGCGATCGATGTTGATGATGATGTAGCACATTTCTATCTTCACATGGGGCTTCGGCGTGAGACACGGGGAGCTGAGGCGCTCGCACAAGCACCTGTCATGCATGGCAACGAGCAGAAACAAGACCTTAGATTGCATTGCGTCTTGTAGTGACGTAACAACACGAAGGACGACCAAGAGAAACCCTTGGTTTCTATCAGTTCATCCAAATCATGAATGCCACCTCAAAACATTTCGGATGATGAACACCAAAGTAGTTGTATCTCATTTCCGCCACTGTGCCCACTTTTATCGGTTCTATTATGCTGCTACAGTGTATGATTTGTTTCATCATTAAGACCCACAGGCAACTGCTTGTAGCAAATATAATGACGCAAACAGCACAACAAAAGTATATAAGCAACTGTATATGTGTATACGTCTGTCTATATGGGACTGACTTCTGCTATGGTTGATGACCGAGCCTCAGCTCCAGGTCCAGTTCAGCGTCTTCCACCTCTTGCCTCCTTCCTTCTCCGGTCACGGCGACGGGGCCATCGACATGTGTGCTCGAGCCCATGCGTAACTCCCCGCCGAAGAGGCTCATCTCGTATGGCGCTTGTAAGCCATTGTCCGTGCCCATCCTCACGTCACTGCCATTGTATGATAACGATGATGATGGGAAGTACGTGTAACCCCTGAATGACTCATAAGGGTGAGGGCAGAAGGCACTATTGTTGCCAGCATAATCGTCCTCGGTCCTCTCCATTACCGAAGGCGTTGCCGGCGACTGCCGTTCCCTGGTTCGGTGTTTGCGGTGGAGGTTCATGTGCCCTCCTAAAGCTTGCGCGTTGGAGAAACCCCGCTTGCAGAAGGTGCACTCGTAGTATGGCCGTCTGGTTCCACCACTGTCGTCCATCCGCGGCTCTGCAGAACCGGTTTCGTCGCTCGAGGGCTTCGAGTCCTTGTTCCGACCATCTGCCATCAGGGATTTCTGTATTGGTTTTGCCGAAGAGTGGATGGCTGTGGCGAGAGCGAGGGATGGAGGTGAAGGAAGAGGGTGGGCTTTTGTAGAGTGGCCGACCGACAAGGTCAAGGGAAGGGCATCGTAGAACGTCCGGAATGAAGGAAAGCTAGGGGGGGAAGAAACTAACACGGATTCATGTCCACTTTGGGGGAGTATTCTATTCGGCCGGCTGTGATGTAGAGCTGCCCCCACTGCCTCATCTTTCTCGTTCCAGTTGCTGTTCGCTACGGCTTGGGAACGCTCTTGTAGCTCTCTCGCTGGTACCCTTGACGCGGTCAGGATGGAGGCGGAACACCCTCAACTCGTAGTCTGCAGTCCTATGATGTCTTCACCACTGTACTTGTTATGGAGCATCCGCTATGTTTAGAGGTCACCGTCGACCGCAGCGCGACCCCCTTCACACTAGTTCTGTGAGAGATCCATGATCTGGTATGACCTACTACATGTTCCTCAGTAGACATGACGAGTGGTCTTTACCATTTGATGCTGTGAGAGAACACAGCACCTGCATTCCATGCTTGCCTTTCTAAGTGAAGTCAGATCGTGGTATACTACTTCTGATCGCTGCCAACATCACGGAGTCAAGGGTCAGTGGGCTCAGAGAGTTGTTGCTATGAGCTCTGACGCGGCCGACACTATACAGTAACTTCTCTTTGCCTTCGTAGTCGCTAAACTTCCAAGATTAGGTTGTGCGTTCATAACTTCCTTAGCCTCGAAAGGTTTGTACATTGAACAGAAGCTGATCCTGACGTGAAACTCGATCGTGTTCATACCCATTCGTGAAACCTCTTCGCCTATGATTAGAATCATGATGGTGGAGCCACTTCTATACGCCTATAGGCTCTCTAACTCTAGCAACGTAAGTTGAATGCCTCTGTGAGAATTTGCAGAGAGAGAGAGAGAGAGAGAGAGTACCATCCCTCCTTCTTCTGTTGATTTGAAGAGGATTAGGAATGCTTAAACAGCAGATTCCTATCAGCTCTTGCACTCCATTGGAATACCACAAGTGCTTGACAGGGAACCGGTGACCGCTGAGGGCCAAAGAGAATATGACAACGACAAACTACATAATCGAATAGAGGTGAAAATAAATGACACTTTTGGTCCGATGAGGACACTGGCAGATCTGCACCGCGGTTGTCAGCATATGTTGATGTCTCTCGCTTGACTAAGGAGATGACTCGCTTGTCTAACCTTCATCCAAAGTTCGAGCGAGAACTGTAGACGACATCCATTCCTCCACTTGCGTAGTTTATCTTTGTTGGAGCAGAGAGAGAGAGAGAGAGAGAGAGACCTCAGAATCGGAGAAAGCAATATATATTACTTAAGTACAAGGGCGGCACTCAGCTATTTGGTCATCTGAATCGGACGCACACCTTTCCAGCTACTGTTATTATCCTTTCTTCTGGACATGCTATCAGTGTCTTCCTCTCCCATCGTGCCATCTGCAAAGCAGCATCTCATTCTCCAAGAAATGGTCAGTTGCGGTATTATTATTTTGGCCGATTGACGGAGCAGATGACCACTTTTGAGAACGAAGCTTGTTGTTTATTACAAGCGGCTTTGAGATCTATCTGATGGCGGCTAGAGAAGAACAAGTCCTCCACTTGGGGGGATCAAAAGAAACTCTAAGAATCCAACACACGGCCCTAATCTTCTGATCAATCCCACCTTCATCCGTAAAAGTGTACTGTGAACGTACCAACTGATAAAAACCTTTCACGTCAGTGCTACTTATCAAAACACTTCATACTTTGAAATTGATGATAATGATAAGACAAAATATTTGCAGTTAAGAACTAATTAAAACGAGATATAAAAACATTCTTTTTGACTTTGAGGTAAATGATAATACTCGAAAATTGATGGCACCATTCGATGGAGTTGGATGGCTTGAGATGTAGCTGCTTAGTGTGGAAGGAACGAAGGAAGGCTAAACAGGGCACAAAGAACAGAGCTCCAATCCATATGTTATCTTAGATCAAGCGGGACGTGGATATGGATTTGGACGTCACAAATCCAACCTGTGATGTGGTCTTATGATCCAATTGATCGCTGCATCAAATATACTTAGCATTACCATTAGAACAATAATATATATATATCTAATTCACCTAATTACTACTATTAGTTGCAGCCCATAATCCCCGGCCCAATTGAAGAGCCCACGGTTCACCATTTCTAATCTAATCTTATGATATTTTGCATTATTCTCTATTTCAAATAATTTATATCTTATATGTATTTTTTTAATTATAAAATCATAATAGATCAAAAGAGTTCATGTTGATAACATTGGAAGTGATACCAAAAATCAATAATTTCACTAGTATAATCTGTTAGGAAAATAGTGATATGGTTAATATTTAAGTATTACATGATTGACACCTTGGTGTCACGACCATAGCACCCTTGTCGAATATGGTAGATGTGATCATAATTCGAAATACATCATGGCTCTCGCACGTTCCCTTGACTTTACATAGCACAACTCTACTCGGATAAAGAAATACGTAAGACTTTTTTCGACATTAATACACATTGTAATATTCGAAAAACCACCCTATAAAGATCCTTTTCATGTGCATTTCCAAAAAGAGTTCTTATTCTATTAATATTTTTAGCTCATTATTCTCGATGCTTTACCAACATCTCAATCTCTAAGTTAGCTTATGTATCGAAGAGGTTTTGTCATATTTACCCGAATGCAGCTTACAAGGTAAGACGTCTTTCGAATCCCTGATATGATACTCCCATGAACAAGATATTGATCGACTCCGTTTTTATATCCAATTTGAATAATCATATTTCCACCTAACATAAGCTAAGTTCAAATTATATCTCTACATCATATATCGACTATATTTTTACTTTCTTTGCTCATATTAATTAAATGTATCAATATTTTTTTCTTTATTTCCTCCCTCAATGTAGATAGCACATCTTATATATATGTATATATATATTCGGGGTGACATGATGTGAAAGATGCATGGATTTCTCTTATTTGAAGTATATCTTATTAATTGTTGAATGGTGTATGATATCGTATTCGAGTATAACCTCGTGCTGTCGTTTGCTATTATATTCGTGCATTTCTTGCTATTATATTCATGTCCTCTTCGCTTGTTTGGTATGGTTAATGATTGCAATGCCCAAATTTGAACCGAGACAATATTTCTTATACGTACATAACACATGAAAGGACAGTCGGTGACGATGATGGCTGTCATCTGCTTAGAATAAATAAATTGGGAAAATATTATGTAAAGAAAACCAACGAAGGAGAATGAATGATTCAGATGGAAGAGAAAGACCACAAGAAGAGTCTTTCGTGTTTTTTCTATTCTTACGATCTGTTGAAGTTCTTTAATTTTATTTTATATTTATCTTTAAGAGACAAATATCAGTCTCAATTCTTGTCTCATTGTTGCAAGCTCTTATTCTTTAGTTTTTTATCGTTTATTGGTCTCTTATTCTCTAGAGGGTAGAAGATATTTATGTCTCATATTGTACCTCTTGTAAGAGACTGTGTCAAAGATTTGTCCGACATGTATAAGCATGAATAATAATTAAGTATTTTTTTGAAATAAAATTAGATCCAAATATAGCTGATAAGATTGCTATTAATGAGAGAATATATTTTTTGGATGTTATATTATGTTCGAATCCAATAGACACTGATTAGATTATGATATTAGTAATTCGCGACCAGATAGATTTGATTAATGGACTCGTTTCCGGCGACGCCGATGCGGCGGCAGACCAACGCACCGCCGTGAAAAGAGGCTCTGAGGTGAGAATTCAATCACGTGCATCTAGAGAGATGGAGACAGTGATCCAACGCAAAGACAACTCATGAAGGGAGGCGAAGTGGGGGCTGCGCTTCTGTGGCGGCAGTGTGACCATGGGACGCTACTGTCGCTCATGCATGCCTCCTCCAAGTTCATGCATCCCACCCGTTTCTCCGCCCCTCCCCCACCGCTGCGACTGCGACAAATTAAGTGCCCAGCCGGGAGGAGACGCGTACATGTCTCCTCTCCAATGATTCCAACCAAACCCGGGTGTGCAAGGCAGCGGCTTCCTCCTCCTGCTCCATGTGGATGGATGGACGGGACACCGCAAAGGACGTGGTGACGCACATCTTAAATTAGTGTGTTTTTGCCAAGGGGGACGCATCCTCTGGCAGAAGGAACGGTGTTACCACAGAGAGAGAGAGAGAGAGAGGGTGGCATGCATGCATGCATCAACTCGCTGTAAATAGTTTCCATGGGTGAGTTTGGAGCTTTTGACTACGCTACTTGATGCCTCCTTCCCTCGAGTTTTCTTTCAATGGAAAGCTTCGTCTTTCCATTCACTGCCTCATAAAATGTGGCATCTCAAACTTTCTCCTGAGGAAATCTTAAGACATCCATCCACATGGTGATAATTTTCATGATGAAAGTTCTCGAATGGAACTTTGTGATGTTTGCCTAAAATATCACGTAGATGACACGATAAGCTACTCTTTTACCCAAGTAAAGTTTGAGTTAAGAAATGTTTTCTCTACACTAAATCGTCCCTTCTCAGTGATGTATATTTGTCTCGTTTATGGGAAAAGATTCAAATTTCGATTGATCATGGAGAGCTTCTCCAAATCAATTCTTTATAGTGTCGAGTTGCAAATTCTTAGAACCTTCTTCTCTAGTTCGGCCAATCCATTAGATAATCATTGCAACCTTCTACAAATAGAAGACATTTTATATGACAAATATATATAAAAAAATGAGTTATATATATATATATATATGTGTGTGTGTGTGTGTGCAAACTTGAGGTAAATAATTTGTAGTAAAAGACTGTTACTACACTTCATTTCCTTTTTCCAACAAATAATACGTCCCCACAAAGATACGATTATTAATATTCTAATACAGATTGGGCTTATGTTGTGTGTTCAATCATGGCAGTAATCAAATTAAAAGATCCCCAGTACTGCATCTGCATGACCAAGGGGAATGCATCCAACCTCGAGAGAGGAGGTAGAATAATACCAACTTGGCTTGGGCCTGATTGATCCGGTGAGACAAGAAACACTTCAGCCGCAGCTTTCATGCATCGACTTGCAGTTTGATTCCGGATCGTATGTCCTTTCTGTATACGTGAACTCACATGGGATGTACAGTATAGAGAGAGAGAGAGAGAGAGAGAGAGGTTGCATGATTCCTCGTCCTTGCGTTGCACCGCCTGCACCGTAGTGACTTTTCAGAGAACACGTCATTAAATATCATCGACGGCTGATGAGGCCTACTGAATCAGCCTGAGAAAGTATTCGAGGGTGATTAGGTCTGTGAGTCAACCCCCTATTTAAATACTTCGACACCTACGATGGGACATATTTTGAAGAAACGTTGGGTAATTTTTGCTTATTCGGCTTAGTTTTATATTCAGGTCTGAATTCTCAAAACATGTTAAATTTGAATAATATAGTTTAGCCTATAACTTTCATATTCAAATTCCTCGATGAATTATTCTCTAGTTATAAAATCAATATTCGTGATCGTCGTCTATCATGAAGTGATGATGGTGTCTAAATTTGATCGTTCATTCAAAGATTTGACTCTGATTCGATCTAACTTATTTTTTTTAAATAAGATGAGCATAGATATTGTTTGAAATAATATTCAAGAATATTTAGAATTAATTATATATTATTTATGTAGTTAAATGTCTTTAGTATTTTGATTCTATATTTAAAAATTTTATATTTAAATTTTATTTATTATAATATCATTGATTTTATCGACGGAAGATAACATATGACAGTACATATATGAATTACAAGAAAACGATAGGTAAAAATATAATTTCAATGATGATAATAAATAATAATACTACGAGTGATTGACTTTGTCGATATCGATTTGAACATTGAGGGTAGAAAGAGAAGGGAAAGAAAGAAAAGAAAAGATGATTGGGATGTTAAAACAAATCTAATTATATAAGTTAATAATATGTAATCGTTTGCATTTACGGAAGATTTTACATGTCAGATTTGTTGAAAGTAATATTCTAAAGTGGGATCGAGGATGATGTGGCACGTGACCAGGCTGACAAAATTCAATTGAGATGATATCCTCGTGTCATACGTCGTTGGTTGACAATGGATCCCTGATTAATCTGCCACGTGCCCCCATCACGTCAAACGTGGATTCGGTTACTTGGCATGATCACAATGATGAGTCGGCACATGGCTTTGCTACTACTATTACCGCACCTGCCTGCGGACATCCACAGTGCAATGCAATGCAAATTGCCTTCTCTCGCTGCTTACTCGATGCGAGTGTTCATTAGGGACTTAGGAATCCAATAAGCACGTACTGTGTTTGCCACGAGGTTGGCGCGGGCTCTTCGAGTCGCGTTGCATGTGCCCTCTTCCCCACGCCATGCCATGCACGCAAGCTTTCCTTCCTCCACCTGAAACATCATGCATGATTCAGGTCAGGTCGTTCCATGTGGTGTGTTCTCCATGGGGAATCCAACCGTGGTCAATCCTCAATTTTGATGGTGTTGAACGCCCGCAATGGTTACTTCAAATCCAACAACAAGATCTTTGATCAGTTCCCATGTCTTTCTCGTGGCCCAAAAGTGTCATTCCTTAATTATTTTTCTAAATAAAATTTGAGATGATGAAGAGAGAAAAAAAAAATAATATCAAAATAATCTTGATGTATGAGATAAAATATTTATCCTAATCATGATGATCCATATAAAATTTAAATAAATATTGTTTGATGTTAAATCGATTATAAAAAAATTATCGAATCATAATAATCAATATTAATTTTTTTATTTGAAAATTAATTAAATGGATCATATGAGAAGCTGATCCAGAATGAAGGTAAAATTAACTTAATTTAGTGAAGTCACCCACCCCCACTTCAAGACCAAGATAATCTTAGAATTATAATTCAATATAATGATTCTTTTCTTCTTCCCATCCATCATCATGATTCTCATCCTCATCCCCCAGAGCTGCACGCATCCCAATTCCTAAAGCTGTGGGGCCGTACGAACTCCTGTAGCTGCAGCGAAGTAAACCCTCCGGCACCGCTGCAAGTGTTTGTCGCCGTCGCCCGTCTCCATGCCACGCCAACCATGTTTCTAACATGGGGAGGAAGGAGGAGATGGAGAAAGACGACATAACCAGCGAGAGAGAAGAGAGAGAAAAAAAAAAAGGAAGAGGAAAGGAAATCCGCAGGCCTCCTGCGTGGAAAAGAATATGGTGGTGGTGGTGGTGGTGGTGATGGGGACGGGGTGACCGAGGGCGTCCAGGTTCACCTCACCCCTATAAACAAACAACACAAAACTGTGGGACAAGTAAAGCTTACAATACAATACTCATGCATGGCAGCTCATTCAAACAATACGCCCACCGCCTGCCCCTCTCCCTCCCCGTCTCTTCTCCCTCCTTTCCTGCTCTGCTTCTGCCGAGAACCCTGCTCTCCTTCTCCGTACTCTTGTTATCCTCACTCCCGCTCTCGTGTTAGGGTTAGCATGGCTCCGTCCACTTTTACTCCAAAATCTTTTATTTCTTCCGACGGGGATCACTCACTATTCTAATCCTTATCTGCATGAATTTGTTACGAATAGTATAATCATTAATAATTTTTTAATACAAATAAATAAAAAAAACTAATACTTAAGTTTAAAATCTTATGATAATCTATCAAAATCTTTATTAGTTAAGCTTTTACCAAACATTTTGTCCCATTTCCTATTTTATTCCCGAGTGAATTAATAATATCAATACTTGTAGTACTCAAGTCTCTTTGCATTTCTCACTCTACCATATAATTTTGAGGTAAAACACTATAATATTATTAACCGGACACTTGTGACTTTGAGCAATGGTGACTTCCCGTAAGATTTCTAGGGATGAGGAGCAGCTCAAGATCATAAATTCTAAGAATAAGGCTTCTAATATTAAAAAAAAAAGTTAAGAAATTTATTTTTATATTATAAAAAGATAGAATTCAATATACATAACCTTATTCTACGTACCACATCTACGTACTACAACAACTAGAGTTCAATACATTAATTAACGTGAAACATTTATCTTAGAAATAATTAAATTTTTTCGTGGGGTATGTCAATTCTGATTATTCCAAGACTTTATTATTTATTTGTTGCATAAAAAAACCTTTTGAATGTTAGGTGGAAATTTTTAGGTAGATATACAAGATCGTTTCTAGAAATTATTTATGCAAATTAATTATAATTAATTGAGCATAAAAATAGGCTTTGGATGGGGGGGGGGATATTTAAAAGTGTTTCCTCGTGATTGACATAAAAAGGAAAAGGAAAAGAGTATTAGGTAGAATTATAGATACTAATTTGCACAATCTATAATTTTTATAGATAACAGTGCAAAAACTTCATACAAAAATATTTTTATTCGGGACTCAATCGAAATTCTCATTTTTAAATATTAAAAATAATAGAGTCAAAGATTTGATGGAAGAATGTTGAAATTGTCGAGCGTTTTGTGTCAGTAAGTGAGAAAAAGATTGGTAAAGGCGGCTTCTACTATTATCCTAATTATCCATCGAGATAAGCTCTTAATATACGTTACACTGTCTCTCTGAATGATTGGAGCAAACATCGATGAGGTCGATGGATAATCCATATGCAAAAATGATGGACTATTGATGATAGCAACCATTAGACGAAACATCCCATTCTTAGTACAAATTCGAAAACGATCCTAATTTCATCCAAATATCCAAAGCCATATTTCTAAGAAATAATCAAATTCACATTAATTATTATTATTATTATTATTATGACGATTTTTCGTTCGTTCCCCAAGTCGACTCTCTCTCTCTCTCTCTCTCTGACCTTTCAACACTAACACATCCAAACAAACGCAATCCTCCCCGAGAAACACATACCCCGTCGAAATGATCCAAGTCGCAGAGGCTCCCATGAAACTTCTGCCTTCCGTCCCGATTGAGACGACATCACCCGTGGAAATCGTGCACTCCCCAAACGCAACACGGTGGAGGATGACTCCACCGTCGATCGACTTCCTTTTGTGAGTTATGATGATAACAACCCCCCCTCTTTGGGTCATCAACATGTTCTCGGAAGCATTCAATGTCACGCCATTAGTTCCGTACGGATCGATGTACATAGACGTATCGGCGTATTCTATGCTTTGAGATTCGGGCACCATCCAAACGGACGGACGGGATGAGCAGTGACTCGGTCGGGTGTCACCTCCCTCCCCCGTGTGTGTGTGAGAGAGAGAGAGAGAGAGAGAGAGAGAGTCGTAAAGATGAAAAAGAGTGGGGTGAGAATAGAAAAAGACGCAGCTTAGCTTACTTGGACGTCCTTCCCATCTCGGTCCCTGTTTCCATTTCTCTTCTCTCGTTTCTCTGCTCTCTGCGGCTCCGCTCCCAGCGTCGCTTTTGAGCCCATCGGAATGCGTGAGGAAAGCAGAGGAGGAGCCGCGGAGGAGGATCGGAAGGAGGCGAGCTGAGGCCGTTTTGCCCTCCTCGGTGGGAGCTGCGGCGCCTGGATGCGATGGTGGTCCGAAGGCCGCGGATGCAAGATGGTGGTCTCGTAGGTAATGCTCCTTGCCCCTGGTGGCTTTCCTTTTGCTCGTAAACTTTTGGTTCCTGTGGATCTCTTCTTGTACGGAAGGAATTGTGAAGATACAAGAGTAGGGAAGGTGAGGTTTTTTTCTTAGGTTGTCGATCCATGAAAGAAAAGGTCTTCTTTGTGTGTGACGGGGTTCCATGAACTTTAGGATCCAGTTGTTCCTTCCTTTTTTTTGTTTTTGTTTTTGGGGTTCTTATCTGGGGATTCTAGGGATTGTTCTTTTGGTCTTCTTTGATGGCATTTTCAGGCTCTTAAATGTCCATTTTCGACCTGTGGGAAAGTACCGGAAGTGGTTTTCTAGGCCCCCTTTGTTTATCCTCTGAGATTTCGGTCATTCTTCATAGCATGTATTTTTTAGGAGCCTATTGACACTCGCTTCTGCGATTCAAGATTCACTCCTTTTCTTTTCCTCTTTCTTCTTTGTATTTGGTTAAGATCAATGGTGTCCAGTTTCCACTCGGATGTAGCTTTATCATAGGATCTTCACTTTATCTATCTAAATTGGTCAGTAGGCCTTCGATCTACTTATTTTTAGGTGTACCAAGGTTGAGATCAACACTCTTAGATAAGCTAAAAAAAAGGCCCTAGTGTTTTCTTGAAGATCTTCTTTGACAGTGAAGTGTGATGCTAGGCCTCTTTTTCTTGATGTATTATTCCATTCATAAGAATTTTGTTTGCGCTTGATTCTAGGGATCCACAAAGAATCTTGGAAGCTTTGGATTTTAGGGTTTTGAACTGTGATCTTTTTGGCAATCTACAAGCCGGAGTGAAATGAAACAAGCTTGGGGTTTCTAGTCAGATGAAATGAACCTGGTGTCCTAGCTCAAATGTTAAGAGCATTGTGCCATGGGCTTCTGATCTCTTCCCTGCTATTTTGCGCATCCGCGATTGAGATTGGGTACTCACGATGCAACTGCGATGGGGACAACAGCTTTTGGAACGTTGAGAACATTTTCCAGTTCCAGAAAGTGAGCGATTTCTTCATTGCCGCTGCCTACTTCTCCATTCCCCTCGAGCTCTTATACTTCGCCACATGCTCCAACCTCTTCCCCTTCAAATGGATCGTCTTCCAGTTCGGTGCCTTCATAGTCCTATGCGGACTCACACACTTGCTAAACGTGTTCACTTACGAGCAGCATTCGTTTCTCCTGATGCTGAGCTTGACCATTTCCAAATTCTTCACGGCCCTCGTGTCCTTTGCTACGGCAATCACCCTGTTAACCTTGATCCCTCAGCTCCTGCGAGTGAAGGTGAGGGAGAACTTCTTGAGAATAAAAGCTCGGGAATTGGACAGGGAGGTTGTCCTGATGAAGAGGCAGGAAGAGGCCAGTTGGCATGTAAGGATGCTGACTCAAGAGATCCGCAAATCACTGGACAGACATACCATCTTATACACCACCATGGTTGAGCTGTCGAAAACATTGGGCCTGCAAAACTGTGCAGTGTGGATGCCAGATGAGAGTAAGAAGGAGATGTACCTAACTCATGAGCTAAGGCAGAGGAGCTCCTCGGATTTGTACGATCGTTCTATTCCGATGGATGACCCAGATATATTAGAAATTAAAGAAACCAAGGGTGTCAAGATGCTCGGTACTGACTCTGTGCTTGGCTCTGCAAGTAGTGGAGGTATGCTCGAACCAGGAGCCGTGGCTGCGATACGGATGCCGATGTTGAAGGTTTCCAATTTTAAAGGTGGAACACCAGAAGTTGTCCAAGCAAGCTACGCGATACTGGTTCTGGTCCTCCCTAGGGATGCTGCGAGGGTTTGGAGTGATCAGGAACTAGAGATTGTTGAGGTGGTGGCGGATCAGGTTGCTGTTGCCCTCTCCCATGCTGCAGTTTTAGAGGAATCACAATTGATGAGGGAGAAGTTGGCAGAACAGAATCGAGATTTGCTTCAGGCAAAACGAAACACTTTAAGGGCAAGTGAAGCAAGGAACCAGTTCCAAGTTGCCATGAGCCAGGGTATGAGGAGACCCATCCATTCCATCTTGGGTTTGTTGTCAATGATGCAGCAAGAGAAATTTAGCCCCGAACAAAGGCTTATCATTGATACTGTCACAAAAAGCAGCAGCGTGGTTTCAACATTGGTCAATGATGTGATGGAAATGTCTTGTATAAACAGTGAGCGAGTATCCTTGGTAATGAGACCATTCCACCTACATTCTATGATCAAGGAAGCCATAACTGCTGCAAGATGTCTTTGCGATTATAGGGGGTTTGGTTTCAATTTCCAGGTAGAAAATGAAGTGCCTAATGGGGTTGTTGGTGACGAGAAACGAATTTTTCATGTGATACTGCATATGGTTGGTTCTGTTTTAAGTGGATGTGGTGAGGGTTTGCTGATGTTCCGGGTTCTGAGGTATGATGGGATCAAAGACAAAGAAGATCAGGAATGGGTTCCTTGGAAATCAAACTTTTCTGATGGGTATGCTTGTGTGAAGTTTGAGGTTGGGTTAAAAAGAACAGAAACTGACAAATTTAGTTCATCATCGGTTCAGCTTTCTCAAGTACCAGATTCAGAAGTTTTGGAGATGGGCCTTAGCTTTAGAATGTTTAAGAAGCTCGTGCAGGTAATCATCTCTCCTTTACCTTAAAATATTTAATAAAAAAAACAGTGTTCCAGTTTGTTGGATTGGTGGAGTCATATGCCGTTTAGACTATTGAACATGTTATACACATGAATATTCTGGATATTCTGGATGCCGTTTAGACTATTGAGCTTCTGTATACTTAAAAGCCTCTTCTTAGGTTTTGGAAGTTGAAACTATCTTCAAGAAACTAACTGGGTTCTAAGAAATCTCTTTTCAAAGAGATTTTGGAAGTTCAAACTATCTTTAAGAATAGTTATTGTCTAATTCTATAGATTGTGTGTACAGAAGAATTTTGTGTGCAGTTTGGTCACGCAAATCTTTTAAAAAGACCCTCAAACTCACTAGAAGCCAGGTTGAAGGATTTGGATCTTTTTGTCAGTTCTTTCTTTTTTGTCTTATGATTCTGTAGAATTGATCAGTAAATATTTAAGCTCCATAAATGTCAATTCTGGATCGTAGACATCATATTCTGTAATGTCTGTCACAGCCTGCAAAATTCCTGCTGCCCTTAGCAGGCGGCATCTTCTAGGTACTTGATGAAATCACTCAAGGAAATCTGAGGATACTGAGGCAGTAACTCTTGGATTCAATTGCTGCATTCATTCACATCATCTTGTGCTCATATGACATCAACCATTATAACCCACCTGGTGTATCTTGGTCATTGATTGAAAGAGGGCCTGCGCCAGTCATGTCAGAACAATAGACAAAAAATAGCAGTTCACCAAGTAATAAGTTTAATGTGTTGTCAGGCTTATTTTTCTAGACAGAGAAATAGAATGGAGATATGGTGCATGAAATGCTTGGGGAGAAATTATAGTGACTCATTTTAGCAAAATAGAATAAAGAGTATATGAATCCAAATGACTGCTGACTTGGAAAACCCTTTATGTCAAGCATAATCTGCAATCTTATTCCCCTTCATGGAAAGTGGTTTTAACAAACAACTGCAACTGTATCATGCCGTACTGATATCTGCTTAACCTTATGGGCCTGAACCTAATGTATTAGGTGATGGCATCTGTTGCCTTTGGTGTGATTGTAACATGATTGATGATAGAAGCACATCCTGTATGCAGCCAAGTGCAGAATGTTCACTAAACAGTTTCTTTATATGTGCAGATGATGCAGGGAAATATATGGGAAGTTAAAAACCCCCAAGGCGTCACATCAAATATCACACTAGTTCTTCAATTCCAATTGCAGCGGTTGACAGCCATGCCTGAGGCCAGAGGATCTTTTGAGCTGCATTCCGCATCTTCCACCCCCAATTTCAAAGGCCTAAGAGTTCTACTAGCTGAGAGTGATGACATCAACAGGGCTGTTACTCGCAAGCTCCTTGAGAAACTGGGTTGCCGCGTTTCATCTGTCACATCTGGAATTCAGTGCCTGAGCTCATTTGGTGCCCCACCAACACCCTTTCAGCTGATAATATTGGACCTTCACATGCCCCAAATGGATGGGTTTGAAGTGGCAATGAGAATTAGGAAATTTAGAAGCAGGTCTTGGCCTTTGATTGTGGCTTTGACGGCAAGTGCTGAGGCTGATATATGGGAGAAGTGCTTGCAGTCTGGGATGAATGGTTTAATAAGAAAACCTGTAACGCTACAGTCAATGGGAGATGAGCTTTATAGGGTCCTCCACAGCTCGTAGGCACGTTTGATGTAGCATCGGCACTCATGAGTTCTGTTTCCGTCCCAATCTGATTTTTTTCTCTTCTTTTGTATTCAACAGAGTTTTGTAACACCATCAATATACAAGTATGCACACTTGAAACATGTATACAGAAATCAGATAATGGCTTTTGATTCAGCCGCGGTAAATTATAAGGTTAGGGTAGACCACAGGCTTTTTTCTGAAACCCATTTTAGTTCTTTGGGTGCATGTTGATGATAGTTGGCAGGTTTAAATACTTCACAGAAGAGAACAGGTAGGTGTGGTTGTAACTACTGCTCTGAAGAGCTACAATGCTAAGTTTGGCATATTTCAAAGAGAATGAGAGATGGGCTTTCTTCAGTGAGTTCTTGTTCTTATTTGCTTGTCCCTCCACATAGTCTCAATCATGCTTGGTTAAAGCTACTGTACCAGAGAATAAGGACCTAAGATTTAGCATGATGTTGGTATGGATGTTCTTTCTTGAAGGTAAATTTATGATGAGGTTTTCAAATTAAGTTTCCAATCAAATTGATCAGGCACATGATGAGGTGGTGATGCCATAGAGTTTTTGTTTTGTTTTGTTTGTTAATCTATGAACAAGATCTATAAATAGTTCCAAACTAGATAAGATCCTATTTAAGCATAATGGGAATGATTAAACTAAAAATTTCAAATCTAATTTATTATTATTATTATTATTATTAAAATTACTTATATTTTATTTAATATTTTTAATGATACGTCTACAAGTAATTTACGTTTTGATTGAAGTATCTAATTCTTTTATTCTTTTATAATTTTACTATCACAAATGAATAATTTGATTTTCAAATCATAGGCTCGATCGATGATGAACGCCATAATTGTGACTCGATTAGTTGGAATAATCCCTCTAAAAATATATTTTTTATTATTGACAAATAAAGAACAAAATAATGCGATTTGGTAACCGACTCGAGAAGGAGGCAAAGGGAGAGGAGCGGCGGAGAGACGGCGACGAAGACGACAGGCAGATTGCTACCGCTCGAAGGGCAACTGCGCCATCTCCTCTTTCTACCCGACCACCTCAACCCTTCTCGTCTCCTCCTCCTGGTGTCCGCCCTTCGCGCAATGCGCGGGCCAGCTCACCCCGCCGCCGTCGCCGCCTTTACGCCAGAAATCAGAGTTCTCGTTTCCAGCCCTAGCTACGGTTCTTCGATTTGCATGCATAGTCCTAGACTTAGAGATTCCCATACAGATCGGCGTCTTTTTTGTACTGCAAGCTGTCCTTTTTTCTCATCTTTTCCTGAGTTTTTGGAGGATACCAATCTTTTTGTGAGTAATCGGATGGTACTTACTGTTTCTTTATTGCGGATCTTCTTTTCATCTTCTCTTGAGTTCCTCGATCGTGCCGGTACCTTTTTCTGCGTTCTTAGATGATACGTGGCGTTTCCATCCTTTTCCAAGTTCTTGGATGATGCTGATCTTGTTTCTCTTTCTTTGATGACACTTGCCGATTCTTTATTGCGATCTTTTTCATCCTTCTGGAGTTCTCGAATGATACTTCTGGCGCTGTGGTCCTTGTTCATTCATTAGAATCGTTACATTTAATTAGCAAGTCCCACGCCCTCTGTAGAATCAATTTTCTTCAACTCATTTGTTGCTTTTCCTTTTATCACAAGAATTGGCCTGAATCAGTGAGTACATGACCACACATAGTGATCGGAAATCTTTAGATCGTGCAGAATGGGGATCGGAGCTCTAACCTCTTGCTATGGGATTGACTGGTTGAAGAATTGGTGTACTGTTCTCATGTCATGTGGTCTATATATACAGCAGGTGGCATATCACAAACCCTCCTATGATATCCGAAGCTTTTGCATCAAGCGAAACAAATAATTTTGGCCATTTGAGTACTCGAGTAATAAGTCGAAGACATAACCGGTACAAGTCAAGGAGTGCCCTTGCGGCCTTACTGTAAGTGTTTTTCCCTTGATATAATGTACCACCTTAGGCTCATTTACGTGCCATACCTGCCAATTGTTTCCCAAAAGTTAGATAGAGGTGATTGAAATTCGCATAATATTGGTCAAAGAAATCCTGTGTCCTAGACCTGTTTTTGAGTTTATTTGTGGATAGATGGTAGAATTTGGGCTTTTAATGGGCTCATTCAGTGTGAAGTGTAAGGAAGGGTACTGTTTTCTTAGTAAAAGAGATTAAAACTACCTAAGATCAATTTATCAATTTGGCCTGGATTTCGGCAAGAACCACTAGACAGAGCTTACTAAGGGTGTACATGTATATGTCCTTTGCCAAATATGTTTTGTGTGTGGGCGTGAATGGTTGATTTGCAAATATATCATAGCGTAAGGATGGTGTTTGCTACCATGTTCTGCTATTGACCATCTATCCAATTGCCTAGATGGCAACTGGTGCTGTCCTCCTTCCTCATTGGCTAGTTGACAAGTAGCACTGTTTTCCTATGTTGGCTGCCAATGCATTATTTCTTTCTTTTGCAGCCATAGTCCAATACTTCATCTCATATGCTCCTGCTTACTGTAATCAATTTTCCATTGCATTTAGCATCAATTGGCTTCACTTTATAACCTTATGTTGCTGTTACAACTTTGTAGGTTGTTGGACTTGGGAATATGATTTATGAAAAGATCAAGCAGCATGCCAGTATTGGCCCCTGTCGTCGGAGCATCATCACTGTCTTATTTGAAACCTGATTATGTCTACTTTATTGGTCTTTCTTGTTAGGGTCCCATATTCAAGGTGACTTTGTTTGTCAAATTTGTTCTGTTTTATGTCTCTCTATTCGTAACTTAATGGATCGTTATGGTGGTACTCGAGCTTGGTAGGTCTGGCATATATGATGATTGCTCTAGTTGTACAGACATACCTTCACATGATCATCTATACACTGAAGATGAGTCACTCTTTCATCTAAGTCAAGTTGCTTAACTCATTAGTGGCTATCCACTTGTCAATCTAAGGCTACACACTATATCAACATGTGTGTTAAACTATGTCCTTGACAACTCATTTTTTTTCTCCAAAGATGCTGCGACTTAAAAATTCATTTAAAATACATTTTTTATCGATTAAAGTGCTGATTCTGTCATAATAGATGCTGTGATGCTTGCCATACTTGGAAGTCAACCAGCATATGCCATGAGTATATGCTATAATCCTTTCTGTATATGGATCTCTAGCACACACAAATACCTGCATATGGCATGGATCTGGCATTACACGATTCAAACAAAAGTTGTAGCCTTACAATTGTTCTCTGTTTTAATCTTCTTTTTTTGATTTTCTGTGGCTGTGATTGTAATTATTGACATGTAGCCTGGACTGTACTAATTCTGGCTTTTTACATTATTGCCTGCCATAAATTAGTTGCTCTATTAATTGGTTTCCTGTTTCTGAGACTGACATCGACTTAACTTGTAGTTGCCCATTATTATACAGTCTATTTAGTTGCCTCTATAGAATTTGCTTGTTACGCACTTAGCTTCCTTCATAAGGTTTCAAATTCACACTGTAGTTATCTTAATACATGTATCAAATTCACAAATCACAACCAATATTGTAATTGGCATGTGATTGTTTCTTTAAAGTACATTGATATATTCCAAATGTTAATGACAATTTGGCTAGACTGCCATATAACTTTTGATCTGGGGATCTTTTTTGTTTTTTGTTTTTTGTTTTTTTTTTCAAATTTGGCATCCCACATACACTATCATAATTGTCTACTAATGTTTCCAGGCCACAGAATTGGAACTAATAAATCAACATGCATGGGATATATTGTAAATGTAACAAACCTAAGGATGCTTCACTAGCCTTTTAATAACTCTTTAGAACAGTCATCATTGTTTATATTGACAACTTCTGTGGGTGCTGAGTTATTGAAATTAGTGATAAACTGGCATGTCTCCAAGAGTAGTTTGCTCCATTTGTTAGCTTATATGGTATACACAGCTCTAGTTATACATGCCTTGCTTCTGTATTGTGAATGTAGAGCCTTTATATACATTGACTTGATGTGTTGTTTTTGAATTATCTTATAAATCTTTTTGTAAATTGTCTTCATGTTTTAAGGGCTGTATATAATTAGGAACTCCAGGCACCTTTTTTGATGAATTATACTATAGGATAATTTATGGTATTTCAAACAATGCATTTCTTCAGCCCTTCGTTCTTCTAGATTATGTTGCAAATACTTCTCCATCTTGAAATGAAAATGAAAATGTACTGTGTAGGCAGAAATGTCATTTTTCGTATGTTATTCATTGTGCTTAATCTTCTATACTGCTTTTACCTTTTAATGCATGCTAGGTGTATTAATGCTGGAATTCTTAACTCTTAGCTTCGCATTCAAACTATAGAATCTCTAAATCATGGATGTGTACTGATATCTCTCTCTCCCTCCCTAAACATCTATTCATCTGGTATGTTCTGCATCAAACAATCTTCATCCTTTTTGTTCCTAGTATTCTGTTCTTGATATTTTTTCTGTGCTCCCTATGGTTTTCCTCTTGGATCAAGATCACAGTCATGCATAAAAAACATTTTAATACCTAGTCATATTCATTGTCCAAACCAGAACTTGCCTGCAGCGTTAGCTCTTTATTAAAGGTGCTTACATCTATCAAGAATTAGTGTACGAATTCTGAGGATCTCAAGATTTTGTTTTATCATGAGCATATCTGTTTGTAAAGTTAAATTTTTCTTGGCATGTTTGGTTGCCATATTAGAAGTAATTTGGATCATTCAAGAATTGAATTTATTTTATATTATTTTTAAAAATCAAAGTCGTTTTGCTTAGTAAAAATAAATTTCCTACGGAAATAAACAGATGCATTCTCATTGGCTGATACATTATCCTAAGACATAATGTTTATGTCAACCCATATGTCTGCCGTAATTGTGGTTTTTGTATTCAATAAACCATTTCATGTTAAGTCTAAGATGTAAGATAGCGTTATTCATAAGAGGGGACATAGCAGCATTACTATTATCATGTATATATATATAATGAAAATTGCAGGTGTGCATACATGGAGAAGCATCAAACTTTTCACTAGAGCATTAGGCAAACGTACAAGATTAAGACATCGTCGTTATTATAGTTAAAAATATTCAACGTCCTCTTTGAACACTATCTTTAGATCTCCATTTAGGTGATGTATTGTTTCAGATTCTCCCATGCATACACTTTTATTGTCGAGATGTCCACCCTTAAGGATGGTCTGCTAAATAATTATATCAAATTGCCTCTCTATTAATCCTCAGGGTAATGGTAAAGAAGGTATTTCTTGAATTGTTTTTTTGTCTTATGATTTGCTATTTAAGTATATTATAGATCTTGATGTCATATATGTGATCTTGTGGTTTTGATGGAATTAATAGTACTTAGACCCTTTAACTCTTTTTTGGATGATTCCATGGGTTGAAGAGATCCTTTTTCCTAATTTGAAGGAAAACTATAATGCTATATGATCTTGATATGATTATAAGTTTTATGAAAGACATATTTATAAAAATGAAAATTATAATAAAAAAGAATAAATAGATAACAAGGATTTTTAAGAAAAGAGGAGAAGAAGTCGAGCCCGTATTGACTTATGTTAAATGAAAATTCTTAAATCGTTGATTATGATATGATAAAATATAAAAATAAATAATTATTATTGAGAAAAAAAGAAGAAGAAAGAATCTTGATTCTTCATTGTATTGACTTATGTTATTTGAATGATTTTATAAAAGAGGACGAATCTTGATCATTATATCTATTCTAATACCATGAGATCAAAGTAACTACTTCGTTTAGCATGTTTCCGAAGTAATCTGACTCATGATTTTTGACTTTATAAAATCCTCTATTAAACAATATTAAAAGAATATTTTTATGTTTTGTATTAAAAAAAAAATTGAATAAGCATATGTCTTGCAAATATTATTTGAAGTATTTATTGATCGACGAATTATTTTATGGTTCCAAATATTATAAAAACTCTTAAAAATTAGTTTTGAAAATACTAAATGATTTCGTCTAAATAATGTTATGTAAAGAACTACTCAAGTATTTGATTTTTGACATGCACTATATTGTATTATGTTATATATTAATTATTTGTTTAGTATGTCTATGATCTAGACCTATGTTAAATATTCATATTTATCTAAAAATTGGTTTTTTCTGGGCTTTAACACATGGATAAATGTGTTATCTGTTAGGATCGTAAAGGTACTAAGAGGGGGCGGGGGGTGAATTAGTGTTTTCGATATAAAGTTTCGATTTGAAAAATTCGATCAATAAACCATAGTAAGTGTAGTGAGCAACTAAATCAGTTAGTAATAACAAGAAAAAATATAAAAAGAAATATAAATCGATTTATAGTGGTTCAATTTTCCTTGTTTCGAGTCCACCGACCTTCACTATTGATATTCTTTTGAACAGACGAAGATTAACTAGGCTTATTATAATCCTCCTTTTCACAAAGAATCTCTACAAAAAAAAAAATGAAGAGATTCAAACATTTTTCAAAAGAATTTATACATTTCAAATATCAAGTTTTCATGCTTTTATCAATATATTTATAGATTCCAAATAGCGATCGATGATCCACACCCTCGACACAGTGCGCCGAGTGTTTCGGCTCGAAGCTCTTCTTAGCATGCAGAAAGAAAGTTGTCGCAAGAGAACTTTTAGCTCTCGTGGACGTGGAAAGCAAAAGTTGGCCTCATCATGAATCCTCATCAGACAGATTACTCCATGATTTCTCGTGAGTCTAATCATTCACAGAAGCTCCACCCATCATCATCACAACAAAGCAACAACATGCATGCCAGTAGAAATCTCTCTGCACATTCTTTTGGCACCGGGATGGCACATTCATATCTTGGGGAAAAGTGCATGACAATTCATCGATCAGGCATCAACAACAATGTCAGCTCAATCATACCCTCACACTCTGTCATAGGGCAACAATCGAAATATGGTGAGCTCCTGAAACAAGTGGGAACTGGGAGCACAGTAGGATCAGAAATCCTCCAACATATTTCATTGCTCTGACGGCAGGGGTTTTAATGCACCATCAATTTAACAGCAACAGCACCCGGTTCTCCCTGCTTACACCCGGCTCTTAATTTCGCCGGTGAAGGCTTCAACCACATCTAGGAAGAGGAAGTTGGCCGGCCATGAATGCCCCATAAAATCTATGGGCAGATGCACCTGCCACGATCCAAATGCTTGTACTGGACAAGGCTCGCATCGATGACAAGCAGCCTTAAATGTTCTCTGCAGAGGCTTGGCACCTTTCGGAACCTGCAAGTCAACACGAGCAAGTATCAACTTTGTTACCATGTAAAATTGATCTCATCGTTTACGAGGTCACTAGGAAGAATCTCCATGAAGCTATATCACGTCTGGTTTGATGATGGATTTCGATGCTGTCATTGTCTTAGCACCTACCGAGTACGTCTCCATTAGCCGCCAAGTGTCTGAGGCTGCATTGACAGATTGTGTCACCTTCTGTTGTATGCTGCGCAATATATTACAACTACTAGAATGAAATGCAAACTGAAACTAATGATTTAGAGCTATCCAAGGCATGGAGATATATCGAGTTATGCGACTGATCTGAAATTTACACCAAATGGACTTCGAATTTTAGAACCATGAGATCATGTCTTCAGATAATAAAAATTGTAAAAACATTGATTTGAGTCAGGTCCCAAATGCAAAAAAACAAGAAGAAAAATTGACGTAAGTTACCCTCGACGTAGGGAAGGTAGAGACCTACAAACCAATTAGTTCATAGAATGTTAAAACGAGAGTTCCTAATGGTTTGTAGGAAATAATACAGTGGTCTGCCATATAGTTAGACCAAAGGAATCAATTTCTGAACCCCCTGCAATTCTTCAAGAACAATGACAAGCTTGATTATGAAATAACAGTTTACAATGCCAAATTCTTATGAAGGGAAATAGAGAGAATGTTATCAGACTTGGGCATTTTCTAAAGTTTCATGCAGAAAGAATTCTAGTGATGATAAGATATATGCAAAACAAAGAATCAATTGAAGTTGCCATAGGCAGAATCCAATATTGAATATGACTGCTAATCTAACAGGACTTAGCATGCTCAAAATAAGATATAAAAGAGTCGAGATATGAGATGGTTCCGTGAGTAAGTATACATTACGGTTGACATAAATCATAGCGTAGCATGTCGGAGGGTCTCTGTGATATCACCATACGGTCATTGCACGTCCACAGTATCTTAGTCAATAGATCATTTGTTATTTTTATTTATTTGTACATTTGTTTGGTAGTCGGTTTACCTTACTTCTATGTTTTTGCTTCAAAATAATAAACAAGAATAGTTTATAGAACTTCAAAGTGATCGCTAAAATAACCTAGTTTTTATGTGTCATGACCTATTTTTTTGTAGCTATGATATGGAACAAAACATCAACCATGATAGTCCCTTGGAACCATCCGGGTGGCATAGAACTAGATATGGATTTGAGATAGTATTTAGTATTGATTTGATTCACAAGTTCATATATAAAGTTTATACGGATGTACCAAAAGGCCCGACACTCGGATGAGTAATCATTTGTAGACTTGTGATTATTCATTTACCTTATAAAGTTCTTATTTTTTTTTTCTCTCTTTTCGTTTTTGCACACCATGTTTGCTGAATTACTTATAAAGCTACCCTATTTACGATATATCGAGACTTGTTTATCATTCATTTTTCAAACTAATTAATTTATTTTTTTACAGGTCCTTCGATACCTAAACGAGGTTATAACTAGATTAACCCTTTACGGATAAATAACACAAGGATGTCTCACAATTTAAGTAATTCTAGATAAGTTCGTAATATTTGATATCAAAGCGGGCAAGCGATTCGAGCAAATAACAAAAGTTTACAATCATGTTACGGCGAAGCATCGTAGCTAGCAAATTGAGCAAAATAAGGAAAGCTGAACTATTGTCCTAAGCAACTATAGGTGGGCTATAAGTGCAAACTCGCTCTTAATCTATTGGAGTCATTTAAGAGGAGTACGACAACGAAAATGATAAGCGAGAAGTAGAGGAGGAAGCATGATTTGAAGCACTAACCGGAAAGAAAAATCACAATAAGAGACTTACAACTACATAAACCCATATCTTCAAAACAAGTCTAGAGGAACCTACTAAGACTAGAGAATGCTCCTAGAGAACTCATAAGAGGAGATGAAATCTTAAATTGATAATATTAAATCCTTAGTCAATCGATTGATAGAAGACATCAAAGACATCGAAGACTCCATGTAGCACCTATAGAATGTTGTGGTAAACCTCATGGATGATGGGGATATAAATAGGAATAACCTTTGTATAGGAACAAATACTAGAAAACCAAAATACGCAGCGGAATAAAATGGAAACACAATCAAACAGAACACCAAGATATACGTGGAAAACCCCTTCAATGTGAAGGGTAAAAATCACGGGGCAAACTAGAGATAATCCACTATGAGAATAATGAATGTACAAATCTCAATCTCTTGCCCAAAACCCTAGCAACAACCGCAAGAGAATAACTGGGATACAAGGATCACGTCACTGCCCACAATATCTAAAACCTCCCAAGTAATCACAGCAAGAGCCTACTGTAGATTTGATCTAACCTGAGATGAGAATATTGCTAGATGATTGAGAATAGTTTCTCTGCGTTGTCCTTGTCTTCTTCCCTTTCTTTCTCTTCCTTTTCTGCCTTGTTCTCCTTCTTCTCTTTGGAATCTCGTGACTGCCAAGATATGCCTCGTTGCTTCCTTTTTATAGCTTTAATCTGCATCTAAAACGCAGCCACCATACCCCTAATCTTAATTAGGGTTAGGTTAAGAGGAGGTATGGGCTGTGGGCTGATAAAGCCCACATGGGCTGAATATGGGCCATCATCCCAACAATGGATAGGATTACGTTGCTCACAAGAGCTCTTTATGCAGAAGAAAACAACACTCATGTTACTTTGCCATAAAATTGGCAAAGGATCAATTCCAATAAACAAATTGAATGTGCAAGTTGTGACGAACACCAATGAAAGACCAAAGCTGAGATCTTTCCTTGGTTTTATCAACTACTATCAGTGCTTCATATTTAGGTACTTGAAGTGTGCAACTCCACTAAGAGAGTCGTTAAATATTGCCAATCAAATATGAAGTGACATTTCAAGACATAAAGTCTATTATGATAGAATAATTGGTGCTCAAATTGTCAAATTATAGGAAGCTTTTTAAAGTTTACATAGATGCATTAGACTTTGCTATTGGAGTAGTACTAATGCGGGAGAATCACTTTGTAACCTACGAGAGCTACAAACTCAACTAGACTGAGTGATGACATCCATTGCATGAGAAAGAGAGGACAATGATGATCCACTATCTACGAGTATGGTGACATTACATTCTTGGAACACTAATTGTGCTAAGGACAAACAATGTTGTATTGAGTTGCTTCTAAATTAAAAAAACTCTTCCCAAAGCAAGCATGATGGTAGGGCTTTTTGGCTGAATTTGATATGATAATGAAGTACAAATCTAGAAAAACAAATATCGTAGTCGATACATTGAGCAAGAAAGCGGAGCTGATGAATACTATGCAACTAAAAGGTGAGAGCCAAGAAAGTCAATTGCAATCTAACTTCCTTTCTAGGATCAATGATGGGCTGTACAATGATCCCCAAGTAATAAACCCTAATATAACTTATTAAAAAATATAAGCCTTCTATTGGTTAAAAATGATGACTAATATAAAGGAATATATTCAAATGTGCCTTACTTGCCAATAGTAGTGGACGTTGGTAAGACTTTTGAAGTTGTTGCATGCATTAGAAATACTATGGTAGAGCATTTCCTTAGGCTTCATAGCAAGCTTGCTGATGACATTGGGACTTGGATCAATTCTCGTGGTGGGGGCTAATTATATATTACCCTCTATAATTAGTTACATTTAGTATCTTGAATCTTATACTTTCAAAAGTTACATTGGGATCCCTATACTTACGAAAGTGAAACATTTAACCACATTGTTCCAACAAAACCCCCCTCTCTCTTTCTTGATTTTTAACCTTATAAAATTATCTTTTTAACCCTGTATAGGGATCTTAATGTATCACTTTTGTAAGTATAGGGATTCTAATGTAACCTTTGAAAGTGTATGGATCAGGATGCTAAGGGTAATTAGTTATAGGGGATAATATATAATTAGCTCCTCATGGTCGTTGATTAGTTTTTAAAGTATGCAACATTCATTATTGCACCCCTACACTACTCAATAGAGAAGGCCAAGTTGATGATGAAGAATTGATATTCATGATAGTCAATTGGTTTTCAACGCATACAATATTCATTGCTGCACTTATACACTAGAATACAATGAAATAGTAGAGTTACGCATAATATCATCAGTTACCGAGATGTGTAATTCTTAGGATGATTCTGGACTAAGATGTTTAAATTATTGGGATCTAAATTATACTTCTTTATAAGTCTCCACCCAATGAGAATAAACTTTATAGATGATCAAATTGAAAGAATAAATTTATTTTTTAAGTAATATCTTCAACATGACATGGGTGTCAAACAAAGAGATTGGGTGAAACTATTGGACATAGCTTAATTCTCCTACATCTTATAACGAAGCTTTGCATCCAACAAGAGCATCTTAGATATTAGATCATTATTTGACAATAGGCATCAACTCTTCATACTTCGACGATCAATTCTACTAAAAGTAGCTCATTAGCATATCACTTTATAAAGAAATGACATCGAAATGCATATAATGTTCGGGCATACTTGAGAAGGCGATAAAAAAAAAATGAAGAAGTAGGCAAATCTAGGAAGGCGACCATAAGAGTTCAAAATGAACGACTTGATATTAGTTAAACTCTAATTAGTATCACTTTAGTTCTTTAGGTATAAAGTGTATAAATGACTAATGCGTAAGTACGAAGGGCTTTTCTCAATTATCTATCTACGTGACTAAAAATTTATAATATCTTCCATACGAGCAACTTGAAAGTCTCACTCGTATTCGGAACATACTTTTCGAAATATTTCAATTTGACTAACCCTCACCGGAGACTTTTATGAAAAGTAAGTTGAAGTTAATTTAGCAAATCGCAAAATGAAACTACCCAACAGAGCAAAACAGATTGAATACTTAGTCAAGTGGCAAAACTTTCCTTAAACAAAAGCAAGTTGGGAGTCAGAAGACGCCATATGACATAAAGAAACAATCATCAAAGCATACTAGCAAGTGTCGACAAAGATGTTAATAGTTTAAGTAGGGAAAAATATCACGGATGATTCTCATGGGTCCATAACACCTTCGTCAACAGACCATTCATCATTTTTTGTTTGTTTGTATATTTGTTTAACAATGTATTTTATCTTGTTTTATATGTTTTTACTCGAAACCTATAAGTAAGAATAGTTTCCCGAGTTACAGAGTAACCCAATTTTCGTACAACATCAATATGGTGTGAAGCAAAATGTTAATCATCTCAACCTCTTAGAACCATCCAAGTGGTCAAGGTCGGATGAGGATTTGAAATATTATTGAGTATTGATTAGATTTACAAGTTCATCATACGTAAAGCCTATGATAATTTATCGATACGCTCGACATCTAACGAGTAATTGTTTATAAGCTTACGATTATTTATTTATTTATCTTTTTTTTTTTTTCTCTGGCACACTTTACATGAAGAGCACATTTATGAAAAATGAAATCCTGTCAGATAAGGTAGGCACATAGCACAAACTTCACCATCCCAAACTAAACTAGTTTAGTTTTGCAAATTTGACGCCACTATGATCACATTCACAAGTCAGGTGATATACTTAATCAAAATCTACAAATGCATTATGCACAACAAATGCTGTGAAACCATCTGAATTCAGGAATGAATCAGGACAGGGGAGCTAAGCTATCACCGCATCTTGGATGGATCTAAGAAGAGAGAAATAGCAGCCGTAAAGAAAATGTGGAACTTGCAGTGATAATAAGTATCATCCGATTCTGAACAAAAGTGCATATGTCCATTAAAGTAAGAATGCAAACCTTAGACGAAGAAGGAACCCTCATCGACTCTTTGCCTCGTCTACCCATAGTCACAAACAGGGGGAAAAGAATATTACAAACACCGTATCTCGATTTGCATTTTGATGAACTACTACTACAAGTCAAGCTAAGAAACGTATTGCATATGCCATGATGGCATGCACTCATCCAAGTCCAAACTACTCGTACAATCCAATAAAGCATTTTGCTGCTGCTCATACCGGCAAATGTAATTCAACCCCACCAGAAGCTCGCAAACGACTTCCTCTGTCTTCTCCCTGTCGGCATAATACAAAGTCTGAAGCAATACCACATTCGTCGTCGACGTTATTTGCTGCTGCTCGAAGTTGCGATCGGTCTGCCATCGGATCATGTCATGAGCCATGGGTGAAAGCCAGCTCAAAATCTTCTCGAGTGCTTCCTTCCAATCATGCGCAAGAGGAGCATCGTAAATAGCTAGATTCTTCACGCATGACTTGAGACTCCTTCTGAGAGCTGCTTTTAAGGTCGACGGCAACATCTGGTACAAGTCGTCTCTTGCATCGTCTCCGACGAGATGCGTATACTTCAGTAACTTCTCTATGATAATTATGATGTTCGCATAATGCAATGCGAGAGCGGAACCGCCCACCGTAGAGGGCGCGGCGAGCATCGTCAGCTTACTCCTCGGCCCAAACTTCGATCTCCTACCACTCATGTGCTGAACCACTTCGCCGCTAAATGGAACCGGAGCACCAAAAGCAGGACGGCTGAGACACCGCTCGTTCGAGAATTGCTCATCACTCTCTTTCAGTAAAGCAGAGCTGCCTAAACTGAGGCACTCCATGAAGAGCCTGAGCCTCCCCGGACTCGCCCCACAGTGGAATCTGAGGCCCTCCCTCCGGAGCTTCGCACCCGCTTCAGCATCAGGAGTCATCTTAGTGATCTGACCAGATATGCTATTTACAGAACCTGATCTTAGGGACCCTGAATGAATTGGATGATGAGCTGAAACGATGAGTTGATCTGAAAGCTGACAGCTTTGGTCAGCGACTAGGCAATCCGAACTGCAGATTGTCTCCCAGAACACGAGGGATATCCGGGAATGGATGGTGCAGATAGCTCGGGCAAGGAGGAGGACGACCTTGTCGTAAGTCTGGTTCCAAAGGGAGGAGCCACGCAGGTGCTTAACGTCTTGCCGCTGCCACTGAATTTTCTGGTCAACGGCCCGGCGGCTGGCGTCGTGGACTGGATTTTGGTGGAACTTCTTGGCAGCGTGCTCTAGCTCCGTCAGGACCTCCAACTCGGAGTAGAGCGACGCGGTGGCCGAGACGAAGCGCTCCATCTTGCGGATAGTCCCATCCATGTCCTTGGAGAGGAAGCCGAGGCTGGAAGGGTCGATGCGACCCGCGAGGAGGTCGGAGTAGACGTGCTCGAAGCCAAGGAGGGCGGGGTGGGAGCAGCGGCGGCCGAGGCGGGAGGCGACGGTGGCAACGCCGTTGAGGTCGTCTAGCTTCTCGGCAAGGGCGAGGGACAGAAGGAAGTGCTCGTCGGAGGAGACGAGATGGCGGACGCCGTGGGACGCCAGGATTTGGGAGCGGAACCGGGCCATCTCAGATTCGGAAAGGGAGCGGTAGAGGCTGACGGCGCGGGACATGGCGCTGGCGACCTCGAAGGAGAGGATCCCGACGGTGGCGGCGGAAGACGGCGGCTTGGGGCCGTCATTCTTCTTTTTCTTCTTCTTGGTGGCGGCGGCAGCGGCGACGGAAGTCCGCATCTTGTTAATCCAGGGCTCCGCCACCAAGACTAGGGCTTCAGACAGGCCTCTGCCAGATCTAGCGTGTCCCCTGGCTCTTCCTGCGCCTCCTGTCGCGTTCAAGCTAGGCTTTGTCGTCTGCCAACGTAAAAAAGGAACACTTTGAGCCACCAAGAGGTAGAAGATCAGCAGGCAAAAGCAAGAAAGAACTCGACACATACCGAGGAAACAAAGAAAGCAAGGAACTTTACAGGACTGACAGCTCTCTAACATAAAATTCGCAGCTCAGAAGCACGAACATATGGAACCTTTCCATTCTCTTCCTCGATCCCAAAGATCTCATCTTTCCTGCTTGATTGATCGATCTCAACCAGCCACGGGAGATCACTTCAAACCTATACACCCTACGAATTGGGAGCTGGACGGGGTGGAAGAACGGATGAGGGGAGGAAGGGAGTCGCGTTGCGGAGTTCAAGCTCCTCCCAATCGGGCTCGCGGAGGCAGTGTTCTGGACAAGGTGTGTATTCCTTCCTCCTCCTTCCACAGAGTAAAAGAGCAAGAATAATTAAATGCGGAACGATGGGAAGAGCGTTTAAATGGAGAGAGAGAGAGAGAGAGAGAGAGAGAGATGTTTCTGGTGTATATATATATTTCTCTCTCAGAGTGTGGCAAGGAGAAGACCTCTTCAGGCTCAGCAAAATTCTTCTAACTTTTTAGAGTCATCGGCCGCTTTCCCTCCGAGTTACTCCGGTGGTGATTGGGAAAGAGAAGGGGCCTACAAAATGCGCCCTTCAGGAGACGCAGGTAGCTTTGGCATCGTCTTGCGTCAGGTCCGACTCAGACTCAGAGCGCAGAAGGCGTCTTCCTGTGGAAGATGAACGAGCGGCGCAACAAATGATGGCGTCCACCTTCCCTCTTGACTTTGCGCCGCTGTCGCGCCGTCTGCGTCGCGAGCTGGCCCAAATAGAAGCTTCCCACGGCATCACCGGCTCCGCTCGACGTGGCACACTAGTCTTTTTTAGGCAAATGCGGGGCGACCGAACCACCCGCCGAGAACTGTCGGGTCGACGTGGCCTCTCCATACTACAGTGACGTGGCCTTTCCTGATCGTCCGACGGTACCAATAGAAAATTGGGCGCTCGATTCAAACTTGAATACCTGAATAATTAATCGGCTTCAAATCGATATTATCACATGACTCATATTTGTCGTATTTCAAGAAAAAATCGTAATAATATTATATATATTATAATTATTGAGTTTTATAAATAGTTATATATTTAAATTAAATACAAAAAAATTAAATATTTGTTTACCAAAGTCATATATATTAATTCTGTTAGGTCTTTCTTTACTTTTTTTTTTCACGTAATATTAATAATAATCATTTCACCTTACTATATGTCAATACTATCCATTCATTCTTATTTTTTATCCTTCATCAAAACAAAATCTAATTATTAATTTTTATGATTTTTCTTACTAATTCTACGCGCCTACCTTATCATTCTTATCTCAATAGTATATCCTTTTTTTATGAATAAATACTAAATAAAAAAATGAAATGAAAAGGAAAAATAATAAAGGAAACCTTCCAATTTATATGAATCTAAGGTAGAAAAGTTGACCTACCAAGGTGGTCAAGGTAGAAGAACTTGGCATGTGGCCTTGTAACACTTTCTCGGCAAGTAGATCAACATGGGCAGTTGCTAGTGTTTGTTGCTTCCTATTCCCCAATTTTAGTCTCCACAACTCTGTTGTCTAGTTGGCTCGATATATATATACATATATATACATATATATATATATACATATATATACATATATATATATACATATACATACATATATATATACATATACATACAAAATATATATATATATATATATATAAACCATCGAAGCTACATTCGACTATATAATTTTAAGTCGAATATATTAGCTAATAAGCTAAAATTTTATTGGTATATTTATTTTTATTAATTAATTTTTAAATATTTATTAATATACTGAAGGTTATGATAAAACGGATCATAAATATGAGATGGATACCATTTGATATAGATAAAATCAATTAAGTCTATAATAAATCAAATAAAATTCTTAACGGTCCATATAAATGAATCATGCCTTATCACTTAAAAAGCATGATCATCATTGAATTTTTTTTTTCTTTGAAGATAATCTTACAAAGTTGAATGATATCGTTTATCATAAGCTAAGCTAACATGTATGGATGGATCTCATTAGATCAAGCATATGAGAGAGAGAGAGAGAGAGAGAGAGAGAGGAATCCAAAGAAGAACTACATAGGATTCTAACCCTAGAACCGTGTTAGGAGTCAAAGTCAATCGGAGCTAAGTCCGGTGGTTGGATTTCCACATGGAAATTTCCAATTCCGCGTGGGTGCAACATGCCAACTAGATGCAAACAACTAAACCAAGATGATGCTAATCGAATGCTAAGTTGGGATGTGGGTTTGTTGACGACTACAAATTCTCAAGTCAAAGTGATGGACATTAACCACTACTCTCTTTCTTCCTTCCACCATGTTAATAGTACTCTTCAAAAGGAGAACGTGTCGTGCGAGTGGCGTGACAAACTTTCCTTTGTCTTGTGATGGATGGATGGAGATGGCACAACTATCATACCATGTCCAAAAAATCCAACACATGAAAGAAAATATAGGTTGCATGAGACGGCAGTGTGGACGGATGGCGACAAGTTCACATAGATTTTTCCCTTCCCATTCTTAGTCTTTTGTTGCCTTTCGTTTGGAGTTTTAGAGAAGGTGTAGAGAAAACAAATAGAGAAGGTGTAGAGAAGGTATTCTTGAATATTAAGTATATAAAGATATTCTTGAATATTAAGATTTGATCATTCAATTCGATAAATAGAGAAGGTGTAGAGAAAACAAAATTACAAGTGTTCATATAATTCTTTCTAATAAACTTGACATCTGTAAAAATATTCTTTATAGTTTATATGACAGGATGTATAAGAGATTTTGAACTTCAATTTTGATTTACTTTCAAAAAAAATATTTTCTTATTATATTATTATTATATAATAAAATAGTTATATATATGTATATAATAAATCAGTATTATTAAACATTTTTTAATGGGTTAGCCAGAAAATGTTCAAACATAGTCATTCTTGGAGTTCATATAGAGGCAAGGAAAAAAAAAAGAAAGAAAGGTGTTCATATATAATGGTCATGGAGAAGACACACAAAAGTTCTTGCTTAAAAAAATATTAAAAAATTACTTTTGGTAACTTTTTTTTTTTTTAAGAAAAGGCTGTTGATTCATAATAATAAAGGATAATATTTTTCTTCTTTAATTTTTTCCATGTAATGATGCATTACACATATTGGTTCCTAACCCAAAATGTAACCACAAATGTAGAGCCAAGCATGAACAAAACAGGTCAACAAGGTTATTATAATGGTTTAGGTTGGCTTCCTCCCCAACCATCTCACAAGCTCCCATCCCTTTGGAGTTTTCCCATGGTGGTGAACATTGTCAGTGTCGGGACCTAACCCAACCCAACCCAACAGGCTTTGCCCGGCGTAGGTGTTTGTGTTCTTCAAGCCTTTTTGCATGGCTCTCTTTGTCACCTTCTTCCCTTCCTTTCCCTCTCTCAGTGAAGTCACAGAAAGTGATGGTGCTTCTGTTAATGCCGTAGGTGAGCTGCAGTGGCTTTCCTCTCGTCATTTCTTCTAGTGGGATTTGGTGGATTGACTGACCTTTTAAAACCTTTGTGCTTCAAAAGTTGCTTCTTTTGCTGGTGCTGTGCTGTGCTGTGCTGCTAAACTTTCATGTCACACAACTGTGCGATCTCAGACAAAGGAACTCGAATGCTCTGTTTCAAGAACGAGTAACGAAAGGATTGCCAAATATATAGAGTTCATGTCGTATAACCTGGATTGCTTGTTCAAAGCGCAATCCAGGTTTCTGTCAACCAATACGAAAGCATTCGAGATAAAGAAGGAAGGAGGTTGCACACTGAAAGAAGCTTTTGATTGGACTTGCTTTTCTACTCTTGCAGCAAAATATGTTGTCTGCGATTCTATCAAGAACAGCAGAAGTAGGCCTCAGGTACTCTGCATGCCATATCAACCAAATTCCAGCCTGCTTCACCCATCAAGCCCACCTGATTTCCTCAACATCACTTCTTTGTTGGCTGGAATTGTGGACATGGATTTCTTTGTTATCATCTGTAAGCTGGAGAAGAATTAGCCCACTCCTCTAATCCTTGGTTACTTGTCTTTTGATTTGATCCAAAGATATTATTCCTTGAGTTAATTATGATTAATTTTTTGATCTCTATAGTTAAAAAAAATAGTTATGATGCTATTGTTGGTTTGTCATCCACAGCATAACCATAGGGAAAGTAAAGCGATGAAAAGTTTATGTGAAAGACACTCGAACCAACGAAAAAAAAATTTATATAAAATTAATAATTTAAAAAATAATAAAATTTATTTTTTATTCTTTTCATTCATGTCGTTTTGTACGTGATAGCACGTACGATTTTTTTTCGTCAACGAAATTGACGACACGAGGAAAATTAAGATTAAATATTTTATTTTATTAAGTATAAGGATCTTAATACTATTTTTAAAATTATGAGGATTGAAATACTAATAATAGCTAACTGTAGGAGTAGTTTATAATCATTGATATAGTACATGCTAATTAAATATTCATACTAATGAATGGAAAGATAATTTCCTTGTCCACTTGGCCTGACTTCGTGACGTTATCCCACGCCACAAAGCTTCAAGATTCGTGAATCCTGTGACTTGATTGCTTCATCATATTGCTGTATGATGGGCGCATTATTCATCTAATATACAGTTTATTCAAAAATAGGTAAAAGGAAAAAAGACACGTATGTTTCCCTAGATTTTATGGTCTCCGGGCAAAGAAAGAAACCCTAATAAATTTGTACTTCATCGTCCTATTTAGAACTATCTGGTACAATGACGTTCCTCGTCGATTTCCTGCTAATTGTATGTCTTCCACTAGAATGCAAATCTTATGCATGTCAAACACTGACGACAAAAAATCGATGTAGACGACGACGAATCCACAAGCTCATCAATGGCGGACGTTCGCGTCGTGATACACTGACTTCCAAAAGTCGTCTTGCATGTCAAAGCAGGCCATCGGTGAGAGCGTCTCGTTATCGATCCCCAACGCCAAATTCTCGTCAGCCATGTCGAAGTTGACCTCAGAAATCCAATTGTTGTAGCTGTTCATGCACTCCACATCCGATGGGGGGCTCGAAGAAAACGGCCTCGGTTGATCAATGAAGCCCTGGAGATCATGTTGACGAGGTTGCAGTGCACTGCAGAGCCTGTCTTCTTCACGATTAAGGCTCGCGGTCATGCCATTCCCAAGCCCTTGTGCTGCTTGTGCCTCGAGAGAGGCCACCTGAGCTTGTAGATTCACAACCTACGGAACAAGGCAAAGCATTAGCAGGCACCGAGGACAAGATTCCAAGCACTCGAGCTGCTCACTTGTTGCTGGAGGGCGAAGATGTGGGCGACGCAGCCATAAATAGGGTTTTGGAGCCGAGCTTGTGCTTCGTAGGATATGGTAATGGCGGCCTCGGAGCGGTCCGCCATGGGCAGGTGCATGAGCAGCTTCGCGACGTTGCTCGCCCCGAACACCTTGTGGATAGCCGCGAAGTGCGCAGCGCCTTGCTCGTGGTGGAAGAACGGTGCAAAGACGCAGCCGCTGACGCACTTCCGCCTCAGGAACTTGCAGGCTCCGCAGGGAGACCCAAATCCAGCCATCTCCAACCCTCGAATGCTGGGCGGTGTAGTTCAACCGTGAGCTATCAAGTTGCACCACCTACCAGTCTTATAAACACCAGATCGACGGCATTTCCTCGATAATTAATGCGTCCTTGTCTTTCCAATGGCCGACAACGTCATGCACAACCCTCGCTTTCACCTCGTCCCCTATTTTATACACATTTCAGATTCCATCCAAGAAATCCCCACTCGTCTCTTGCTCAACGGTTCAGGAGCTCCGGGAACGCTGTGACGTAGAAGTCGAGAGTCGGATGAAGCAAATCCGAGAAGAGACAAAGTTTGGAGTATACTGGGGATCTGAAAGCAGAGCAGCTTTCGAAGGAAAGCATGGGGGAAATAGAGGGAACTTTGTTAATGGTGTCACGCACGATAAAGCTGACATGTAACGATGACTGTCGATCGCTTACTTACCTGTCTCTTTAGCGTGCCGCTAAGAGGCCTCATTGAGGTATTAAGATTGCTTTGTACTCACACAACCTCGAATCATGATGTGAATGCAAAGTAGAAACAGCTTTTGTACATCATTGATCTTCCTCCACAGCCATGCAAGTTACCTGTTACTACAAGTGATATATTTACAGGTCTTCACTGAGCTCCAGCTGTTCCCTCTGTTAGGAACTAGACTTTGACAAACCACACGGCACGGAGACTAGTTTTCCATAGAGATGGTCATGCCGCCCATCTATGTTGTAGCCTTTCATTTGAATTATCCTGCCAAAAATCAAATCAACTTTGTCCATTAGTTCTCACACATGCATTTCCTTCATGTTCCTGCTTGACCAAGATTTCACTCACTTCCTTTAACTTAGCCTATCCTTGTTGAACTTTTCTTGACACGGTAACTTTACATCGTCATCCCTCCTTAATCCCGAGATTCTTTGTCAATGCTTAGCAGAAACCCAAAGCGAGCAGTGCGAGTCATGGTTGCTTCCGACGACTCGGTGCCTATTATTCCACCAAAAGAGCTGTATGCTTCCTGTGCAGATCAACAGCTAAAACGCGTCGGTGACTGTGTATCTTCACTGATGATCTACAGCTAGCCAAGTTGGATTGCGATCCTTCCTCGTTTTCATGTTCTTGTTTCCTCTCGACTTGATAGATTCGATTCTCGAATACAATAACTCAAGTTGGAGACACAGCTACGTAGAATCCCAATGTTGGAGATCACCGGTCAAATTTGGCAGGGCTTGTGGCTCGACCTAACCAAGACCGGTCAAGCCGACACCCAGTTCCATGTGGGTCCGACGCACGTGTGTTGTTATCATCTCATCAACCCTCGAGCACTTGGCAGCAGCGGTTAATATTGTTGACAGCTTCCTTCTCGTCCTAAGCCTTTGACGTCCCCCAACGATTTAGGGAGACAAAGAAGACCACACGAGCGGAGTTGCCTGACGGTAGCCGGGCATGACCATATCCCTTCGCTTTCAAGCCAAACTTTGCTGGTTATTCTCATTATCATCACTATTATTATTCAACCAAACTATGTTTGTCTCGAGTGTGAATATTTATTTCTTGGCCAAGACTTAAAGAGTTTAGATGAGAATGCTGTAGTTAGATATGGGAGCAGATTTTCTAAGTCCGGCCCCCTATCATCCTAAAGGTGATAGCTTTTGGAACCCACCAAAGCTATGTTTTAGACTAAGCATGGTTGTTCTTTTTTTGGTGCATGCACACAGTTTGCAGCTTGACGGTCATGGGATGTCAACATCTGTCTCATCAGCTGCAGGTTTTTACGCTTGGGATGAGTTGAACTTTGACTAGGAACAAGGATTCTATCGGGTTGAGGGTCACAGCTGGTGAAACATTCGATATCCCGTGTCAGGTTGTCCTGTTGTCATTCCATGAAGTTGAACACGAACAGAATGGGCTTTGCAGGCTGCACATAACCAAAATTTGATGAATTTATTTTCCATAGATTTTGTGGTATTATTCCTTGTTGTTAATTCCATGTCCGAAGGTGGCGTTTGCTTGCTTGTAATGGTGCAATTAGAAGCTGCAGGCAGAAGAAATCGCAAGACTTAGGGACGCTCCTGTGGAGGACAAAGAATCTATTCCTGTACTGCTGCAATGGCAAGCAGCAAGGTTCTTCTAAGAGCCAGTAACTTGACTTCCAAAGCATATCCTGTTCTATCCAACATTGTACATCTTTTCTCTAACCATTTAGCTAACTTTATGTCAATCTCTAACCATTTAATTTTGTAGTCGGATTCCCGGATTCAGCAGTGACACAACTTACAGTGGAATCCAATGGTTCTGCAAAATGCTTCTTGCAGAGAGTTCTCTGGTCTTCAGCTTTCCAGCATATATATTCCAGAACTTACAATCTAGTCATGAAAGTGTAAAGGAATGAGTGATGAATCTTCTTCATGCTCACAAGCAACATCCTGAGCTGTAATTGATCATCAGATAGAAAGTCAGATATTTCCTAAAGAAGTTGAATGAAATGAGAAATGAAAAGCTAATCCATCGATTCCGACGGAGAAAAGTTCACAATGACGTCAAATTCTACGACGGAGAAAAAAATATTCCTCGTAACAACTAGCCGAAAAAGTGTTCGCTGCTGCAGGTATTCAGATGCAACCTTCAGATGTAGATGGTATCATGACGCACGCAAAATGCAGCAGTCCTTCAGGGAAAGACTTTGAGAAACAATTGCAGCAAAGCTTGTGCGTGTAGAACACAAACTCTACTAAAAACGAGTTTGTGGTGATGCAAGAATCCAGCTGTGCCAAAAATATACGAGAAGAATGACAAGAGATAGACCCATTTATTTGTAGTCGAAGGCTACAACCTCACTTGCCATAGCGTTCAGAAACCAGTGGCAGCAAGAGCGGCAGCAGAGAGGAAGGAAAGAGAAGCTCCACAGCCATGGCGCCTTCAATGACACAAATCAGAAGAACATACAGGAGATTTAAGCCACACCTTCTCATGACCATGGCACAATTAGGTTACACGATCCTCTACTTCATTACAGAAGCCTCTTTCGACCAGGGATTGAATCCCCATGTCTTCGTAACTTACAGACACATTGTTGCTGCCTTGGTCATGTGGCCTTTTGCCTATTTCCTCGAGAGGTACATAGACTTTTTGTTACTAACCAGTAGCAACATGTGAATTCTAATCCCGAGACTGTTTCCCAAATCTTCACTTCTACCTTGTGGCAGAAAATTACGGCCAAAGCTTACATGGGCATTGTTCCTGGAGATTTGTGTTCTTTCCCTTCTTGGGTGAGAGGAAAACATCTTAAGCAGCATGTAGTTTAACTGATGCTAATACCTGAACTCACTGTTGTTATCTGCTCGTCCTACAGGGTCAGCCTAACTCTAAACATGTACTTTGCAAGCTTAAAATACACCTCTCCAACCTTTGTTGCTTCTATGATCAACACCATCGCTGCCGTGACTTTTGTCACTGCCATCCTGCTCAGGTACAGAACATGTCATGACTCTTGTCATTGCCAGTCTGCTTGGTCACAGAACATGTCACTCATGGCAATTCATTGCAGAATGTAAACTCACTGCTCCGATGGCTATTTCTTGGTTTAGAATGGAGCGTCTTGATCTTGGGAGCCCTAAGGGGGTGGCAAAGGCTGCCGGAACTGTGGTGTCGTTGGCCGGTGTTACAACCATGACACTCTACAAAGGACCAGCGATGAAGAACTTTTATGGACCACTAATTCAAATCCATGGAAATTCCATCCATGAGAACTGGTTGAAAGGATCACTTCTTACAGTGGGAAGCTGCATAACATGGTCCATATGGTACATCATGCAGGTACTTCTCTCCTCTCGTCCAAGCAAGCCATGTAATCGTTCGTTTCAACTGCAGAGGAAGAAAAACCCAAAAGCAAATAAGAGAATCACCAACCTAAACATCATGGAGGCGTGACAGGCGGACAGATCAGTCTTACTCTTATGTTTAAACATACAGGCAATAACGTTGAGAAGATATCCAGCACAACTTTCACTTACTGCATGGATGTGCTTCGTTGGGGGTGCACAATCAGCTATTTTTGCAGCATTTGTAGAACACAAACCAGCATCATGGAAGCTTGGATTTGATGTTAAACTATGGAGTATCTTGTATGCTGTAAGTACACCTTTCCATGAAGATGTCGACTCATACTTTTGGCACAGTATATTTATATTTGTGTGGACAATATTGCAGGGAATTGTCGGCTCTGGTTTGATCATCTACATAAAACTGTGGTGCACCAAGGAAAAAGGACCAGTTTTTGTGACCATGTTCAACCCTCTCGGCACCATAATGGTTGCAGTTCTAGCATACTTTGCTTTTGGTGAAAAACTCTTCCTGGGAAGGTACACATCGAACACAAATCTCTCAGTTTATCATACGAAGATCGACTTGTACAGAAGAAATGAACCAGCATGAGAGTTCTGAGATCAAATTATTGTTGTCTTTCTTGTTATAGCATCATTGGAGGCATAGTTGTCGCCATTGGACTGTACTTGGTGCTCTGGGGGAAAGAAAGAGATCAAGAGAAGGACATGACACCTGAAGGGGCCTCGTTTGTGGCTTCTGAAACAGGAAAAGAAGAAACCAGCACACTTTCCAGAGCATAGGTGGCGAAGCAGATCAGCTAAAGTGGTTTGAAGGAATACTGCATGAATTTTCTGTCAATTGTTCAGTAACTAGTCACAAAAGGCTCACAGTTTTGATTCAGTGCACACCAAGATTATAACTTCTGAAAGGGACTCGAGATTGACAAAGACATATCCTTCATTTTATGACGAATGAATTCCTCACCATTTGAAGCCTAATGCATGAATTCCAGTCAGTCAGATCTCACTAGTGATATATATGACAAATTATGGATCCCAGGCATGCCATCATATCCCACACACAAAGTCAGAACCCGTACCAAAACGTCATACGTTATGACATCCCACACGCCTCATTCTGATAGATCCAGGATGTCATCACCCTCGCACGCAAGGTCAGAGCCCATGCATGCTGAGACGCTGTCCGACACATCTATCACCTCGAACCGCGTACGATCCACCCTCATGTCATAATATAAGAACCCTTCATGGATACCCACAGAGGAGAGGGAAAAAAAAGATTTAACTAACTTGTTCGTCGGTGGGGCCACGACCGGGGATCACCCGACGAAGACCTTTTTCTACAGGAAAGCGACCATTCACGATTCATGGGCGCCCCAACCTCGAAGGTTGCCGATCGACGACCTCGCAAGCGAGCCATCGACTGTTCAGCTCCTAGGCTGAGAAGCGCTGATCAAGAACCCGACACCGAGGGTCGGTCGACGTCTCGGCATCCAGCTTAGCCAATGGGATACTCTCGACATCGACCCATGGACCAGGCCGTGCTGACCAACGAGCCACGACACATTCATTCACAAACAACTAGAATAGGATAATGACATTTATCATGTTATAATTTAATTCTAATAAGAATATTCCCCCGAGCCCCATGCTCTAAGAGCTGAAACACAAAACACTCTCTTCTCTGCATTGTCTTGATCGCATCAGAGTCTCGAGTCAGACTTACTGATTCATAATGATTCAAATCAAGAGATCCAAGTCGAGAAACATTTTCTTCTTCGGATTCAGGTGACTCGAACTTGCCACAATTTTTCTTGCCAACTCTAAGACATGGCTGTTTCTTTACTGCAAAACATGCCATCCATCACGAGCTTTCTTGATTCGAATCCCTGTTTCAGCAGTGATGTGAATTCAACTTTTCTATTCGTCTGTCAGAAATCAGAGCAGCTCTGGTCTTTGTACGAACCCTGACTGCAGTAGGTCTTGTTTCCAGTGCTGTTGTTGCAAAGCGGCAAATCAAATGATGCCAACCTTGTCTGATGTTTTCTACTTCTTGGCGTAACATTATATTTGATGTAGATCTAATGCTAGTCAGAGTTGACCAAGCTCCGGTCTAATAAACATAGGAGGTCGGAGATTAAGAGAATTAGATATTGCACACCTCCATCATGGTTTCTCTTCTCTTTTCCCACGATCGCTGCCAAGAAAGATATAAGAGACGCAGTAAGAAGACGTAGGAATCAAATGCTACACCGTACTTCCTTCGTGGACATCCGAACTGGGAATTTATGTCTGCAAAAGCATTCCCGTTCCCCCCACCCATTTACTCTGCAACCACAACAACTGCGAGGTAGAGGGAGTTCTCGATCACTTTGCAGCGTTTCTGTTCCTAAATTGAATGCGAACTGCCATTGTCAATGGGGAACTCTTCCTCTCTTTAGGTTGTCAGGAGTGCTTTCATGACAACTCTCCGCACATCATCAGAGGCACATGCGTTCCTGCAGTGTTGAGGCAATTCTAATACCCACACAGTTCCCTGCGGCACGCGCATGTGAACATACACCAGCGTTGACTGGCACACCTGTGTGCTCGATGATCGGAAGAGAGATCATTTGTCTGACCCACTTTCTCCCGATTTCTCATGTAGCCTTGGCAATTTTGACTCGGAAGAGTTCGCCAGACGTCAGTCAGCGATCATGATGCAAATCTGCAAGGTTCACATGCCGTGAAAGCTGGAAGAACTTCGAAGACCATCAGTTCCAGTAATGATGCCTCTAATTGTGCCCACCGAATGCGAAACGACAAATCGCTTGAGCTTCTCGTGAGTTGAAATCAGTATACAGTCATTGACACAAAGGTTTTGTTTCGGAATCTATTACAAACACTCCTTCCAGTTTCGAAGACCACCGAAGAACGAAACAGAGATGACATTAGCAGCAGCTAACGTCTCATATCTCACACATCAAGCAGCCTTGGAAGGACCGGAATCCTGGAGCTCCGGCCGAACGAGAACAATGACCGCCGAACTCTTCCGCTCCCGCCACCGTCTCCGCCACGAACGTTGCTGCTGCTTCCTTCACCACTGCCTGCTTCATAACAGTTCTGCTTCTGTCTCAAGATCTCCTCCTGGACTGACAGGTAGAGCTGCCTTTCGGCGGATGAGTCCATGGAGAATGACCTCCTTATGGGCTGAACACGGAACTGCTCATCCTTTCCCCTGACATCAATGCATTCGTCCCCCATGCTCCCCACTTTGTTGTGCTTCCTCCTCTTCTTCCACAGCGAAGGATTGCTTGCCTCCCCTCTTGAGGTTTGGTCACTAACTTCATCCCTCACATCCACCGCGAAGCTTCCACTCTGCTCACGTCGAGGAGCGAGCGCTACGACGTGATCAGTCGCCAAGCCGACAGAAGAACTCGTGATACCCGTCCGACACAGCGGGCAGTTGGCGTTGAACTGGAGCCAGGTATCGATGCAGTCGATATGGAAGGCATGAGAGCAGTCAGGAAGCAGCTTGAGCCTTTCCTCCTCCCGGAACTCATTCAAGCAGATTGCACAGTCGTGGAAGGACGTCTTCCGTCGGGCGTCGCCGTCGCCCGCTCTCGTGAATTTGATGACGGGAATGGAACGGATTACCGACGGATCAAGACCGTGGAACTCGGTGGCGATGGCGTGGATGACGGGAGGTATATAGAGGTGGCGATGGCGGCGGGACTCGGCAGAGGAGAAGAGGCAGCGGAGGAGGTCAGAGCGCGGCCAGACGAGGCGGCACTTGATGACGAAGACGTAGTAGCTGATGAGGAGCATGGCGGTGGTCAGAATGCCCAAGATGGTGATGGCCAGGACCGGAAAGCTGGTGACGGAAGCGGAGGAGTGTGGAGGTGGCGGTGGTTCAACATGAGACGCATCCATTGGAGATGAGGGATAGAAAGATGAGCCTTTTAGGACAAGAGCTGTTCGCGTGCTTGGAGAGAGATCATCAGAAGAGATCTAGAGACGAAGAAAAGAAGAAGCCTACTCCCAAGGAAGCCAGGAAAGTGTGGGAACAGAGAACCAACAGAAATCAAGAAGCGATCAAGGTGGAAGAGATCAAGGCGGGCAGCTCGGGCCTACTGAGAGGAAAAGACAACTCTCAGAAGGGGAAAGAAGAAGCCACTAAGCCAAGTGGGCGAACAAGGACGACTGTTGGATTCCACTGAATCACATGCGTTGGATCGAGCAGAGAGGGAGAGGGTTTTGTGCACTTTCTAGTCATCACAAGCTTCTCTCATAAATCTTGTAGTTTGTAGTGTCGATAAGAGTTGCGGACGTCTATCTAAGAAAGTCAACACGCTTACCAGAAGTCCAACTGGCACACCGGTTAAACAATCTCTGATCTGCATCGACCAGTTGACGCGTGAGGGATCACACGAGTCGTGGTCAACGAGATTCCATTCCCATCACGCTCTGCTCATGTCCACCACCTCATGTCTCCTCCATGATCTAACGAGTCGACGCTCCCTCTCTTTATTTATTACTAAGGACGATGAAGATAAAATTCAAGCCTAAAATATTGTAATCATTTCATCAATATTTAAGATATTCTTTCGTATTTAAGGTCCTGAGCTGAGTTACAGTCTCTCGAGCTTCATTCAGCATCAATCGGCAGGACGTAGGAGACGCACATTGGACGACAAATCCAGAGGTAGATTCTGTGTTCGATGGATCTTTTCGGGTCAACTGTTTATTTCTGTTCTTTTATCTTTTTGCCTGTCCATCCTCGACATTTCTAGGGTGACTAGGAAGAGTGTTCGAGAACAGCAACATTATTGCAGAACAATCCATAATAGTAGCTCAAAAGCTTGTCTTAAAATTTTCTCAAATGTAATGAGAAGTAAAATGTGCAAACCATATGAAAAAATAACAATTAGAAATCAGTAAAAGTACAGTTCGGCTTGCACAGACAATCTGCAAGATACAACTTTGTGCTGACGCATGACTTCCTACAATTATTCTATTCATAAATGGTACCTGCTGGTGATGAATAATGGGTCAGGAACCTGTACAGAAATGGTTGGCTAGGTAATGTAACTCTGCAATAACTTCGGAGGGGTACAAAATTAGGGGATGAATCCACTAAGCTATATTCTAATGATTCCCACAGAGTTCATTGCCTCAGAAAGCCTTGATGCTGCACACTTGGTTCTCGCGTCCGGGGTACTTGATCGAGTCTTAATCCATTCAGTGCTGCTGAAAAAATCTAAGTAATCAGAGAATCAGTAAATAATCTGAGAGAACAATCTGTGCTGGTAAGACAAAAGTAGTAAATTAATCAGATTTACAAAGTAGAGGTGTTTGATTGTCAAGGTAATGCAAGCCATTGAAAAACAAAAACAAAGTAGATGCTGATGGTAGCACACAAAAATACTGCATGGCATATTCAATGATGCACATACGAAATCAGAAAACATTCTTCTGAAACCATTAATCTAGCATACACTAACAAGCATTCTTCGGATGAATTGTAAGCCTAGAAGCATAATTGAAATGTACAGATATAAGTTCAAGCATATGTTACATGTTGGCATGCTTAAAAGCAGGGTACCAGTCAGGCACTGAGACCAGGACCGGAACCCAGTCAGGCAAACGAAACAATATTACAGAATATAGGGTCAGTATTTGGCCAAAGCTGAAGAAGATTAGTATCCATCCAGTACCAGTGCAACTGGCATGCACTCATGTACGGCCAATATACCGTGATTTTCAATTCCATGCTTATAAGTAGACCACCAATGATCCCTTTGGTAAGTGCATTTGTTCTCGACTCAAAACTTTGCAACTTTATATTACACTTCTGGGTTTACTCAAATAATTTTTTTATAACTTATGTACCTTGGGTACTGCAAAGAATTTCATAGACAGATACCCTAGGCTTGTTTATTGTGCTTGATCATTCATGTGCATAATACATGTCAAACATGCCTGGAAGTAGTTAAAAGTCAGAAGGAGGAACCAGCTATAGTGTAATAGTTCAATCCACGGTATGCACAAAGTGGAGAAAAGAGAGACATGATGAAAGATTATTGAAGAAAAGGATTTTTGTAATGCCTTAAAGTATGAGATCCTATCTTTGATTAAAGGGTAAGAACATAAACCTTAAAGCATCAAGAAATAGTAGTGCTGACCTTTCCAGAAGCTCCAGGGTCCGACCTAGAGCCTCTGCTGGTTTTCTCACCGGGATATCTCTTATTTTCATCTCTTTCTTTGTGAGTAATATGTTGATTGTAGTTAAGAGCCTGAAGACCCTGATTTTCATTATGTGAATCAGGCAACCTTCTGCCTTCTTTTCTAGTCCCAGCATGACTGGTTTCTGCCGATCCGAACTCGCTCTTCTCAGTTACATTAGTTTGGTAACTATTAGACGTGGCAATCTGATCCTCCCTTGAGAATTGTGTAGCAGCAGCTCGTGCAGCAGCTATAGCTGCACTAACATTAGGTGTTTTTGCCACTTCAGGTGCTTTGGAGCTACTGAAGTGTAATGCAAGAGATCCTGGCCTTAGCGAAAAGGGATCCTGGGGATCTGGAAGTGGAAACTTTATGGGTAAAGGGCCTTGGATAGTGATAAGACCTCTTACTGCCACATCATGAATCTGCAGGTAAACACAGCAGAACAGTTATGATATAAGAGGCAAGGAAAGAAAAGGAACAAAGAAGCAGATGACATAATAAAAGTTTCCTTGTTACATAACAACAGAAATTTGTGCCAATTACCCTTCTTTCCAAGTTATAGACTTTCTGAAAACCACGCATTTCAAATGGAATTAATAATTTCTGCAGAAAGTAACAGAAAGTCAGGTCAAATTTACCATGAATCTGAAACATTGTCTTGCAATGTAAAGTTAATGCTGCCAACTTCAGAGGTTGCATTCATGTTATCATAACAATAATCATAACTAAAATAAAAAGAAGGAAATATCTTCATAATGGCAATTACACCACACAAAAAGATCCTAGAACTACTTGGTGCTTAAGCTCTGGTTTTCATCACTAACAACCGTGAAGTCGTGCATAAATACCTGAGGATTTTCACACAACCAGCAGAAGTCTGTTTGGCCTTCAAGTCTCACCTACATTGGTAAAAAAACACAACAAAGATAGTTAACATGATATTAAACAAGGTAAGCGGAAACAGTGTCAGAAAAGAAGAAAAAACAATCCTCACCGACTCAGGTACATCCTCCCAGCACACCAGCTCTTCACATTTAACACAGCCTACCACTTCAACACAACCTACAATTGCAAACATATATAATCAGGTTTTAGAAATAGTATCACTATCACCAAAGTCCCAATAAAGTAACTGCTCTTTTTAACTATAGAAAATGTAATCTCAAATCATCATTTTTTTGAACTCCATGCCAACTGAGCAGAAGCCAGTTTCCATATGATTCAAGCATACAAAAGAAAAGTCACAAAAGCTAAAACATAAACAAAAGTTGATATTTTTAATCAGAGGACAATAACACTTGGCCATCAGGACAAAAACATTTAATAACTTCCAGCTTTAAGTACTATGTAGACTAGTCAAACTTCTATCACAAAATCTACTTCCTCCTGTAGTCCACCATTGCTCATTAAGCACCCATCTTTTATTTCCCTTCTGATGGGAATCATCTCGTATATCCTAAGACTGCAGTCAGAAATTTCCTTCCCAGCAGAATACAATGATTTTTATTATGGCAACAAACTTCCAACATTAATATAACAGAGTCAATTGTAATAAGAGTCTTTGAAGTAATTGTTGCCTGCTGAAGGTGAGGAGTAGATGTCTAAAAGTGAATCAAATTCTTAAAACTTCATAATGATTATGATGATGATCATCATCATACAAAACGGTGTCCAGGATTTCATCAGTGGATAACTTCATATTTAGAAATTGAATAGTTCTAAAAAGAATTTCTTCTACTGGTACTATGTTCAAATCGCAAGCATTGACAACTATTACATGGTAAAGGAAATTGGTTCCTTTGCAACGATGAGTGTCTTATCTGTTGAAGTATATCACAAAGGTTTTGGTTCTTTTGAAAGAGGATTTGCTATCCTTTGCAAGTTGATCTTCAGACAACTTTTTTATATTTGACTATTACACATTTCAGATGGAAGTTTGAATACTTCTATCAATAGAGGTGAAAGTGAAACCCACCACTCCTGCTAGGAGACTCGAAACTAGCACTACACCTCAATTAAATTGTTGCCAACCAAAAGCTATTAGAGTTACAGAAGAGGCATAAGTTGTGAAGCTGAAGTATGGGGACAATTAGAAAAGAAGATAAAAGCCGAAATAATATACTTAAAATCCATTTGGGCCTTCATTCATGAGCCAAAAAAAGATTGAAACCCAAGACATCAATATGTTAGTCTCCTTTAGTTGGTTGGCTAGCATTAGGACCCACTTACCCTGTAAATAGTGTTGGCGGCAGCTACACTTAACAGCAGTACTGACTTGAAAAGAAAATAAGCAAGTTAATGATCCCCATATACCAAAATGGTCAGCAACCATTCAATTTGCATATATTCCAAGTAATTGGGTTTCTTGCAATGATACCATGCTGATCTAGTGTATCACAGCTGGATTCATGGTACTCGTTACCATGCTGATCTAGTAATGTTATCATGCTGATCTAGTCAGCAACCATTCAATTTGCATATACCCTATTACAAGAATTGATTATTTAAAAGAACATTCTTCCAGAAAGACCAAAGACTGTGGCACTGGTTACTGTGAGTCTCCAAGGATGGAGTTCTTGTAGTTGTAGCAAAAAATCAAGAGCTTTGACCTCAATCAGCAACTAATATTTCTTTATTGGGAAAAAGGATATGTAAGCTTTTCAATCTATACCCTAAAAATGATCCTTCTATATTTACTCACTATCTCTGATATCTTAATAATCACTAGTCTGACGTGATATCATAAGGCAGTGGATAATTTTGCAGTACAATGTAAAACTGAGGTGGCAGCAGTTGTTCCTCCTCATGGTACGTGGATAAACAGATAAAGCACTCTTCCACCAATGACCACTTTCTTGAATGTTTAAGCATCTTTATGTACCAAAATTCTAATGTCATTTGGAAGCATTTGTATTTTTCTTCTGATCATTCTGTTTCTCAACAGCTTCAAAGAAACCTGGACTTATATATACTTTAAGAAACAGTATCTCATGTGTCCCTCGACTCTCAAGATTGTAATGAATGAGTAAATTCAACTTATATTACTTGTTGGTTTGTGCCAAAACACTTTATTTTGAGTAACAAAATCATATATATTATTACTCATTTTGGGGTTACTCATATGAAAGTTTTAAGTAATTTAGTCCAAAATTCATGATCGATACTTTCTAGGTTAATTACTTCATCACTCTATCCTAGTTAAAATAAGAATCTTACTACAGAACTCTCCACATACATTCAATTGTGCTCTTAGGTTCTTTGAGGATGTTATCCTTGAAAAGATCATGGCATTTGTTTAAGGATCATAAAAATTCTATCCTTGTGTGTCAATTACTCATTGAATAACATGGTCAGCCTAGAATTTAAGTTCACCTAGATGTTAAGGCATGATATTTCATCCGGCCTCTATCCATAGTATAGCAAGAAGCCTTATTATGCTGCTTCTTGCAACTTTCTAAAATTTCTTAAAGGAAGACTAAAAACAAAAAACCGGGGAAAGTAATTTTACTTCAATATTTAATCGTGTAAGTTGAATTTTTTTGCCTTATGGTATTGTGAACTATAGTGAAGGGGCTACAATGGGGAATTTATACACACAAATAACAAGGTACTGAATCTCTATTTGTTTCAGTTGTTCTTATTGCAAAACACATAAACCCTTTCCATGTGTTCAAGGCCGCATACAAAAAGCCTCAGAATCACAACCATAAGAGGCCCTTATCACAACAGAGCTCCTTAGTTGCAACTTGTGGTAACTGGTCAGAATCATTAAGATGATAACAGTAAGCTAATATGGACATAATTTTGATATATGGATCAGACTTATGATGTATTCTTTTACGAATACAAGTAGACATAAGCAGACCAGAAGGTGTCTGATGACATACCTAACAATCGGGAAACCGGATAGTGTTCTGGAAATTTTATATCCTTAACCCCAGCCACAGCATATATCTCCCTGTAGAAATTCTCCATAGCTTTGATAGTCTCAGGTTCTGGAACTTTCGAAGCAGCATGTATCCAAAGCCGACCTTCAGAAGACAAAAACAAACGTCAGGCCCAGAAAATTAATAGTCAATAGAAGAATTAAGGAGGAAAACAACGAGATTTATGCATCCCAACTTTCCAGCACTCAAGAAAAATATTAGTGATCGGATTAGGAACACTCAAAAACTAAAACAATCTGAAGAGTAATGTCAGAGCCCTAAACCTGAGATCTAAACCGTCTCAAGCAATTTCAAATCTGCGATGGTTAGTCATAAGCAACCAGGGCAAACGCGAAAAATCGAATCCAAGAACTTTTTAAAGGTGACAAGGTTTGAGCTTGTAATGTAAAGAAAGAATCTGTGATACAATGACATAAAAATTATCTTAGAGAGTTCCGATCAGACAACAGCTGTTGCACGGGCAAGAGACTGGAGAACCGTGCAAAGACAGCCAGAGAGGATTCAGAAGAACAAGGGGATGGATTACCGGTGAGAGGGGCAGGCCAGGATCTTCCTTCGACGCGCTTGATGCCATAGACCAGGAGCGAGGCCCAGGGCTGATGCATCGTCAGGCATGGGTTGGTATACTTCCCCCTCCCGCGTCCACCGCCGCCGCCGCCGCCGAATTCAGCCCTCGACTCTCCGCGGCCGCGGCCTCTGCCGTTAGATCCTCCCCTCATCAAGAGTTCTCTGGTTGGATGCGGACTGGTGACGACAAATTTGGGGTTCCAAGACGACACCTGGGTTTTCTTCTTCGAATTGATGTTAAAGACTCTCCCCTAAGCCACATACCAATACAAGCTTGCGTTAATCCAAATCTATTACGTTGTCGTCTCGTACTCGGACAATAATAGACGAGGTTTAATATCCCAACTTCTCGCGGTATGACTAAGGCGCCACGTGGCATTCGACGTGGCACACGAGATCAGACGCGGACAAGGGTACCTCTGTGGGCCATTCCACCACGGGTAATCTGTAGGTAAATTTGATAACATCTTTTTATTTTATGAGGTTTTTTACATATTCGTCCTTGCAAAGTTCCTTATTTAATCATTAAGGTTTTCTTACATAATCTACAGAAGTTAGGTTGACTGCTATTATATTCAACTAATTTGAGTTTATATATATATATATATATATATGTTGCAATGGACAAAAATACCGATTATAAATCTATTAATCTTAGCTTTAAAGCCCTCCCAAAACTACCGTTATTACCAAATGTCGCTATGTGCTCAATTATTGGATCATCGGCCGCACCGCTTCCATCAGTGTGCTGTCGTGGCCGATCTCTCATCTGACGGTCAGTGTCCAATCAATCTAAATGTAGGATCTTAGCCGTCCGACCCACGATCCCTTAAGTCGGCAACCTCCCTCTCCCCCACCACCACCACCGCCACTGTCTTCCGTCCGCTCCGTTGGCAGCATTGAGAGAGGAGATGAATAAGACAGCGAGAGAACGGAGCCAGCGGTGGGGAATCCCCTTTCCGTCTCAGTCCAGATCGGTAGGAAAAGTGGGATATTAAGAGATCGATCCATCCAACGGGCGATTAAGGGAGAGAAAAATGCTCAAAAAGCTGTTGGTTTTAACAAGAAAAGCGAGGGCGGGGGAGAGGCGGTTTCTCCCCATTTGGAACATGGAATGTTGTGCTCTTTAGCCGCCTGGTTGGTTTAGGACGGGGAAAGGTCGGATCTTTTTTGCATTGTAGTTTGCTATTTTGAGGTGTTCCTTTTCTCTTCTATTTGGGGTTCTTCCGGGGGGTGGAGTTGGGAGTTTTCTTTGTGCTTGGAGGATGGAACCCGCATCGTTGGATGATATCATCCATCGGCTGGTGGAAGCGAAGGGGAGTCGAGCGGGGAAGCAGGTGCGGCTGTTGGAGGCGGAGATCCGGCAGCTTTGCGTCGTTTCCAAGGACATTTTCATGCAGCAGCCCAATCTGCTCGAGCTGGAGGCGCCCATCAAGATTTGCGGTAAATTCCTTCCCTGTTTCTTCTTTTTCTCTTTTTTCTCTTTGATCTTGTTATGGACCGTTTTGATTGATGTGAAATATCTCCGCTAAATTTCTTGATCGCAATTATAGTGGCTAAATTTTGAGATAAATCTGACGTGGGAAAATTAGGAAAAAAATCAACCTTGGATGCTGTTTTGGTATAAGGATAGAACGATGCATGGCTGGGTTTGATGTGACCCATAAGAAATTGAAAATCCAACCTGTAAATTTGCTTGAGATAATTTCAGACCTACATATTGCATATCATTGTTCTTGTGGACCCATAGTGATGGGTCATTATATATGACAAACAAAAAATGCACTTCTCTTATGCCTGGAGCTATGGTTTCAGGTATAGCCAAGATATCGAATTATAGGTTGGTTTGGACTTTCAGAATAAAAAAATTTGAACCAACTGTGATCCTTTAGTATTTAACCTTTTAAAAATTGAACTATTTTCTGAAATTCAGAACTGTACCAAGTTGACTGTTTTAGTTTGGTTTTTAACCAATCAGTCTGTCCTCCTACTTCAAGCATGTGAGGAAAGATGTTTATGGGGTCTGGCTAAGCTATTATCCGATAGTTGTACCGGGAGCACTACTGTGGAAGCAATTGTAAAGTGTAATTGTTCCCTATGTTCAACTCTTGATTTTGTTTGTATAGGATAACATGAACCATTAAGCAAACACTAGAATGAATAATCCTGGAGGAAAGACGTGATGTCATGGAAAAAGGACATGGAATTTATCTCTATTTTTCTTAGGTTTAACGAATAATCCTACAGGAAAGTCTGAAGTTAGGAAAATATTCTGAAATTTTGGTAGAAATTCTCAAAATTTTACTATGCATAGTTGTAAAAGAAGTTAGAACATATTGAAGATAAAGATTTTGATTTGCAGAATTTATATAGGATGTAGAGCATGTAAAGTTTTATTATATTTTGTACCCTCACATACAGAATTAAGCTAGGAGGGTAGAAGTTGGAGAAAAGCTGTAGAGTGACATTGTAGAATGGTGCTGTTTAACAGTTTTTTAAAATAGTTCTGAATGACTCAGGAGTAAATTGCAGGATTTGTGAATAATCTAATCCTATTGTTTAGTTTTACTTTGCATTGAATATGGAAAATTACCCAGAGACTTATTTGGCTAAATAAAAACTTTTCATAGTTCCTACCGTTGCTTTTGTTACTTTAAATCAATGCTTAGCTGGATTCATAAATGGTTACTAGTAATGCGAAGCAATTATTATCGACTAAATGTTTTTTTTATAGCCTTTGAATGCACTGAATTTAAACAGCTCTCCTTTGTTTGTTTCCCCCTTTTTCTCACTAACCTTTTTTCCTTACTCTCTTCTTCTGTCGCTTTTGGCATTCACTATTCTTTTGCCTCCTCCATGCTCTGTTTTTTACTCTTGAATATTTCATTTTCATCTCTTGTATCTAGCCTACATAGATAATAATGAAAAGTATTGATCGTTCTATAGTCCCAACTTTACAAACTTAAACCTAGACTTTTAAGGTCTTATTCCACCCTTTAAGCATATTACTTTAGTTTTTTTATCACATTTTTGTATCTTTACAATTTATACCAGGACATCTAGGTGTGGACTGTTTTTTTGTCCTGTTTATAGAAATCACTAAACAGTTATGGTTTCACAACTTATCAAACAGAAGCAAAGAATTGTCATTGTGGAAGCTGCATCATTCGACACCAAAATTTGCAATTTGATATGTTTTTAATATGTTTGGGTTCGACAAGCTGATATCTTTATCATATAGCAATGTTGTAGTTGAAACTTGAATGGGGACTAACATATTAATATCTGATAAAATAAATGCATAGGTTAAATTATGTGTTGGAAGATAAAAGACAGCTGCACTAGGAAATTAATATAATATAGATTACCGTAATTATGATTTAGTTTGATTTCAATAACATAGAAAACTTAACTGGTACTGATGTCATGAGCTGTTCTTCAATTATGTTACACTGGACATTCCGGTCACCAATACCCACGATGCAATGTCTGTCTGTTGGTCAAATGAAAACAAACTGCCTAATACAGCTCAATTGGTTCAACCATTGAACTAAATAGTGAGCACCCAAGTGGAGTACTCCATTGCAGGATTATAAACAAACAGTTTCCATTTTCTTGTGGTTAATCGATTGTGAAAGCTTTTTTCTAATTGGAATTATTTATTAAGTAGTCTTTGAGAATGTTGACCTTATTTCTTTGGTAAGGTCTGATATGATATTTCTTGCAAACAGGTGATATTCATGGCCAGTACTCTGATCTCTTGAGGCTTTTTGAGTATGGTGGATTTCCACCTGTAGCCAATTACCTATTCTTAGGGGATTATGTGGACAGGGGGAAACAGAGCCTAGAGACTATATGCCTTCTGTTAGCCTACAAGATCAAGTACCCAGAAAACTTCTTTCTTCTGAGGGGGAATCATGAGAGTGCATCGATTAACCGTATATATGGGTTTTATGATGAATGTAAACGAAGATTTAATGTTAGACTTTGGAAGGTCTTCACAGATTGTTTTAACTGTCTTCCTGTAGCAGCTCTTATTGATGAAAAGATCCTTTGCATGCATGGTGGCCTTTCTCCTGACTTACATAATCTAGATCAAATTCGAAATTTAGCACTTCCTACTGATGTGCCAGATAATGGATTGCTTTGCGATCTTTTGTGGTCAGACCCTAGTAAGGAGATTCAAGGTTGGGGAATGAATGATAGGGGAGTTTCATATACTTTTGGGCCTGATAGAGTCAATGAGTTTCTTCAGAAACATGATTTAGATCTTATCTGCCGTGCTCATCAGGTTTTGTCCTTCTCAATTTGTCTTCATTGATTTAATTTTTATGTTGAACCTAGTCAATATCTTTTAAGTTCTCTTGGTAGGTGGTGGAGGATGGGTATGAGTTCTTTGCTGATAGGCAACTTGTAACAATCTTCTCGGCACCAAATTACTGTGGTGAATTTGACAATGCTGGTGCCATGATGAGTGTTGATGAAACCTTGATGTGTTCATTCCAAATTTTGAAACCTGCAGAAAAGAAAAGTAAATTCTTTTTTGGTAACACAGCAGCAGCAAAAACAGGAACACCTCCCCCAGGAGTCAAGGTATCATCATGCAAATAGTTTTTCTAATGTTTTTGTCAATTTGAAGTATATGAACTGATGCGATACTGAGCAAGTTAATGATCAATTATTCAGTTTTCTCTTCCATTTTTTTTACCAATATCTAACAACTTTCTTTTTCCAGTCTTCTCTTGGCGCAAGATGATGATCACTATAGGCATACCATGGCAGAGGACCCACAGCATGCAGATAAATATCTGATCCTCTACAAAAATATTCTGATCAGCAGATGCTATAGCCAACCTAAGAGTCCTCGCAGTGAGATTTTCTTCTTGTGGCACATGCAGTGATGCATTTGTCCAATAGCCATAAATGATCAGCATTCATGTGTTCATCTTCACGAACCTTGTGACACTGTTGTGAATTTGCTTCACCTACGTAAATGATGATGTTTCTTGCTACCAAAAAATATCGCTCTACTTTTGAACACTTAGCCTGCTCTTTGTGCTCCAAATGTGTTGCTATGATAGGTGAAAAGATGCTGATAAACCCTCAATATATTTCACATTTCTAGTGCTAGTGGATGATTTATGTTTTAGTTTCTAATGTAGCTGGGCTAATATACTTGACGTTGGATTTGTCAAAGGACATGTAACCCCTTTATAGCATGCCTCTGGGATTGATCATGTAATTACATTTGGATTGATGAGAAACTGTTGTTTGACATCACTTTCTCGTTTCCGTCGGCATGTCGGAAGACTAACATACGAGGAATAGCTCGAAGGCCGGCCAGTTGCTTCACCGGCTGGTGTGGGCCCGTCCTCCCCGAGTCCGATGGAGTCATGCGTGAACACGTACAGGACACCAGCATGGCTCAAAGCTGACAACCTGATGGAATTCTTCATGTAGTCGGAGAACGTGAGGAACGTCGTCGCAAAGGGTTTCAGTCCACTTCCACGCAAAGCAATGCCGTTTGCGATCCCAGCCATGGCGTGCTCACGGACTCCATATCGGATGTTACGGCCCCTCGGAGACGCAGGGAGCTTGAAGTCATCGTACCTTTTTAGATAAACTTGCTAAGTCTGCACTACCACCGATCAGTCCAGGGAGCACCTTCACCAGCGCATTCAGGCATCTCTCGGAGTATCCACGGGTAGCATCGACAGGGTCGGAGGTCGACCATTTCTGGTTAATGTCCATGAAATCTAACATGTCTGAAACATGATCTACTACGTAAAATATTTCTAATCTAACGCAACTAGTAGTCGTTAAAGAGTCGATTACCGGCAAGGAAGCTTCCCATCCCGAAGGCAGCCCACCATCAAGTAGAACCTTGAAATCTTTAGTTTCATCTTTGTACTTGGTCTCATAGTACCTTAAAATGGAGTTCCACTTTTTCTCCAAATCTCCACCATGTTCTTTTCCTTTGCATTTCCCTGTGAAACCATCGGACGTTTGTTATGGGAAAGAGATGAAATAGATAGACTGCTTCGAACAGTAAACATGATATGAGAGAAGACTGCTGCAGACAAATGTTGCACCTGTACACCAGAGGGATGACATGAAATGGCTGGCGGTCCTCCCACTTCACCATCCTCTTCATTCTCGTCACATCATCCTCCTCAAAAGTAGCATGATGTGCCTTGTAGGTGCCCTCCTTCTGAGACAACCTTCCGATCAATGTCCTCACCTGAAGAATCGATAAATTCCATGGTATTAATCATAGACCAACGTACTAAGACCGAGGGAAAGATCACCATGCCTCGATGAATGTTGGTCTGCCAGTCTCGTTATGAGCACATCGTATTGCGTTTTTGAATGGTTCGACGTTCTGATGTCTGTTGTCCACCGTGATCGTGATCCAACCCAAAACTTCAAAGCGTGCAGAGATGTCTTCGGAGAAGGCGAGATTGGTGTCTCCATCGATTGTGATGTGGTTGTCATCGTATATGATCGTGAGCTTCTTGAGCTTCCAGTGTGCAGCTAAAGAAGCAGCTTCGTTGGATATGCCTTCCATGGCATCCCCATCACCCATAATGCAGTATCTGCAATCAAATAACCAAACCAGCCCATCGCTTCAGCAACTACGTCGACAACAAGCTTGAAACCAAAACATGGTCTTTTGCTCTTGATCAAACTAATAACTAGCTTACGTTCGATGATCAACGAGGACAGCGTCAGGCTTACTGAACCTTGCGGGAGCAAGGCCAACTGCATTTGCCACACCTTGACCTAGAGGACCTGTTGCGTTGTTGCATCAAGTGCAGTTCAGTGATCATGTGACAAGACAAAATGGAACAAGGAGAAGAGGAGGATGAGAAGAATGCACATGTCTTTAAGAAGAATGCACAATTCGATTGCCGGAGAATTGATTCATAGTAGTTATCTAGGTAGTTATCATGTTCCAGATAGTTATATGCATGTTTTAAAAAGTAGTCCATGATCTAACAGTTATAGAGTAGTTTCTACACCTAACTTAATCACGGGTGACATGTGAGATAGTTACCATTAGGTCCTATAAGGAATATACACTTGAAAATATCTTGTAAGTGTTCTATGTCTATCCTCTTGTTTAAATACTATATCGGTTTTTTTGATCGAAAGGAATTTTTTTAATTATATTATAGCATTTCATTTTTATCATTTTCTTGTTCCTTCATCCCTAACAAATACCCAATTTACATAATCTCTTCAAATCTTCAGGACAAAGGACCCGTTAATAGAGTATTGAAATTGAAAGAGGACTAATAGTCCCACCGTTAACAATGCTCCACATCCTAATAACTTTAAAATTTTTGAGTTAAATTAATATCTAATTTCATATATACCATCAATTTTTGATGTTAATCACACCCAAGTGAAAATAAATAAATAAATAAATAAATCAAAATTGGGTGTGTTGGTCGCACCCAAGTGAACTAAAAAAAAGAAAAAGTTATAATCAAAATGTTTCACCCACAATTTAATAAATTAATTTTGGGCTTAAATTTGTTAGGAGAAAATAAAAACAAATCTTATAATACCATATTCAAAGAAGTAAAAAAAAAAAAAAGAATAAAACACAAATCAAGAATTACATGATTTATCCAAACTGAGCTACGTCGATAGATCTTCACTATAGGAAGAAAAAAAAATACAAGTGTGTCAAAACACTGCCTCTCAAACTCTTAACAGCTTCTATCTCTATTGCATGCACACTGACCTCCTCTCTATTTACAGTGTGTGTAAGGAAATCACATGTAATTTATCCTAGTTTGTAGCCAGAAATCAGAAAAGTGATCAATCTCATGCATATTAATGAATTTGAAATCATCATTATCGATTTTAACATGCTTAGAACATAACAATATCTAGTGCGGCGAGCATTCTATGTTTGAGGAAGTTACTTTGAAAAATGAGAAATTAACCTATTGTTAGAACTTGATCTATTTAGTGTCATAAAAACCATAATCTACTATAAAGCTATAAAAAGTGTTTATATCAATCTCCCAGTGACAGTCTTCTTGATTCAGAACTTCAATTTTTGTAGTTAATTCATAATTAATATCTCTCTCTCTCTCTCTCTCTCTCCAAATAACTTCTCTTATTATCAATTTGTCATTGTTATTATTTCTTGAAATATTATATATATATATATATATATATATATAATGGTTAAATTTTTTTGATAAAATTGATATATAATGGTTAAAATGGTTAAAACTATAATTAACTTGACAAAAAAGCTTAAATAATATTGAACAATATTCAACACACCTGAACAGATTCGAAACCGGTGAGGTGGAGGCACACGTCCTGAAGCAGGCATCCATGGCCGGCGCTGAGCACAAACCTATCCCTGTTGAACCACCTTGGATTCTCGGGGTTGTAACGCATGACGTGCCGATAGAGATGATACGCAACGTCGGCCATCCCGAGGGCCATGCCGGGGTGCCCCGCCTGAGCGTGCTGCACGGCATCGACGATGAGCATCCTGACGTTGTCCACGGCCCTCCGGTCCACGGAGCACTGGAAGAAGTCGTCGTCGTCGTCGTCGTGTTCCAGCTTCTCTCGCGGGACGGACCCATTCGGTGATCTCTTCAGCTCATCCGCCCATGAGAGCCTGTAGTCCTCGGGCGCATGGATCTGCGCTCGCACTCGGCGGGCGCGAAGCTTCCTTGCAGAGAAAGCTTCCTTGAAGAGACGGCCATCGAGATCAGGAGAGCCGGAGGTGAGAGAGCGAGAGAACAAAGGCTCTGTTGTTCTCGATGGTAGCTTTCAACACGTTGAGAGAGAAAGATCGAAGGCTTACTAGTTCTCTGCAGAGGCTTTTTTCCAACGCGTGGAAAGAAGTGGCAAAGCCACGAAGCAAGCAAACGGAGAAATGGGACGGTCCTGTCGAGGTGTCGGAGGCATAACCCTGTATTGAATTATGATCTAAATCAAGAGCGTTTCCAAGTACTGTTTATCATTAACCATCTACACATCTAAATGAAGTCGTGATGTGGTTGGAGATGAGAAATTCTTATCAGATGAATTTAATTTCTTGTTAAACAGAATCATCACATATTTCTCCCATACATATTATCATTTTAATCTATTCCCTCCCAAAGTTCTTCCTTTTTGTTTGCTTTCTTATGGCCGTCATCATTCTGAGTCGAGTTCACTGGCAGCACACTAATTGCCAATATCCTACATATATATATTAATAAGCTGAACACACCATTACATCCGACCACTTGTTTTCACATAGTAAGAGGTTCGAAGGAAGCTACACCGTATCCATATTATTTGCTTCTACATAGGTGTATATCACAGAGCTTCATGCATCACGAAGTTGAAGGGCGTGCAGGATACGTATCTGCTTCCTTGTTTGTGTAGGGAAGTCATGGGCACTTCCCTTTCAAGGCACCTTGCCATTGACAAAGATTTTTGTCGTCAACGTTATAGATCTTCTCACCTTTAGCGTTCTCGTTCAGTTCATAGGTCATCGTCTTATCCTTGTCACCTGAGCGTTTTGTGTTCATCTCAGTGAGTTTGCTCACCTGGTGGTTCATGCCTTCTTTGTAGCGATCTCTTGCCGTCGTGACTGACACCATCAGAACCAGTATTACGAGTGAGGTGATGACCAGTTTCATCTTTTCACCTATGTATGAATGAGTCCGCACATAACTTAATTGGACATTAAGCAAAGAAATCATGCTATGTAGTAGAGAACACACAAGGAAACTAACCTTTGATTCAAGGGAAGCTCTGAACTCTGGAATGAATTCATCTGCAACGGGGTTTATATAGACTGCTTCAAGAGATCGGTCGTGGAAAAAAGGTATATTATTCAACAAGCAGTTGATTGCAAAGAGGAATGTCGAGGAGAGGGCTAGTGATCTGACGGTGGTGGAAGGACTGTTTGGGTATCACTGCCTGCCTAAATCTTGCTGTTCTCACATATGTTGAGGCTTCGCATGCTCTTTGATCCGAGACCAAAACAAGTGTGGTCTAATCATTTTGACAATGCTGTAGTGATAAGAAGCGCAATTATGTATTCATTTCTAGAGAATACATACATACATACATACATATATATATATATGTATATATATCTGATTTGCTTTTGAAGTTTAAGATGTAGAGTTGCAATCCTGTACAAAATTTATGGGCATAGATATGAAATTTTCCCTGAACAACAGTGAAGAAAAGGTTAATTGCAATCTGTACAAAAGTTTAATTGGAAGTTTACTTGGTCACACTCCACTTGATATAACATTTGGTACATCTTTATCATCATGATTTATACAAAGTCTTAGCCCAAGTAAAATACATTGGGGTATGACAAAGAAAATTTTAAGACATCTGAAGGATACCATTAGCCATAGATTATGGTATTCTACTACTAATGAATTTTTATGTTTTGGTTGTTTAGATAGTGTTTGGGCAAGTTCTATTGACGATCGCAGAAGCACAACATGCTTTGCTTGCTTTCAATATTAGTAGAGGAGCAATCTGGTGGTCTTCCAAAATGCAATCTTTTGTAGCACTTTCATTCTTAAAATTTGAATATAGCAGCTTGTCAAGCTATCCAAATGAGACAAATTCTAATAGATTTGATGTGCGATCAAAGGGATCCAACTATAATTTTTTTTATGATAATCAATCTACAATTATTAAGGGGACGAATCCAATCCATATATATCACTTCATTTCAGAACAAATCAATAACAACGACATAAAATTGGACTGTTGCAATAAAAAAAATGGCTTGCAGATATTTTTATAAAACCCTTGTTTTTCAAGACGTTTTTATTTTGTCGAGAAAAATTAAGAATTTAAGACATTAGCAGTATGGGGGAATGTTAAGATACTGCTAATGATTTAAATCATCTAAGAATCTTTAGATAATAGTTTAATTGATTTGTGTTACATAATTTAGATATGATCACGATAAATCCTAATATATTCAAACACTATTTAGATTGTAAATAGAGATTAAGGTTTAGGTTTTGCATATGTAATATAGAGAGCAATAGGAGAGAGGTTGCATAGTTTAGGTTTCTTTTAATAAAAATTTCTTATGTTTTGAGTTAGATTGATTTGTTAGTGTTTTTTTTTTCCCTAATTATCAACATCCTTTTTTTTATAATCAATTAACTTGTTATATAATTGTTGTATTGATGAGTCACATGCTCAAATTGTTGTATTCAGGTTTTTATATTCACCTTTTAAACTATTAAGAGTATGAACAATTACTTCTTCATCATTAAGGGGATAATCTATTACAATTACATCATTTATAGTATTTTTTAGATTATATATATAATTAATACTAATACTTTCCTCTTGTATTATTTTAATTATGGTAAATAAAATACTTAGCATGACCTATGCTTTATAACTTGGCCTATGCTTATGTTATAGTATTATTTGAAGAGCTTAGTGGTACTATAATATTAGTAACTAAGGCTTGAATGACTTACAAAATAATATGCTTTTGACATAATCATAATTTATGATTATAATTTATCATTAAAGTTGGTTCTCTTAGTACTTGAATATTTGTCAAGTATATCATATCCAAATAAAAGATTGATGAATTATACTTATAATAATATATAATTATCATATTTAAATAACTTAAAAAAATTTTATAGTGATTGCATTAATGAATACAAGCCGTCGAATAGTTTGAAAAGAGTATCCCGAGTAGAAAGAGGAAAGGAATCACTTTTGTATATTTAAGTAATGTATACTTATACAAATCTTAACGAAGATATTATATATATATTATAATGATTGATTTTTAAATAAAAAATAAATTAAAAATATAAAAAATATCATAATATTGCTATATCATGATCTATGTCATTTTCAACTAGTAATAGATTGCCGAGAAGAATATTGAGGAGGGAGAGATAGTGATCTGACTATGGTGGTAAAACTGTTTCTACATCACTGCCTAAATCTAGCTTTTATGACATAGCTGATGCTTCAATTCGCGTGCTTCTTTGAGACGGCAACAAATGTTGTTGTCTAATCATGGTGACAATGCTGTAGTGATAGAAGACGCAATTATCTTTTCCTTTTCTTGATCATATATACCCAACCAAAACTTTCGTTGATACCATGAACACATAAATGACTGATTATTTGGAGAGGCTGCACACTAATGTCGATCACGTTGTATATGAAGGTCACAAGCTGCAGATGTTAGTATAAAATCTATAATCATGTTATCTTGCTATCTGTAATACGAAAAAAAAATTATGTTAAAATTAAAATCAAATAAATTAAATCTAACAATATTACGATGTGCATACCTTCCACATAATCTTGCAGTAGAAACATTTCTCTTCGTTGTTGTTGGACTTAGTATATCAACAACATGAATACAGTAATAATTTCAAATATTAGAGTGTAATGAATAAAGTTATATAATCCACACATTTTTTGCTTTTAAGCTCAAAACTAACATTGACAGTAGAGCAGTTGGTCGAACTGAAGTACTTAGCTAAATGTAACATAGAAGATAAAAGTGGAGATAATTATATATTATGCATGCAATTAATCATATTTAGCATTTCAATTTTATACTTTCGAAAGTTATAATAAGAACTTTGTATTTACGAAAGTGAAATATTTAACTATGTTGTTTCAATATTTTTTTTAACCTTCTGAAATAATTTTTTTAATATGAATTTTAATATATTTATTTTTATAAAATAAAGGATTCTAATATTACTTTTGAAAATATAAAAATAGAGATACTAAAGGTAGCTAATTATAAAGAGTAATATACAATTATCGGGATAAAATATGATTGAGGATGCATATAAGGTAATAACATTTGCTTGGTGAGTTTAGCTCATCTAAACCCTAAATACTACCATAAAAATAATCTGTCTAATAAGCACATAAACTCTTCCAAAATATAGAAGAATTACACAGAATAAATCTTTCATGAAAAGTATCTAAAAAAGAATCATAAATGTTTTATGATGATTCGAAGAAAACACAAAATCTAATCCTCGCGAGAAGATGATGAAGCAAATATGATAAGGAATTGAAGTGTCCATAGTGAATGCAAAAGCAATCTTCTCACGATGCTTCGGAGTATAAACTAATAAAAAAAGAAAAAGAAAATAATGCACTAGGACAAATATTTTTTAGAGTTCATATTGCTTCGAAAGGATAAAATCACCCATCGTAAAAAATGAACACTAATCCATAAGATGCTCATAAAAGAAGGAAAAATGACTCGATTACCAATAAGCAAAATTTTCATTAACAAATACTATAATACACCATTATGTGATCTTTTAGTTTACTGTGTAAAGAAAGATTTAAAGAGCCAATCTCCCTCCCCATTCTTCAACCAAATGTCATGGCTTCAAACGAGGTTGGTTTTGGTGAGTGCTTCTTTTAAGACCATCGTTTAGGACACTCGTGCATTATAAAAGTAGGATTTGCATGCGTTTGATCTCCAAATCCAAAGCGATCGTTGACTCATGGGGGAAAGAAGAATCGAGTCTTCTTGTCGACGAGGGTTCAATCTAGGGTTCAAATCCTAGATTGAGTCGTTTTCATTCATGTCATCCTCCGGAAGAAGCTGTTTGGCAGCACTGCTACGGAATGACCTCAACAAAATGGGACATCTACATGCAGAATGGTCAAAGCGTAGAAACCCCAGCAAGTAAAGTCATCATCTCTGGAGTGCTTCAGCAAACACTACACCGATGCGCCTGAGATAATGGAAAGCAAAGAAGAAGAAGAAGAAGAAGAAGAAGCATGTTAATTAGGTTATCTCGTGATCCATGGCAGTGTGCCACTGGCACTCGTCTTCTGCGTTTGTTACTACCTGTTAAGCTCCTCGACAGGGCTGTATCATCCCTTGGGAGTTGCATATGGATCACGCAACCGCGGAGGGAGAAATCGCAGTCATTGGCACGATGTACGGGTTTGGCTGCTAAGTTGTTCGTTCCTTGGAAGAACTCTCCAGTCTCAGTTGATCTCTCTCTCGTCGGATCATGAAGAACTCACTTTTCTCTCTTTTGTCAATAGCAGTGGGGCGGCTTTAAATGTTCATGCACCTGTTATATATGAACATGTCGAGAGACGTGATTCTCCAACTCTTTGAATGATGTAGTATTACGAGGATGGCAAGAAACAACATCAGTTCCTCATGTCAAGATTGAGTTGCTTCACATAGTTTTATTCCCGGAATAGAGTGAGCTTTTGGGTGATAAAAATATATAACATATATGTATATATATTAAAATAAAATTCTCAGGACAAATATATAATTATACTATAATTATATAAAATATCATAATTAGACTGATTCAATCGATCTATAAAAAAAGAAGAGAAAATGATAAAAAAAAGATTAGATGGTTGTCTCTCAAATTAAATGTATATTAGGGTATTACATAAAGAAGAACATTATTAGGAAATTCTAGAAGTAGGGATACTTTTTGAGAAAAAGTATAAAAAAGAGAGATTTTTTTTTGGAGAATTCATCAAAAAAAAAAATTATTTATTTATTTTATATCATAATTATATTATAATTATGTAAAAAATACTGTAATATATAATTATGAGAATTCCTTAAAAAATGATAATTAATATATATATATATATATATAATTATATTTTTAATATCATAATTATATAAAAGTAGCGTAATTGATCGGTGCATGGGGAGGAGGTCAGCCGCGCCCGCGTCGATCGTGGCCTGACCGAACCCCATCGAGTGAGCGAGGATGGCTAAAGGCTTTTTGCGTTGTCGGCACTACGACCACCGCAGGCATCGGCTAAAACTAGGGCACCAGTCGCACCGCCCAGTGACACTCAATCTGCTCCCTCTTCCTCGATACCCGAAGCCCTCGATGGCACCCCTCAAACCCCTTCCCTTATCTCCTTTTCCCTCTTCTTCTCTCCCCACCTAATCCGCCCCCAAAATTGTCTCCGATCCTTGCCTTATCTCTTTTCTAGGGCTGTTTCCGGGGAAGCGAGGACCTGGAATTGCCTCTCCACCTCCATGTCCGACTCCTCGGAGATCCCCGCATGGCTGAAGAACCTGCCCCTGGCGCCCGAGTACCACCCCACCGAGACGGAGTTCGCTGATCCCATCGCCTTTATCTCGCGCGTCGAGCGCGAGGCCGCCGCCTTCGGCATCTGCAAGGTCATCCCCCCGCTCCCCCGGCCCTCCAAGAAGTTCGTCCTTGCCAACCTCAACCGCTCCCTTTCCGCCTCCCCCGACCACTTGAGACCGCCTCCCTCCTCCCCCCGCTCCCCCGCTGCCGTCTTCACCACCCGGCACCAGGAGCTCGGGGCGCGACGCGGCCGCGCCCTCCCCGTCCAGAAGCAGGTGTGGCAGAGCGGCGAGTTCTACACCCTCGAGCAGTTCGAGGCCAAGTCCAAGGCCTTCGCTCGCTCCCAGCTTGGTGGGATCAAGGAAGTCAGCCCTTTGCTGATCGAGACCCTCTTCTGGAAGGCCGCTTCGGAAAAACCCATTTACGTAGAGTATGCCAACGATGTGCCTGGGTCGGGGTTTGGCGTGCCGGAGGTGCCGTTCCGGTATTACCCTCATCACCGGAGGAAGCGGAAAAGAGGGCTCAATAGGGGGAGCATCCAGGAGCCAAGACGCATGTGCCCACAGGCGATCGGGGAGCGTGAGGGCATGGGTGGTGTCGGGTGGAAGCTATCAAATAGCCCGTGGAATCTTCAGGCCATCGCTAGGGCCCCTGGTTCGCTTACTAGATTTATGCCTGATGAAGTGCCAGGAGTTACCTCGCCGATGGTATATATTGGGATGCTGTTCAGTTGGTTTGCCTGGCATGTGGAGGATCATGAGCTGCATAGCTTGAATTTTCTTCATTTGGGCTCTCCGAAGACTTGGTATGCTGTTCCTGGAGATTATGCGGCCACACTGGAGGAGATTGTTCGTGTTCAGGGATATGGAGGAAACATGGATCGGCTTGGTACGGTAGCATAGTTGTTTTCGGTTACACGAAGCGATGAGGTTGATTATCTTCTTTTATGTTTTTTCAGCGGCTTTAATTATGCTCGGAGAGAAGACAACATTGCTATCTCCTGAAGTTCTGGTGGCATCAGGGGTGCCATGCTGCAGGTGAAATTCTTATATTGGATATGTGATTGTGCCTTTAATCTTATTGAAGGTTTAACGCTGACTGGATGACATTGCTGAAATGTCTATATAAACTTTGGTTTTCTAAACTAAAATAGTTATGGTCACACTGTTTTAGGTTAGTACAACATCCTGGTGAGTTCGTTGTAACATTTCCAAGGGCTTATCATGTAGGCTTCAGCCATGGTAAAATTTCGCCCCAGATCTTCTTACTTTCTAGCAAAATATAGAAAATTTTGGTATATCTTTTCTGTGGACAACTATGATGTCATTATCATTGTATCCCTGATACTTTTCAGAAATTATAGGTTGGTTGTTATGTTACAAGCTAATTCCTATCAAGTTTTTTTTTGCCTGATTGTTGTTAGTGCTTCTGATAATCAATGTTTTGGTCATTGTTAGAAACTATATAACTTTGGAAGATTATTTTAGGTGTTGTTGTAGCTTATTATGCCATTCTAGTGCTTACAAGAATTTTTCTGGTAGGCAATTTATTGAAAACATTTAGCCTCAATTCTTTGAGCCAATACTTCTAAGTCATTCACGCCACAGGGAGCTTAATCCACCAATAACTTTTAAGACAGCTTAGAGTCCAATTTCAATTATTTTTGTTATTGTATGTTGGCTGGTTTTGATGGGGAGCAAAGAGGTTGAGTTTGCCTACCCCTGTGTTGTAAAGTTTTAGATAGATTGTGGGCTGATGCTCATCTTATCATGTTCACTATAACAGTTTTCTGTTTTTGATAGAGAGTAACTTGTTGATTTTACTTACTCCTGTCTGTTATAAAGTTCTAGATAGTGTAAAGCTCCAGACTGATTGTTCTCATATTATCAGGTATTTGGTAGAGTTGCACTTGAATGTTCTTGAAAATTTATGTATTTTTGATATGCCAGTAATATCTTTCTTTCTTGATACTCTGATTATATCTTCCTTTCTTGATTTTCTAACACATCAATCCTTCTCACTTTCTTTTTTGCTAAGTTGTAATAGTGTCAATTTTTTGTCCGAGAATACGCCGCATTGGCGGGAAACTTGTGCATTAAATTTGTTTTTTAATCATACTCTTGTGTCCCATTCAACTGGAAATATATTATGTAGCTTGAAAGTCTTTCATGTTACATTTTATGCTTCCTTGGAAACTATACTTTAGCATGCACCTCAAGTAATAGGAAATTCCATGACAAATAAGAGAACATGGTACTATAATGTTTATGCAACATTTACAATGATGAAATAAAAAACTCTGGGGAGGTTAACATTTAAAGAAATGGAAAATAGCTCACTGTTGGGATGAGTTGAATGAGGTACTGTGGAACTGTACTAGTAAATACCATGTATCTTTTGCCTCAGACACCATTACTAGTTACAAATTTATGATCCCTAAGAATATGTCAGACTTTAAGATCTAGGTGAAGATGAAGATGAAGTTGAAGAGGAGCTGATTGCAAAATATGAAGATGAGGATAAAGAGGATCAATAGTAGGATGCACTTGCATCATCACAACTTGAGAAACTGATGTAGTTGTTTGTAGTGAAAGCAAATTGATGCTACCAAAAAGGGATTAAAGTTACTGTAAGGTTTGACAAAGTTGAGGACCTTGGGTCATGTAGATATAGGGAACTATTGACTGCTCTAGTGGGCTCTTATATTATAGTCAATCCCAAATCTCAGCTTAGTTAACCATGACTAATAAATTGCACAACATATGAAACATTAATGGCATGTTCAGTTTTACATGTGAACGTATGCAAACTTTCATTTATGGTTTAATTAGACTAGACAAATAAATGGAGTAAAGCTTGTCAGTTTATGTATACTTGTTGCTTTCAGGTCTTTACATGCTTTAGTCTTGTATCCATTTGGTACTTTTCTTGTGGTTAGGGTACTTCTATTCTTTAATTGAAGCTACCAAAATGAAAATAGTTCTTAATGTCATTTATCTTGTATGAAGTCTCTCTAATCTCATTAAGGATAGACAAGTATCTGGGGTAAGATTTAATTTTTTTTACAAGTTTCCATGTCAAATGCCTGTTACACCTGATTTTATTTATATGTTGTCATGATTGCACAATAGGATTCAACTGTGGGGAAGCTGCTAATTTTGCAACTCCCAAGTGGTTAATGGTGGCAAAAGAGGCTGCAGTGCGAAGGGCTGCCATGAATTATCTTCCTATGCTCTCCCATCAACAGCTGTTATACATGTTATCAATATCTTTTATCTCAAGGTTGGTTATTAATAAATTTTTACAGCACAATTTACAGTTAGTCATCATTTTTCCCCTCTACCTTCTGATCTGTATTTTCTTCTATTGCGAGAGCAGCGTGAAATTTCTGTAGAAACCTAGCTTATGTAATTTTCTACAACTTTTGCAGATTGAGTCATCATTTTTTGATTAAAGCTAAAACCCTCTTTATTTAATTGTAACAATATATTTTTGTTGCCTTGATCTCTTTCAAACCATTTAAAAGTGATGGTTGGATGCATAAGGCTCATGCTAATGCAGAGTTTAGGCAAGGCTAATAGATGCAGTGTTCACCTAGCTTACAAGGAGCAACCTTACTGTGGCATTCAGGCTCACCCTCTTCTTTCCAGTCATTATTATGATAGTATGATTGGAAAGTCTTTACACCTTTGAGAACAATAAAGTTGATGCGACTTACTGTGTAGCAGGAAAATCTATGCTATAAAGGAGTCAGTATGCTCCTTATTAAAGTTGTGGGACCTTATGTCGATTTTGGTTGTCCCATTTGTTGGTGCTTACTGGAATACCCTATCTCACCTCGTATTCTCCTTTTACTGGTCAGCCATTTCCACATAGCTAGATCACTCATATTGGCTATATCTTGATATAAAATTATTTTAACCAGCGCCTGCCAAAGACCATAGATTAATCAAACTAGTCTTTTGGAGTAAAATAAAACAGATCTAAGACTCTTTAAAAAATTATTAATAATCTAATAATTTAATTTTAGATAATTTTATGGTCTAAGTTCGTAAGTAGGTGCTGAGACGATACAGAGACAGAGACATTCTCTCCCGCTTAGCTACTCTGAGATTTGGTTTATTATGACTATTTTGGCAACTAGTTACAGTTTGCCTTCTTCGATTCACAACCATTACCTACTTTATAAAATTCATTGTATTTGAAATATCTGTAGTGTTGTTTTCTTTTTACAAGTTAGAATTCTCTTCTCTGAAATATACGGTGCTGATTAAGTTGTTCTTTATATTATGTATTGCCTGAGGAGGATTTGAGAGTGTGGGGCTTTAATTTATTATTGAATACCATAATTTAAGATTGTACACATTTTGCTTATTCACAAACTTGTATGAATCCTTGGCTCATGCACTCATTTTTAGAAAGCGTGATTCAACTTGATTCTCCAAACAAAACACTTTCTCTGCTATAAGAAGGGTTGGCTAACGTGGTACAGATCAGAAATTAACTACAAACATTGGGACATTCAATGTTAAGTTTAAGACATTTACTAGTGGATAATTCCTAGTGGTATTGGTTTATGTTTCTCTTCAGTTTTTATCGAATCTCTGAACCCTGGTGTTTAGATCAAGGATTTACACACCACATTAGACTTATTTCTGTATGTCTATATGGTGCATATCCATGTGAAAGTTTTATAATTGTTACTGGCACATGCCCCATTCTGGTTCAGTTTTTAGCAAAAAAAAATGCACTTTGTCTAGCATGCTATCAGTGATTTAGACTGTTTTTTTTCTTTTCATTGTTGGTGTCCATACTTTAAATGAGTGGGCACCTAATTCTAGTTTTTTCTCCAGTTTGAATCTGGTGGAATTGTTTTAATGCCAGTGTTCCTAGAGAACTGTTGTCAGGTGCACGGAGTTCCCGTCTGAGAGACCGTAAGAAAGAAGAACGAGAAATCCTAGTCAAGAAAGCATTTCTGGATGATATGATGAATGAAAGCAACTTGTTGTTTGTACTTCTTGCAAAAGCAACAATCTCTAGTGCAGTGTTGTGGGAACCAGAGATGTTGCCTGCCACGTGTCTTGGTACCCAAGTGCAGCAGTCTTCATCCGTATCATCTGAAGCACATGGGCCCACAAGTGGCGACCTTCATGGAATTAAAATGGAGTGTCAATCCATGGGTAAAGATTCTCTTGACTATGAAGGAGATGCTTGCTGTACTCAGGATGCCCATGAAACAACTGCTGATCTTTCCGGCAGATCATCTCATTCTGCTTTATTTTCAGAGGCTAATGAGAATGCTTGCAATAATACTGAGGGCATCATGGATGTTGATGAAATTGATCTACCATTTGGTCTTGATGTTGATTCTGGATCATTGGCATGTGTTGCCTGTGGAATTCTTGGCTATCCATTTATGGCTATCCTGCAACCTTCTGAAAAAGCATCCAGAAATATTATTGCTGCAAATTCTAATGAATCTCATCCAAGCCTTGATATATCACAAAATTTGAACCTTCCTTCCTGCCAGCCCTGTACTGCCAAAAAGTTGGATTCAGGTAATTTGTCTTTTTGGCCAGTGGAGCTGTAAATTTTGTAGACACACAGTAGGCAAGTTAAAGACTTTTTCCAGCATCGGACGTATTTCTTGTGTTGATTAGCATGTTAGTGTGATGACTGTGTTTTTGTTACAAAACCCATTTTTGAGTGACATAAGCATTCACCATAAAAAAATTCTTTGCCTCTAGATAACAACCTAGGACATGCACTTGCATTATGAATATATTTTAAGCACTCATTATTATATACTTGTACTATAGCTCATCAAAATTCATAAGATAGAATATGTTCCATCCAATCACTAGTTGACATCTTTATACTCTGGCATATTTATCATTAATTGCAATTGAATCTTAACTATTGATTGCAAGACATATTACAAAGTAGAATGATGCTTGATGAGAGAATGTTTAAGTTACATTGACAATGTACTGTTAGCCACTTTTCTTGATCTCTATTGTATGATTGTTAAGTACAGAAATTCTGATTTTCATATGGAGTTGTATTAACTTGCTTCATTTTTTGAAATAATCACGAAGACGAATGTGTTGGTGTTGAGGAGCAGAGAAATCTGGATGCCAGATCTAATTCACATGAGGACACGGTCAATGTTTCTCTGGTTGAAAACCGAAGTGCTGTCGAAGAGTCTTTATCAGACACTACACCAGATATGCTTGGTGAAGATGTTGAGAGAAGCAGATTTTGTCATTTGATTGGACCCGAAAAACTATCCACCGTCAACTCATTGCCTGTTAATTGTGCAAGCAATGAGGAACATCAACAGATTCTGAGTTTAATGGAGCGTCAGATACACGAATTGAGAGCTCAAGATAAGAATGATGCATGTGTTCAAGCAAAGAGAACACATTGTAGTTGTACATATGAAACGACAGTTGTCTGTGGACAACATTCTTGTGACAAAATGAAAGAACCTGGGTCACATATATCTTTGACAAGTCATTCAGAGGTTGACAATAAAGCATGTCAAGGAGACTATCCTGGTAACATTTCTCTTGATGAAACAGATGATGTGCCAGAGAGGAAATCTTCAGATGAGATTTCAAATTGGAATACATGCAATGGATTTCTAAGACCACGAATCTTCTGCTTACAGCATGCACTTGAAATTGAGGATTTGTTACGGTGCAAGGGTGGTGTGCGTGTGCTTATTATATGCCATTCAGGTGTGAATTTATGCATTGATAGCATTAATATATATGTTACATTTATTATCATTTTCTTCTAAATTTTCCCAATTACAATTTTTAAAGCTGTTGTTCTTGTATGCCATGTCTTCTTCAATTGGTACTGGTCGAAATGTGTTGTAATTGTGGTAGTTTGCTCTTGTAGAGCAAAAGGTTGGAATGGTTTTGTGTCAGTGAAGCATTATTGAATTCCTATTAGTACTGCTAATTATATCTTGAAAAATGAATGGATGTGTATGATACATGGTCTTTGATTTCATTGTTGAGAGTCTAGTGATGAAAAAAACATATACGAGCGACGGACATCTCTACTGAAAAGTTCATGCTGTTGATACTTATAGATCATTTTATTTTTTTCATGGAATAAAGTTCATCTTTATTCAAGAGTCAGATAACTTCATCTCCTTATAAATAGCTATAATTTTTTTTCTGAAATACCAGAAGTTATTTTCTGTTCTTACTGAATTTGTTTTCTTATAGTGATATAAGCAGGATTTCTTATGGTGCTGTTATTTTGTTTTTGCAGACTATCTCAAAATAAAAGCGCTTGCCATATCTATTGCTGAAGAAATCAACATCCGGTTTAACTGTGAAGATGTCCCACTGGTGAATGCATCCCCGTCAGATTTGGATTTAATCAATGTCTCAATTGATGATGAAGGACATGAAGAAGATGGGAATGATTGGACGTCAAAATTGGGTCTGAATCTGAGATACTGTGCGAAGCTGAAAAAGCAGTCTCCATCAAATCAAGAACATCTCACATTATCCTTAGGTGGAATCTTTTCTGATCCTTCTCCTACAGCTGTTTCAAATCTCAAGTGGCTTTCTAGAAAATCTCGTACTCCCCACAAGGTAGTTGGTGTGATCCAGTCAAAATCCCAATTTGATGCAAATAATGAAAAGTGTGAGCTAATAGATGGGAATACAAATTCAATAACTGATTCTGCCAAAGTCACAGAAGTTAATCGTAGCCTTGAACCACATCAGATAGGAACTATGCATCATAGTCTCCTTATAAAAGGTATGCTCAAAGAGTCAGGCAGTGGTAACACAATTGTTAAGGTTGATGACAGAGGTGATGAAAGAAGAAAATGTGGTTCTGCAAACAAAATTATTAGTCAAATGAAAGATGATACTGGCGATAATTTGCATACCATTCCTGTCCTGATTGCTGAATGTCCTCAAATGCATCAAGTGAGTTGGGTAACGCTGAGGGTTACCACATATAGTGAGTCTGTTCCTCCTGTAAAATTGCCTGCAAGTCATGAGTCAGATGTTGGATATTCTGAACGGTTAGAGATTCACTCCGATGGGCTAAGCTTCAAGGAAGCAGTTTGTGAACCTGTAAAGTCGGCTAGCAAACAGCCTTTTGTGGATCTGGAACTAAGTCAAGGGTTTGAAGAAGCATATAGATCACAAGACAAGTTTTGTAGTTCTGATAAGTCAGAAATTTTAGCAGATAGATTGACTTTAGAAAGTGGAACTTCTGAAGCTCAACAAGTTAGTGCTGTGGATACAGCTAATCTAGGAGATGAGTTCAATGGAAATAGGGAAGCAGCTTGTGGGACTAGTAGAAGACCTCTCCATTATTCTTTGGAGAATTTAGAGGATAGTTGCAGAACTTCGTTGTCCAACGACCAGTTCCTTTGTCTATCAGAATCACTAATTAATTCTGAAATACAGCTTAATAGTCTGTCTGTCCAGGAACCTTTAGGTGATGACATGGTTGCCAATCCTGCTAATTCAAACATGATGCCTGACATTAGCATAAACGATGGTAGTAAAATGTTGCAAGAGATTTTGGCAAGGACTGAACATATTGCTGATGGTGCAAATATCATTAAGAGTGAAAACTACGTTGCTGTCAATAATTTGGTTGTTAATAATTCTGAAATGCTGCAGAAAGCTCACTGTGCTGATGAAATGGAAGCCTTTGTTAAAGCTGATGGGAAGACTGCTTTTAACCATTCAATGAAGTTGGCTGAGATTCTTGCCATATCAATGGCCGAAGGCTCTGTTATGCAGGAAGTGCATTCAATGGAGCTTTGTGTTTCTGCTGATAGCTCTTCTTTGCTGAATGGTGCACAACCAAATTATCATAATCCAGCAAGAGTTGATCTTATACAATATGTGAGGCGGAGAAACAAAAGAAAGAGACAACAAGAGCCGTCAACAGGATGTCAGGATAGCTCAGTTTGCTTTGTACGAAGCCCCTGTGAGGGGTTGAGGCCACGGAATTGGCTCAAAACGGATGTCAAGGCTGACATATTTACACTGGAGAAGAGCTCTGCAATCAAGGAAAGGAGAAGACCAGGAAACTCGATTGTGCAAAGGGAAGATAAGAGCAAGGCTTTCAAGTGTGACATTGAAGGCTGTTTTATGAGTTTTCAGACAAGGGGAGAACTTTCACTGCACAAGCGTGACCGTTGTACAATTGAGGGATGTGGAAAGCGATTTAGCTGTCACAAATATGCAGTGCGCCATCAGTGTGTTCACAATGATGATAGACCTCTTAGATGCCCATGGAAGGGCTGCAACATGACCTTCAAGTGGGCATGGGCCAGGACCGAACATGTCAGGGTCCACACGGGAGAGCGTCCCTACAAGTGCAAGTTCTCTGGGTGCGGGCAGACATTCAGGTTTGTATCTGATTTCAGCCGCCACAGAAGGAAAACTGGGCATTATGGCACACCTTCTGCTGGATAGTTGTGGATCTTATTAAGCCTGCTTGTACTTTTTAGATTTTCCTCTAGGAAGGAATTGTTAAGATATTTCTTTTAGAAGTTCAAGTGGAGTCCACAGTTTGCTAATATTGCGGTATCTCTTTACAGACTGATACCTTTGTCTGAGATATTGCAACCTTCATTGTTGATCTTTGTATTGCACTAAGAGCAATCCAACTCAATGTACCATTATTCTTTAGAGCTTACTCTGTTTCATCAAATTCTTCCAGTCGTCTCTTCTTCACTAATGTCTTCTTGTATGACTGATCACAGTGCTGATGAAAAGCCACTGGTAGACATAATGTATGTAAAAATGTCTCTTCTGAAGGTCTGGGCTCATCCTCTGCAGTTTGTCTCATCGCTCAAATGATTGTTGTCGCATTTTCTGTTAGTTTTTGTGAATTGTCTTGTCTTGCCTTGCTTTTACACCTTCCATGGGATGCGTTTGGTTCTCCTGATGGCTCTTCCCTAGTTCTGTGTTGCGGCTGCATATTTGCATGAACTCCATGATCCGACTTGTAGCGTTTTTGTCATCTACGTAATTGCATTGTTTGTTGAAGCCACTGCACGCTTATCGACTACTCTTCCTAGAAATGGGCTCACGAAATTTCCAACGGCGCACTTGAAATCGGCCCAAAGCCCATCAGACAAAAGACCAGTTTAAGAGGCAAACAAGCATCAACTCAACCCTAGCAGAAACCCACTTCCTTCGTCTTATCCACCATCTCACCCACCACCGCAATGTCGTCCTCCGCGGCCGCCAGCGTCTGGGCTCGAATCCGGCTTGCCGACCGACGCGACGTGCCCAACATCCACCGCCTCATCCGGCAGATGGCGGAGTTCGAGCTGTTGACCCACCTTTTCTCCGCCACCGAGGCCTCCCTCTCCGACACGCTCTTCCCCTCCCCCGCGCTTCCCCCCTTCCTCTCCTTCACCGTCCTCATTCTCGAGCTCTCCCATTCCCCCTTTTCCGAAGACAGCGATGCCCCCCTCTTCGCCCCGATCGTCCGGCGGATCGATCTGGAGTCCGCCGTGGAGGACCCGGAGGCAGCGGAGTTCGCATCGCCGCGCGGAGAGGGCATAGTGGTGGCTGGTTTCGTACTGTGCTTCCCGAACTACTCCACTTTCCTTGCGAAGCCGGGGCTGTACATAGAGGACATCTTCGTGCGGGCGACTTGGCGGCGGCGGGGGCTGGGGCGGATGCTGCTGGCGGCAGTGGCGGGGCAGGCGGCGCAGATGGGGATGGGGAGGGTGGAGTGGTGCGTGCTCGACTGGAACGTGAACGCCATCAAGTTCTACGAGGACATGGGCGCCGAGGTCATGCCCATGTGGAGGATCTGCAGGCTCACCGGACCGGCACTGCAGGCTTATCTTCATGAAAAGTGAAGATATGCCTGTGCTATCAAAATCGGATTTTGTCTGTTGAAATCTTCCCAAGATTTCTTCCCCGAGGAAGAATGGTTTAAGCGCTTGTAATTGAAGTCTCTTCCGCAGATTTCAGTAGATTGGCTTTGGTTGATGAATAAATTGTCTACCTTGAGAACCCCGCTGCTAATTAATGTTCATGTCTATTTTTCTATAGATTTTACATGATTTCTGCATGAACTTTACTGCTATCTCGACAGACTCATCTATCAAGTCTCGTTGTAACAAGCAACTCTATCCAAAACGACGCTTGCAACCACAAGACTACCACAAGGCATATTAGACGCTTGTAATCGGGCTCGAACTCTTATTATTGGATTCGAAGCGAATCTAATAAGCCATCACAATTGGACCCGGTTCGGACCGAAATGTCATACATGGATTCTCAAGTATTGGATCCGAAAAGCCATGGCAATTAAAATATTTGGATTTGAATGCACATTTATTAGAATTCTGTAATTTTTCAGAAAAGTCGAACGCTTTATGATCCGACCCGGTAGACACCAATTGGGTCGGGTAAAGATATCTAGGTTTCGGCCCGCAATCGGACCGTTCCTTACATCATCCCCTCTCGCAGCGTGTATCTCAAAACCCTAACCCTAGAACCACCTCCGCGCAAGACCTCTCTTCCTCCTCTTCCTGCCGCCTTCCGGCGGCTCCGCTGCCCTCGAGCTACCGGCCGCGATGGTGAAGTCCTACCTCCGCTACGAGCCGGGCCTCGCCTTCGGCGTCATCGCTTCTCTCGACTCCAAAATCACCTACGATCCCTCGGGGTTGCACCTCCTCGCCCCCGCCCTCGACAAGCTCGCCCTCTGGAACCTCAAGCAGGGCCTCGCCTCCAAGACCTTCTCCCCCTCCTCCCGCTCCTCCCATACCCTCGCCGTCACCTCCGTTGCGGCCTCCCCCTCATCCTCATCCACTTCGGTAACCGGTTTCTCCTCCCTCTCTCCTTTATCCCGGACCAGTTCGTCGCTACTGCATAACTCTGACATTTTGCTGTCGTTTCAGATCGCAAGTGGGCACGCCGATGGTAGTATTCGTCTATGGGACTGCGAAAAGGCCACATGCGAGGCGACACTCAATGGCCACAAATCAGCTGTTACTGCCCTCCGCTATAATCACCTCAGCTCCCTTCTTGCTTCTGGCGGCAAGGACTGCGATGTCATCCTGTGGGATGTGGTTGGTGAAGCCGGACTATTTCGCCTTCGTGGTCACCGAGACCAGGCATGTCCTTGTTGTCTAAAGACCTCTTCTTTCCGAATACTTGAAGCTTGATTTACTGGTTCTGATTGATATTGATGTTCCTTTTTAGGTGACAGACCTTGTATTTCTTGATTCTGGAAAGAAGCTTGTGACCTGCTCCAAGGACAAGTTCATTAGGGTATGGGATCTTGAAATGCAGCATTGCATACAGATTGTGAGTGGGCACCACAGCGAAGTATGGTCTCTGGATGTTGACCAAAAGGAGAGGTTTTTGGTATCTGGGTCAGCAGACACTGAGCTCCGGTTTTATCAAATTAGAACCAATGCTGAGATGGTCGAGAATGAGAGCAAATGGGAAATTTTGAAGCAATTTGGTGAAATCCAGAGGCAGAACAAGGATAGGGTGGCGACCCTGAGATTTAACAAGTCTGGAAGTCTTTTGGCATGTCAAGTGGCAGGGAAAAGTGTGGAAATATATCGAGTTCTTGATGATGTGGAATCAATGCGCAAGGCTAAGCGGAGGCTTCACAGAAAGAAAGAAAAGGTTATGGCAAAAGCAATGGTCGTAGATAATGAAAATGGAGGGTTTGTAGATTCTTTATCCAGCCAGGAACTTCAGCATCCAACTGTTGCAGTGTCAGATATGTTTAAACTTCTTCAAACCTTACGTGCAAGCAAGAAAATTTGCTCTATTGCATTCTGTCCTAATGTTCCTAAAGTTGGTCTTGCCACATTATCCTTGTCCTTGAACAATAACATGCTAGAGACTCATTTAATTGATACAGAAAAGATATCCAAATTGTACTCAATTGAGCTTCATGGACATCGCTCAGATATTAGAAGCGTTACACTTAGCTCAGATAATGACCTTCTGATGTCAACAAGTCATAATGCTGTAAAGATTTGGAACCCCAGTACAGGAGTCTGCCTTCGCACAATCGAGTCTGGCTATGGATTGTGCAGTTCTTTTGTACCTGGAAACCGTTATGCACTTGTTGGAACAAAGAGTGGAACCTTGGAGATACTTGATGTTGGTAGTGGGAGCTCCATTGAAGTGATAGAAGCTCATGCAGGTTCCATCAGGTCGATTGTTCCAATTCCAGATGAAAATGGTTGTGTCAGCAGCTGTGGCTTTGTCACAGGGAGTGCAGACCATGATGTTAAGTTCTGGGAGTATCAGCTGTTGCAAAAACCAGTTAATGTGAGTTTCCTAGCTATGCAAAGGATATTTTGTTGTTGAAGAATTTTAGCTTTTGTTCTTTGGTTTTAGATGTCCCGAGTAAGATTAATACTTGATAATAAAGTGTTCAGTAATCTTACTGCCCAATTAGTCAGTATCCTTGAACCTCGTTTCTGGTAATGTAGAGATATTGTGATTTGGAATTTCCACCAATTGTCAGCAACATCTTTGAATGGAACGTACAACGAGTTGTAATATCTTAACCATCTAGGGTCAGCTACATGGATCTTAACAAGAGCAATCTTTTTTCTTTTTTTTTTCATTTCTAATAAAATTTTTGGAAGCTTTACCCTGCCTCCTTGCACCATGACACTTTGTGTTAAGCGAGACATACGTAGGTCAGTTATCAATACATTTTGATCTGTTTCTTCCGCAAATCAGTTTGGTCTGCTTTTCAGATTACATTAGCAGGTCTTATTCGAGTTCTTTATCCTTTGAAAATGTATAGCAGTCCCATCATCCTTTAATTTTTATCTTTATTTAAATGATGCTTTATAAGGCTGGATTCTTTGTGCATTCTCTCAGGGTGAATATCTTTTTGCTGTTCTTTGTCTAGAGAAAGTGAAGCATTTGTGCTTTTGGGGCTGAATATAAGTTGTTTAAGATGTGGGCAAATGATTAGATGAGGCTATAGTGGCCTATCGATTTCTCTATTGTTTTTTGTGTCCATGAATATGCTCTTTGTTTGTGGATTTGCACTTTCATGGTAATACAAGGTGTTTTTTGTCCAGATGAGAGGTTGTGGTGCAAACCAAGTTATTGACTTCTACTGGTCTCTTAGTTCTTTGAGTCCTAAAAGGTTGATTAATATCATAAGTTCTATATGAGATGGTTAAGTAGTTTTAGATAGGAGAATTTACTGGACATTGAGCTAAAATTTATAATGGTTCAGAGAAAAATGACACTTGTCTATCCTGACCCTTTTAGTAATCGAAATAATTCAAAGTAATTTTTGCTGAGAGTTCTTTGTTATTTTAGTCCTATCTCCTTTGTTATTTTTTATCTGAGATTATATTCTCCAGTGATTTAAAAAGGCGCTTGGGCGCTCGCCTAGGCGCTCGAGCGAGGCAAGGCGAGGCGAGGCCCGAGCGCCTCGCTTCACTTCCAGGCGGCGCGCTTCAAAGAGGTGCCGCCTGGGCGCTCGCCCGAGCCCAGGCGTTGGGCTTTTCGGGCGAGCGCCTGGGTTAAACCAGGTGACCGAACCAGGATTTTAGGTATGGTTCGGTCTCCGGTGGTTAGTTGGTTCAATCGAACCAACTAAAACCGATATCAGCTGTCGCTGCCCAACCCTAACCCTGCTCATTGCCGCTGCCGCTGCCGCTCCCGTTGCTCGCCGCTGTCGTTGCCGCTGTCGTTGCTCGTCGTTGTTGCTGCTTGCTGCCGCTCCCGCTGCCGCTGCCTCCTTACACTCCCGCTGCCGTTGCCTCGTTACACTCCCGCTGTCGCTGCTTCCTTACACTCCCGCTCCCGCTACCGTTGCCTCCTTACACTCCCGCTGCCGCTGTTTCCTTACACTCCTGCTCCCGTTGCCGCTACCGCTTCCTCTTTTCTCAGTCAGCACCCCCTTACACTCCTCTTCCTTCTTCTCCTTCTGTATATTGTTAACAGTATACTAATAATAGTATTTATATTTATTAGATTAATAATATATTATTTTAATTTTAATACTATTAATTTTTTTTTTTAATTTAATAGCATATTTTTATTTAAAATTTTAAATAATTATATTTATTAATTATATTATATATTTTTATATTTTAGCGCTTCACTTTGCTCGGGCGAGCGCCTAGCGCCTCGAGCGTTTTTGGACCTTAACGCCTTTTGGCGTCTAGCGCTTTTTAAATCATTGATATTCTCATATGTTAAGTAATTATTGTTAGATTACTTGGCTGTGTTAATGCTTCAAAAAGATGTTTAATTGAGCGAGACATGACCAACTGAAAGATACAATCATCTTCGTGAGACACCAGAATATTAACATCTTATATAAGAAGAAGAGGATTTGAATTTTAAAAATGAAAATTGTAGGTAAAGCGCAAGCGGAGATGGCTAATTAAGGTCTAAAGATAGGAAATTTTTGGCACTACAATTAATAAATGACTGAAATAACTATACCAGTCCACTTACTGACGGTGAGAGACTCTTTAAAAATAGAAAAAAAGAAAAAGAAAATAGTGAACACATTACTTTAGATGACTTTGTTCTAAGTGTTTGTTTCTATTATAATTATATTGTGTTATTGCTTAAAATTGCTAACACCTAAAACTTTATATTTGCACAAAAAATGTATTTGTACTGGTCATTCTTTGTCATAATATAAGTTATGAAAATTGAGATCGTCCTGCTTATCTCTTTAGAATAAGAAATACCCAATTTATCTTCTTGTGGTTTTACAGGTTTATAATGCATGTATAGAACTTTCAGAGGGCACACATGAGAAATGCCTGATGCTTGCATCATAATGTCATGGTCTTTCTGTTGACATTTCTAACCTTTGCAGGACTCTAAACAACTAACTGTGACAAATGTAAGAACTTTGAAAATGAATGATGATGTTTTGGCAGTCTGTATCAGTCCAAATTCTAAGCACCTCGCTGTTTCTCTATTGGATTGCACAATCAAGGTAATATTTCATCTTATTGTAGAGATATTTTATGCTGATCCATATTTATTGAAAATTTTAATTTGTGAAGCTTGAGGAATGTGAATCTGTTCTCTTCTTTGGGTTCTAGATCATGAATCCTTGGAATTTTAACTAGATCTATGTTTGAAATTAGTATAAATAGTATCACAAGTTTTTGTTGGTGTCATGCTATTAGTTTCATTGTCGACTATCGGATATTCTTAATAAGGTATGCTTAGCTATATAACTTGTGGAATTGAGGTATAATGTGGAACTTAAATTAAATTGGCTTGTTTGTTACAGGTGATCTGATATTGTAGGTTTTCTTCCTTGTGGCATCATGACTTAGGTTGAGAAACCAAACCATCTGCAGAATACGATAATGCTTTTCTTTTGTGGAATTAGTATATGACCTTCGATATTGTGGATACTATAGTTAAAAGGTTCATGTTAAATACAAACTATGATCAAATTCTTTATTGTAATTGGTTTTGATCAGGGTCTTCAGTTTGTTTGAGTGCATTAAAGAGTTTTTGTAGTTTCCATCAGTGATTTAAAAAGGCGCTCGGGCGCTCTCCTAGGCGCTCGGGCGAGGCGAGGCGAGGCCCGAGCGCCTCGCTAAACTTCCAGGTGGCGTGCTTCAAAGAGGCGCCGCTTGGGTTAAACCAGGTGACCGAACCAGGATTTTAGGTTTGGTTCGGTCTCCGGTGGTTAGTTGGTTCAATCGAACCAACTAAAACCGATATCAACTGTTGTTGCCCAACCCTAACCCTGTTCGTTGCCGCTGCCGCTCCCGCGCTCGCTGCTCACCGCTATCGCTGCTTGCAACCGCTGCCGCTGTCGCCGCTCCTGCTTCCGTTGCCGTTGTCGTTGCTCGCCGTTGCCGCTGTCGCTGCTCGCCGCTCGCCGCTATCGCTGCTTGCAACTGCTGCCACTGTCGCCGCTCTTGCTCCCGCTCTTGCTCCTGCTCCCGCTGTCGTTGCTCGCCGCTGCCGCTGTCGCTGCCTCCTTATACTCCCGCTGCCGCTGCCTCCTTACACTCCCGCTCCCGCTGTCGCTGCCTCCTTACATTGCCGCTCCCGCTGTCGTTGCCGCTGCCTCCTTACACTCCCGCTCCCGCTGTCGCTGCCTCCTTACATTGCCGCTCCCGCTGTCGTTGCCGCTGCCTCCTTACACTCGCGCTGCCGCTGCCGTTGCCTCCTTACACTCCCGCTCTAGCTCCTCTTTTCTCAGTTAGCAGTCAGCACCCCTTTACACTCTTTCTTCTTCTCCTTCTGTATACTGTTAACAGTATACTGTATACTGTTAATATTGTTAGGTTTATTTGAAATTATTAATTTTCAATATTGTTAATAGATTAATAATAGCATATTTTTAGTTAAAATTTTAAATAATTATATTTATTAATTATATTATATATTTTTATATTTTAGCGTCTCGCTTCGCTTGGGCGAGCGCCTAGCGCCTCGGGCGTTTTTAGACCTTAGCGCCTTTTGACGCATAGTGTTTTTTAAATCACTGGTTTCCATTGTTTGTCATTTTGAGTTCAGTTTCCAGTCTTTTTGCTGTTTGAATGTAGTCTGATTATGATTCATTTACATTTTGACATATAAAACTGGATTGTCCAACTGATCCATTTACTGCTTTGATCAATTCCACCTATCCTTTTTCTGGTTTGACTAAAACCATTCGAGTTTATTGTTTTCTGTTGGAGGCTAAGCTTGAAGAGAGTTTTGAATCAAGATTGATCAATCACTGTATTTTCTGCTCAAACTTGATTACAATGGACTGAACCAGATAATCCTAGTTACGCTTCATCTGTCAGACTGTTGAGTCGTCAAGGCATAGCAAATTCATCTAAATCATGACTTCTAGTTCATATTGAAGACATACTCCACGTGTATACTTCATCTCTCCACCATGTTCCATATAATGTGCATGATATCCACCACAAAACTTGTGCATTCTCAGTCGTCTTAAGTTGATTTGCATTGTTTTTGTGCACTTTACTGTGACAATTGTAATATTCTTTTTCTAATTTTTTTTCTTATCAACAAAAGGCTACTTTTTCCTGATTGGCATGACTTCTATTATATCTTATTCATATATGGATGTTTTACAGGTCTTCTTCGTGGATTCCTTAAAATTTTTTCTTTCCCTTTATGGCCACAAGCTTCCAGTGCTCTGTATGGATATTTCATCTGATGGTGACCTTATAGTCAGTGGTTCTGCAGACAAAAATTTGAAAATCTGGGGTTTGGATTTTGGTGACTGCCACAAATCTATCTTCGCACATGCTGACAGGTCTTTATGATGCTTTAAAGTTAGGTTTGCTTTACTTTGTTAATGAATCTGCCAAAGCTGATTTTGGTCTCCATTTTTTATTTACTTCAGTGTTATGGATGTAAAATTTGTGAGAAATACACATTACATGTTCAGCGTGGGGAAAGATCGCCTCGTCAAATATTGGGATGCTGATAAGTTTGAGTTACTCTTAACTCTTGAGGGGCATCATGCTGAAGTTTGGTGCCTTGCTGTTAGCAATCGTGGTGACTTCATTGTCACAGGATCTCATGATCGTTCAATTCGCCGTTGGGATAGGACTGAAGAACCCTTCTTCATTGAGGTATTCTACTGTTCAAATTTCTTAATTCCTAAACCCTAAATTAACAAATATATTCTACAATTAGTTATTTTATTTAACAAGTGCGCTTTAAATGCCTTGTTTGAGTGTAGGAAGAAAGGGAAAAGAGGTTGGAAGAGCTTTTTGAGTCTGACTTGGACAATCTAAATGAAGACAGATATGCACCAAAAGAATTGGTTCCAGATGAGGGATCTGTTGGTGTTCCAGGCAAGAAAACCAAGGAAACCCTGAGTGCAACTGACTTGGTTATTGATGCATTAGATATGGCAGATGCTGAAATAAAACGAATTGATCAACACAAGGTACACATAGAAAATGTTAAATGTTTTTAATATTTAGATCCCCTAATATGAATAATTTTTTATCGCATAACAGCTAGACAGGAAATGTTCCTTAAGATTCCTAATCACGTGCTTTTCTACCATTATACGTGTACATTTATTACATTTATTCATATTTATCAATACAAATTAGCATGCATGAAATTTCAAACATGTCCAAGCATGCGGTGTATTTGTTTATGCATCATTTGAGTTATAAAATTACTGTCATATATAAACATTTAATTTGAGAAATTAAAACCTGATATGAATATGATTATCTTGAAGAGTCTGTGCTTTATGGTATGACAGTAACAAGGATTGCCGGTTTATGCCACTGTTAAATTCTAAATTCTTGATTCATGCATTTGATTTCCCTGTGTATGTTAAATTTTAAATCTAATTTTAGTATCTCAAAACATATACTAGGAAATTTGTACAAAACACACTAGTATTAGTTAAGATACTCTTCAAAATTTGTGTATTGCATAATTGTGCCTATGGAGCTTTATACATTGTTTGTCGTACTTGTGTTGTTGAGCATCTTGTAAGCAGTGAAGCTACTATTATGTTAATTCACACAGAACATTGGGAATGGAGAAGAATAAATTGGGCACTTGCATTAGAGAATTGTGTGCTTCGTTTTTAGAGTTAAGTGTTTTATTCATGCAGATGATTCCTATTGTATGTCAAACCTTAACTTGTAAGTGAAAGAACATCTTACTGGAAGTGGTGCATACACCTCTTTTTTTGCCCAAAACTTTTGTTCTTATGTTTTAGGTAGTAACCATCATATGCCACACCAATATTAAGCCTGTAGACTGACATAATTCTTTTCCGACACACCAGTAGAATACCTATGGCACTTTTTATAAGAATTAAGTATATACATAATAAGCTGTAATATCTTTGATTACCAAAAATTTTCTACAGCAGCATTCACTTTACCCTAGTTCATTTCTTATCTTTTTCTTGCAGCTATGACTCAGGTGTTATATTCGTTCTCTATACGATACCTGACTTGAACAATCAATATTATTCAATTTTGCTATGTAGTTGTTCAAAATGTTGTTAAAGGCTGCTCACTGCACAAGACTCCCACCAATGTGGGTGGGAGGGTTGCGTCAATGTATGCACGTTTGCTCTTGCAAGCAAAAGAGGATGCACGTGCATTGATAAAATTTAATGTGCTCTTTTCCTTTCTAAATTTTCAGGAGGACCAGAAAAACGGAAGAGGAGGTGAATTCCAAACAAATATACTGATGCGGGGGCTTTCTCCATCTGATTATGTTCTTCATACACTTGCAAATGTTAATACCAATGATCTAGAACAGACACTTCTGGTTAGTGACAAGTTCTTTGTTTGTTCATTATGTTCTTCATACACTTGCAAATGTTATTACAGTTTTACAGGTTTGCTCTTGCTTATTTTTAGTGACTTATCTCAAACTTGTTTGTTGTATTGATTCATATATTGCATTTGTACTGGAAAGCCTTTTTATCATGCTTATTTTTTGTAGAAATCTCCACCTTTTTCATGTTAGATTGTTGTGTACCTTTAGACAGAATGTCTTCCTTCTAGGCAGCCTAAAATTTTAGGAGTCATGTTTAGCCAGTATTCTGAGTATTTGTGTTGTGGATGATTTATTTTGTCTTTTTTTACTAGGCATTAAAAGCACTAAGATTTTCTTGCATCAGAAGTTCCTTTAGGCTAGAAACTGCAAAACATGAAAATTATCCTGTAGTATCAGAATCTGATGCATCTCCTTGGGAGGAAATTTGCTCTAGGATTACATCTAGATGGTCAAGTTACAAAATTATGGTGATTTATTTACATTTATTGTTATTCAAGGAAAACCAAAATATAAAATTACATAATTGTGAAGAAACATTTTTGCTAAGGTGCAGGTTGTTTGACTTGGTTCGTACAAAGATCTGACTGAAGTCACCATATCTTCTGCTTTTGCAGTCATTGCCGTTCTCAGATGCATTGAAGCTTATGTCTTATTTGAAAGAATGGGTTCTCGTTCCTGACAAGGTAATGACAATGGAGTCTTTATTTTTTTCTGAATCTTGATTGAAAACCAAATATATACATAATGAGTTGTGATATAGTTGGCTGCATGTATTGGTACAATGAGTATTCACGTAGTGCTTCAATGAAACTAAGACCGGGATTTTATTATATCATAATATTCTTAAGAAATATAAAACATAACTGCATATTCACTGCTTGCAGGTCGAGCTTGTCTGCAGGGTCACCACGGTACTGCTGCAAACACATCATAACCAGCTAACGACTGCAGTAGCTGCCAGACCAGTTTTGATTGTACTGAAGGACATTCTTCATGAAAGAGTTAAGGTAAATTTGGAGGCTCTATTATTCATTGGTTTTGTTGCTTGATGTAAGTTCGTCATAATATTTTATATTTTCTTTTTAAATGGAAAAAAGGGTAAAAGATAGTTAGAGATAAGAGTTTTACAGGATATTCTGTCGGAGGATGGGATCCAATAGACAGACTGCTTTTTAGTTGTTTGTAGGATGAGTTATAGTGGATGTCCCATTATTCTTTATCTACTAGTTCCTTGTGATGCATTATTATTTATGGACATTATTTTTGTGAACACTGAACACCAATTGAGATTCTTTTCATTTCACAGGAATGCAAAGACACTATCGGTTTTAATCTTGCAGCCATGGATCATCTCAAGGTAGATACTCCTAGATATCTTTTATTACTTACGGTGCTGGTGGATGATGATATTGTGGTGTGTGGTCTACCAGGAGTTGATGTCGATGAGATCCGATGCACCTTTCCGGGATGCCAAGGCAAAGCTCATGGAAATCCGTCAATGGCAATCTAAGCGTATGGAGAGAGGTGACACAAACGAGAAACGAAGGAAGAAGAAACAGAAGCCAGCCAGCCAATGAGACACGAGCTGGGGCCTGACCACTTCAAGATCTTTCAAGATTGTATTAATTATGTTAGGGTGTCCATTTGCTTGCAAATGAGTGTAAAATCTCAGGGCAAAATTTTGACATGATCAAAATGAGTGGCTAACATGCCATGGTTAGGGTGCAGTATAAACTTTCTATTTAATATACTTTCATTCATTGAGTACGAGAGGTTGAGTTAGATGCATATGTAAAAACTCAGTTGTGAACGAAGGACTTCGTAAGACGAATGAACAACAACGAAGAGTGGTTGTACACATTTACTGGTTGGTTGGCTCGCTGCTTTAGTGGATTTTTTTCCAATTCATTTTTTACATCCACGACGCTTTAGTGCATGAATCTGTTATGAAGTCCATGTCAGCGGGACCTGTAGATTTATCATGTATATTTCAGAAAAACACAAGCAGTTTAGAATCTTGTCATGCTGAATCTTTTTTGTGAAGCTGTAAAATGTCCTTTTCCTGGCTGCGCCAACTGAATGCAACTGTAAACTCATATAGTTTATCCAAAACACAGCTTATTATTTTCTTGTCTACTGATATATTTACAGATCGTTCCCAATTAACTCAAGAAGTAAAGGAAGTGAAACCAGACCTTATTAGCATACATATCGTGGAATAATTTCTCGCATCCTGCTGTAATAGCTCGGCATACTTTTCAAGAAAAGAAGTGCAAAGGAAGATCAAGTCACATGGGCAGAAGGTATTGGAATTCAGAATTATTAGGGATAACATCCACCGTATGAGATATCTTCGCAGTTGTCCTTCCCTTCAAGCACTCTAGCATGGATTTCCTCAGAGGCCAAGAAGTTGGAAGCTGGTTGACAATCCAGTCAACTAAAGAATCCAAGTCTCTGGCAAAGTCATGCATATTTGAGTGCAGCAGATGCGGGATCAAAATCCTTTTTGTACTTGTCACTACTATTGAAGCTTGCAAGTAGTCCATCTTCGATTTTTCCAACTCGCCTACGACACCATCGGCTGTGTATATTCTGACCTGAACAAAATTCAATGGGTTACCATCATCATCGAAGAATCATAACATCAGCAACATAGGAGGATGTCATACGATGGGTAAGCTATCGTCATATGTGATCCTTATCGCTAGCAATGCTTCTTGGTCACATTGGTTCAAGGTCATCAAGAACTACCACATGTACATTTGCCAATTAGTATTAAGATAAGAAGTCAGTTTAACACCATTAGACTTTTGAATATGTTATGCTACAAGTCACAACATAATTTAACCCATGCGACTAGTGAAAATCCAGAGCACTTCTTCTCGATCAATCATATGCTCAAAAGTGGATGTCTTGAACCTAATAATCATACAGTGATGATTGTGATGTCATAATTGGAGGGTTCCTCTCAATACAAAATCGAAAAGAATCCTCACTTTCTTGGAAGAGGATGAAAATAGAGATGTTTCCAAAATATTAAAGATAGGTGAAATACAGGAAATTAGGAAGATCACACAGGATCTCTGGTCCATTGCTAAAGCTTGAAGCATGATCAACAGACATTTTTTGCATGCAATTAGCCACCTATCACTCTTTACATATGCCTAGTGGTTCTTGGAAGTGGCTTGCATAAGTTCACTAACAATAAAATATGACATGGTTGAATACAATTTGGTATTTTATGATAGAAATAAAGGTTATGCCAGATGCTAGGGACATAAAGGGTATCAGCCACCACTTGTACAATTGACCATTATTAATTTGGTCTTTTATGATAAAGAATGACATCAGTAATCACTAATATGAAGTATAATTTCTGAAAGTTTTACTTACAGCTGGAGAAGATTTACAGCCAGAACATAGTGCAAACACAATATTGGGGTTTGATCGCTCCAATCCATAGTCTTTAGGAACCATTTCTTTATCATCCTTGTGAACTTTCCAGCCATCCTGTGCAACAATCAATTGACGACACATCATTATCTAAATAAGCACAGTTATATTATGCTAAGCTTAACCTACCTCATTAGAGTTCGATGATTGCTTTAGAATAAGGTGCTTTATAGCTAATGCATTTAGTTTGTGCCCTCCTATATTGAGCGTGGCCTGATGAGAGAAAATACTTGATGTTTTAGGTCATCTTAAAAATGAAGAGTGATCGGATGTATATTCATTAAAAGTATCTTTGTACCGTATTCTTCAATCCTTCAGCCATTTCTGGATTTGAAGGCATCCCAAGTTCTAGGAAGCTCTGTAAAACATGGATTTGCATGAAACATCAGGCAATTGTTCTTAGACAGAGCTCATCAAGAAAGTTAACAAAAGGGAAGCAGTCATACTATACATGCATGATGCAGATGTTGTAAACATTTATCCAAAAGGCCAATTTCTCTTGGTGGGTCAAAAATGTCAAGTCCACCTTATGAAGGCTGCTAATTAAGATCCTGTGGCAGTAATTTAAACAATGACTAACATCACAGTCTAGAGAAGGCAAAAAGAAATGTAGTTATCATAAGAATTTATGGATGAATGAAATAACAAAAGTAGATTTAGGAAATGATTTCAGAAAAAAAAACATGATTATTATAGTAAGCCTCTGCACAAAATTCCCAGATACTGAAAGTGCTTTACATGCTTAAATGTTTACGCAAATCTGAATGATGACATACTAAACATATTTATATAATACACATTGATATAATCATGCAAAATATACTTTGATTTTTAAAAATAGAGTGAGCTGTGCAGCTTACCTTAACTTCTTTAATAAAGCAAGAGAACTAGAAATGTCTTTGTGATCCAAAGAGCATGAGGTAAATTTGACAAGATTCTTGTATGGACCAATATCTCTCAGTAGAGAGTCTTCAATCTCAAAAATTTCATAAGGATCATGGTGCCTTATTTCCCTTTGAGTTGGAATTTTTCCCTTCAACATCAAGCTGCCATCAATCTGGAAGTTTCCTGATCGTAGCAGTACGTTGGCAGATCTTAATAAGTTGCCAGATTTTTCTAGATCCAATGCTCGTGATGTTCTTATAAATCTTAAGAAAATGCAGATCAAGCACTTCAATATTTTCTCAGATAACTTGTTTGGTTGGTATTCTCCACCATTTTTGTCTGATGAATTTACAGTAGAATGTTCTTTGAATACTGTGAGAAAATTTTCCACATTAGCATCCTGGAGAAAGCAAAATGTCTCATAGTTAAAAGAAAATTTGTAAGAACAACATCCAGAAAATCATAATACTGACAAGTATACTTCAACAGCAAATAACTAGAGAAAAAAGACAACAGTTTTACATGTAAGAATTCTCTTTTATCATAAGTCTCCCAAGGCATTACTAACATGTAGACATAGGTGGTTTTTGTCATCTATCTATTCAGATGAAGTTAACAGAAACTCTGGGTTTTAGTGCAATAATGGCTCAATCCTCTGTTCCATTCACCAAATAGAAAGCTTAATAAAGTAAAACTGAAACAACTAATTTAATATAGGGCTACAGAACCTTCACAGCTTAAACAAAAGTGAAAGATGTAATGCATTTGTAAGACAACAAATGTTTCTTTCCATATTTATCTCTCTATTTATAACAGCAATATTCTGCTTATGTTTCTCATTGGTTGTTAGATAGTCATAATAAACATTGAAACTAAGCAGGACAATCTGGGTAGCATAAAGAGTTTGACTTACTTTATTGCTTAGGTGCTTTGGAGGCAATTTAGGCAAGGATGCTTTCTGTGGCATTCGACCTTTCCTTGAAGCTCTCTCCTTAATTTCCACTGCCCTTTGGCTTCCCTTGTAATGGAAAGACCTGGTTAAGCTTCCAGCACTTCTTATATTGCTGAAACCGTTAACCAAATAATCTCCTTTTATTGCCTGGTTTATAAAGAACAAAGGCTTGGTTTCTAGTGATATCTTCTGCTGCAAAATTTCTTGACCAGGCACATGTGATGAAGCAACTGACTTATCACTTGAAGGTTCAACTATGACATTTACATTTGTGTCCTTAAAGTTGAAAACTTTTGAGGTCTTCTGTTCTTCAGTTCCTTGCATGTTTGGTAGGCCTACTTGAACTTTACTTATTTCACTTTCAAGTCGAGCTATCTCCTCTTCCACCACTACAAGTTCTGCTAAAAGTTCCTTTGTCTGCAAGTCAGATGAACTTTCAGCAGGAAAAAAAAAAAAGAAATACCTTTCTTCCTTTTAGCAACATTAGAAAAGTAAGGATGTATTTGAGTTCAAATGAATCAGTAATCATGAAAAATCATGAACCAGGTGCTAACTATATGTACAACAATAAGCTATAATGTCCTAAGTATCCATTTGGAATCGACTACATTGATCTTTTCACTTCATTAAGCTCTGTTTAAGTTAATATCCTAAGCCAATTAAAAATGATCTACTATTGTTTTAATGTTTCTCATAGATTTTTCTTAGATTTCTTTTTTATCTATCTCTTCTTGCACCACTCATCCTAATTGACTTAGCTCATCTATCCAAGCCATCTATATTTCTCTTTTGAATATGCCCACACCATCTTAAATGTTTCTTTCATTTTATCCTCTATTAGGCCATAAAGCTAGTTATTCATAAATGAAAAAAGTCAACTGGCCCAATGGGTAACAAGTCATCGCAAGGATTTGCTTAAAAATATAGTTAAGAATTCAATACTGAACTAAATTCCTATAGTAAATTGCACCATTTTATTCATGTCAGAAAGCTCAAAGCACTTTGCATGAGAATAGCTAGGATGGAGTGATTATGGAACTTAGGATATTCAAATTCTCAAACTAGGCTGACCATGAACACACTTTAGAAATTTAATTTGGAATGAACTGTGTGGAAACTAAATGTGAACATGGTAGACACTTCAGGCTATGTCATCCCAGAGGCAAGTTTGAGAAAGAACTTTCAAGAGGACAAGCATATGAAAACTTTCATTTATCATCATAAATTATTTATAGAAAAAGGAAGAAATCTAAAGTCGTACAATGATGTTCTAACATATCCATCCCTGTTTCTTTTGGTAAATTGGCATTTATCTTTTTGACTGTAAAAGGGTTACTTCTCCTTGAAAGAATTTTAGCAAGAAAAAAAACAACATACTATGAAATAACTCTCATTTAAAATTCATGTCATCATGCACACAACATACATTGGAATCAACTGAGGTGAAGTTGGATAACAAAGTAAGGATGTGTATGATAATGGCGGCCATGGTTCTATAGTTCCTAAAAACTACTAGATTAAGAAAAATTTAGGCACTACGTTAGTTTGGTTAAATAAGTGCTAGTGCTTCAAAAGCTACGCAACTCAGCATAACTTAGGCAGTATAATAATTTTGTTAAATATATAATCATAATCCAATAGCCAACATGAAACAAGAGTATGTTTTATTAACATAAAGTAACTTTGCTTAATTTAAATTTCAAATTGAGCATGTTATACATCTGTATCAAAGTCTGTCCAAGTGCAACAATACAAAACTCCTCATATGCATAATATAACTAAATGTTGATAATCTCTGGTGTCACTGGTCATGTAGAACACAGAAATGGTATTGTCCGAGAGGTTAAAAAAAAAAACACTAGATGGGAAAAACTGCTTATATGGATATCTCAGCATGCAATGATTAGATATTAATCTGACTATTGACTTCAGAACCATTATAGGGGTCCTCGAGCACCAAGTTCAAGTTAAAATAGCTTGACTGGACTGGATTTGTTACTTGTCATAAATGATGCAGGTGTCAAAATCCTAGTCATAAATTTCCAGACAAATGACAATAACAAAGTCCTTTATATAATAAAGGAATTATTGTTTGTCATCATCATGGTAGAGCTTAAGCTGCAAACCGGTCCTCTGCTGGCTACAATGTTGGATTGCCTTCAAACCCAGAAACTGCTTATAGGTGCTCAATTTAAAGGACAAGTTAACATTATTGTAACTTTAAGTTTGCACCTTTGTATTTTCCAATGCATGTCTTCCTTGAGATGCACAAATTTAAGGAGGATGTACCTTTTTTGGAAGGAAACTTGAGATACGAAGGGTTAACAGAGCATTTTGTGGAAGCAATGCACGCTCCAAAATTTCATGCACTTTCTCTTCATCATGGAGCATCCTTTGCAGTTCGGCCACCTGGAAACAACATTACGTTTGAAACCACAGCAGATGTAATGCTTATGTTTATTATTATTCACTGGGGTAATTACTAGAGAAGAGAAAGAGAAGGTGGTCAGAGAAAAGAAAAGAAAAACCCAAATTTTCACTCCTTCAGAAAACAAACAAGACAACTTTGCTTGAAATTATGAATCTTCTCCAAATTTCTCTGATGATAATAGAATGTAAAAAGTTGACTTCAAGAGAAAACAATACCTCTGTTTCCTTCAATTATTCTGTTTCTCATTCCTTTTTTTTTTTTTTTTTCTGTTTCTCATTCTGTTTTCCTTTCAAACAAACAAGATATTTCAAACTTCCTCCCCATTTGTTTTGTCTTTCCCCCAATTCTTGATTCAAACAAAGTACAGGAAGCGTTAAGGTCTCAGGTACTGTTCTATTAGCTTCCACTTGAAAAAGCAAAAGAGACAACTAGGAACTCACCTCCTTTTCAAGATTTAACCTTCTATTTTGGATACTGGTGCTCTTCCTTCCCTGCATGACACACATTGGATCAGTTAACCACTCTGAAAGTGATGTATCGTTAATTGTTATCCCGTGGCGACAAGGCACTAATTTTATTGGAAGTATGTGAGAGAAGTATGTTCCCCGACCTTCAGCTGACACAAACAAGATAATGCCACCATGATCAACAACCAAAATCCCAATGCTAACAATAATCGAAACAGAAACCTTATTGACATTCATCTCTCAGCCTCCCTCTAGAACCCCTTCAAGTGTGGAGAAGATGCAAACAGATGCATCGTTTTACCATCCCGCCATAAAAAGAAAAGGCTTACCATGTTAGAGGCAACAGGAAGTGCAAGAAGCCCGTCGTCACCAGACGCCATGAGCCTCAGCTTCGGCCAAGACCAGCATCCAAAACTCACTCAAAGGGGGGTGGTGGATGGTATTGTGGTGGGAGGAAGTTGGAAGCTTTGAGGCCAAGAAAGAGCACCGGATCGAGTTTCCTGAGGAGAGGATGGAAGGGAGCTTTCGAGGAGAGCGGCAAGTCTCTGGCGGGAGACTTGGTGTGCGCGGATGGTGGAATGGGCCCTTTCTTGGCTTCAAATCCCAGCTTTGCGTGGATTCGGCTCTTAACATAAGAAGTCCTTTCCACCGAATGACTTGTGATGAGAAGATGAATAATCGTGAGCGTGGACACGAGCACTGCGGGTTAACAAGAAGCATTGGGTTCTTGCGGGGATTGGGACGTATGATAGGACACGCGTCCGGCGGACCCCGCGTTTCAATCCAATCATCGCCTTGATTCCGTGTTCGCGTGTGGAAGTGTACAAAGGTTCATACTGAACCTATTATTGTTCCCAGAATGTTTTCTTTTGGCGATGGGAATGGTACAACGATGACATGCCACCTACACCTGCATTTCCAATTTGCTTCGGGGTGCTTCTCATGGAAGATAAACCAAACCGAGTAAGATGCCTCAACAAGAACGCTCAGTATTACACCAGGGACCTCTCTTGGTCGAGATGGGGAGACCGTTCGGTAGGAAAAAATTATCAAGTACTTGTGCAACAATTTGAGATGGCCAAATCAAAATTTTGAGTTGGGTCAGCATTATAGAGAGAAACGGGTCTACAGGATCCAAACGACAACAGCTATGACATAGGGGGGTAAAACCAGGGCAATATCCACTAAGATTTGATTCCGCTGGTTGACATAAGAAACTTGATCCTCTGACTATATAATGAATGACATTGTTCATTGGTAGCTACCATAGCACCACGAAGGTATATAGATAACTTGTTCTTACTCTTCATTTTCCAGTCCTCGTGGATTGGATCCAAAGACACTTGAAGCACGGAATTACTACATGTCAGCGACATCTAGAAAACCAAGAAAATATGCACAACAGCTACAATGAATTATGCCTAATATATCAAATGGAACAAACTATGCAACTGTAGATATATATATATATACCTTGACCAGCCAAATTGTCTCCAGTCCATTAAGCTTGGGTGGCATGCCCCTGCATCGTGTCCCCAGATCCGAGGCCTCTGATCTTAACATCGTAGTAGACCTCTTCAACTTTTCTCAAGTCATACTTCATTCCTGCCAAAAAGCATTGGAGAAATTGAACTAAGTCATGCATTTTTTTCGTCTTTAGATTTAAGCATGCACATTTTTTCAACTGCTATCATGCCCGTTACTTACAAAATGATACAACAATTTTAAAATCAGAAACATAGAACCTACCATCAAACTTCTTGCGCAGAAAGTCATTTCGTAGGTTAAGCATTCTAAAAGCAGAATGGAGATCGGTTAAGAACTTGAGCACGGTTTTTGGACAATCATAATCCCCAGCAGTAACTTGGTTGACCACATATCTTGGCTAGACATGCAAAAACAGCCAGTAATTTCAGGAAATACTTCTAAATACTGCTACATAAACTCAATGGAAGAATAATAATTCGAAATTGCAATCAGTTGGCTTTTTTTTGTCCGACAAATCAATAAATTGAAACACACCTACTGACACACTGAACAATCCAGAAAGCCCATGATACCATTGTTACGTAACCATAAAAGTTTACACATGCTAACCATGTTTATGTTCACCAAGATTCTGAGTGTCATATGTACCAAGCTTTATAATAAAGAAATTTTAATGACTTGACAGGAAAAAAACATTCTTACCAACTCATTGGACATGAAACATATTCCTGAAAAAGGAAAAAACAAACTGTATGAATAGAGTGAAAAGCTTCCCAAATTATGAGCAGAAATAGCTCATTAAATACTTACCATTAAAAGATTACCAATGAACTAAGAGTGTAAAAAGATAAATGAACCAACCAACGTACAATGCATATTTATAGGCCTTAAAAGATGAGCAACGATACTATCATGAACACATTTCTTGAAACATGACTTTCTCTACAGAGAAGTCTGAATATATATATATATATATATATATATATATATATATATATATATATATATATATATATAACAGAATCGCGAACCAACCTTTTCTCTTTCTCTTTTTTATTCTTACATTGATACTGAATGTGTGTCACATGCTTGAAGAAGCAAGCTGCTTGGATATCCACTAAGAGATGAAAAGATTTTGAAGTATTTAAGATGAAATTTAAAGACCTAATATATGTCTCACCAATAACGCAAAAGAATCCTTCCAGCTTAAGCCAAGAATTTGAAGCCAATTGGATTCAGATGTTCAACAAACACTCCGAGTTAAGGTTCACAATGCCGATCTGTACTGGCCGGTATGGGTGGTACATACCACCGGTCCGATAGGGGATTGATACGCGGATTGCCCTCTACCGGGCGGTACTGGTACATGACCCCATATCGAGCGATACAAGGTCTATACTGAGCGGTGACGATCAAAATCTAACCAGTACTGATCTGTACCGATCAGTAACGGTCGAATTTTGATTGTTACCGATCAAGAGCTGATATTGCCCTATTTCAAATGATCAAATTGACCATTTCTCACTTACATCTCTCTCTCATTCACATTTTTACTCTCCTAAACTCAACAAAATTGCGATTTGTGGATTAGATCAAATTTGGAAGGGTTAAGAGGGAAAATACTCTAATCAAGAGAAACTAAAGACACCCAACCGTCACAGTCGTTCGCCCAGCGTACAAAGACAAAGGGGAAGATAGTAGCATCAGTTACACCGTTGGAAAGAATCGAGTCGGGTGACGAGACACCCTCGCAATCGCATTCAACAACCAGCTTGGTCCAAAGACATAGCAACGACGTGGACAACTATGTCTCAACCAATGATGGCGACAACGTTGGGGAGTCGATAGTCTCATCTACATAATTTGAGGGTGGTGCATGGACTGAGGATCAATATTTTACAAATGTCACCTAAGATTTAAATCATGGAGCTCGACGAGGTACTAGTCAAGTTTATACACAGAAGGGGAAGGCAGTGGATAATTTTGAGTAAATGAGACAGAGTCTACACGACGTAGACACAAAGCTAAGCTCATCGTATTCATAGTCATTCTATTATAAAGAATCTTACGCCCATACGATGATCGATCTCATAATACGAAGCAACAAATAAATAGTGAAAGTAGAAGTTTTGACATTCTTCATGCTCCACACCAATACATGCCACATTTGTCCTTACCTCAAGAGTCACCTCGGACACATGTGGTTCACGGTAATCAGACTACGACCATCATCATATTGATGCACCAATGACCATCACCATATTGATGCACCATCACCTCAGGATTAAGTCCGACAAATATATTAAATTGATATATAGATAAATAGGAACAAGGACCTTGATCCACTGCACATGGAGTCTCATCATTCTTTTTGGTGATAGAATCAAGCATATTCATCAATTGATTTCTTAATTCATTTGAATCTTAAAGTTTAAGTTGTTTAAAAAATAATCTAACAATTCAGATCATTTTCTTGTAGATAATTTAATATTAACATAAGGACGCTCCAGAACGTATCACAAAGCTACTCCTTAAAGCCCATAAAAGATGTGTCACTATTCTTTCCTAATTTATCTTATTTTTGCTAAAATTATACTAAATTTATATTTATTTCCAACTTAAAAACTCTAATCTAACTTTTTTTTTTAAGGTTTTTTATGCTATTTTCGATGATTTTGTACATACTGTCAGTACGTCCCATTGTACCGACACACGGAACATTGGTACGCCTAGATATGTATCGTGCCGACGACTTATCGATACACCAGTATAGACCGATAAGACGAACCATGCTTTGAGTTTCAGTTGGATGGAGGCTTACATATTTGTAAGTGCAAGGATAGTAACTTCTCAAACCCAACACTAAAATCACATTTTCTTGCTTATTGCTATTCGATGTTAGTTCGATAGAAATCTATTATAACAAATAAAGACTTCTAGAACACAACTATTATATATAAATTAAATAAAAGTATCATAAAAGATCTCACAAATCTAACTTCCAGTATCATTTGAAAATTTTAAACTAGTGACGATCTTTAGGCTTTATTAATAATCTCAAATCAACTTTGTGGTAATATGTTACCACAAGCTAAGAAGCACAGACACCAGACACTAGCACAACATAACACGGACATGGCAATACATCATTTTTTTTCAAAAATTAGGACATGGACACAACGAAGTTACGTGTATTTTTTTAATATATATATATATATATAATTCAATTAATATATATTTTTAGCACTAACACTAATAACATTCCTCCTCATAAAGTTCAAGAATTCCATCCGAGCCTAACACCTCTAGAACACAAAAACAAAATAATAAAAGAACATGAAAGAAAAGTTCAGACACCAAATTATATAATATAAGCTTAGGAAAATTGGGTGAGGAAATGATCTCTACCATATGTAACATATAACATCAAGTAAAGATATGGTATGTGGTTTCTTGATAACAGCAAAATACAATTTCAAAATATAAGCTCACAAAATCTGAAGAATGTATTAAACTGTAGTGGAAGTCTAAGTAGGACTACAGTTCTTTAGGTGGCTTAGTATGTTAATAAGAAGTCAGATACCATTGATATCAATATACCAAGACACTAGCGTGGAACAGAATCCACAAAACTTTAGACATCCATCTGTGTGTGAAAAATAAACCAGAATCTTGTTTTAGTTCAGAATTTGCAGAAAGCAAAGAGCTCGGACAATAGCTAAACCACAATCAAAGAATCTGTGTCATCTAACTTCTTATTTATGAGAGGAACAAACCCTAAACATCTTGCTTCTCAAATCTAGAACTACTCATGCGAGCCATACCTATGATTTTTGACAATCGAATCAAAAGACATTTTCTTATGAAAGAATTTGAGACTATCTTTGTGCTTCTATGCATCCAAACTCATGCAGGGAAAGCAAAAACAAGTGGCACCCGATCTCAAACCAGGTGGTGTTACTTTCTAGCTTCAAATTCCAAGATGATCAAGAGAACTTACGGAAGAAGCCCTGCGACAAATCAAGACCCAGAAAGGAGGGCAGGAAATCTGGAACCAAACCCAAAGATCAAAACAGAAACGGGAAATCTGGGTCCTAGGAAGCAGAAAGAGAGGATCACATAGAGTTTGGTACAGTAGAAGTGGGCAAACTACGAAGGATGGGTTAGCGTGGTCCCCTACGACGTAGTAGTAGAAGGTCTACATCGCAGAAGGTGAGGAAGAAGGTTTCGTTGGGCACCGGTGAGGTCGCAAGGGCTGTGTCGTGGTGGTCTGACGAATGCAAGGGGTTTGGACCGAGGGTGAAGCCTCTTCTACAGTCCATGCCAGTGAGGAAGAAGGAAGAAGGCTTCAGGACGCAGGTGGTGGAGGCAAGCGATCGAGATTTAATGTCGACTGACGATCCTATTCATAACGTGACAAACAAGAAATCCTCAAAGAAACTGTCGACAAAGAGATTTCACACGTGTGGTACCGTGTTCAACAAAATAAATAAAAATAAATAAAAAAGACATGGCTGTACATGTGTCTAACACGTGTCCAGCCATGTCGACGACATGTCCGTGTCTCACAAAATCGACGTGTCGATGCTTCATAGACCACAAGAAACTGTAGGAAAACCATTTTATTAAGAAAATTGAATACTGTATTTTATATTGCATAACATAAACATGAATTTTCGTAACTTCATGTCTTAACTTCAGCAGTCCCAAACTTACATTAGAATTCACTATTAGTTTCTCTGCAAACCAGATCTGCAATACAGGTTTATTTTATATGTTTATTCAGATTTTAAATAGGCTTGATCAGTGCTATTTCTGGGTAGATGATGCCTGTTCCTGACAGGTCATACATGAATCTTTGGTTGGCTTCATTATGGGATTGATTCAAGTCTGATTTTACTAATATCTGCTCAGTTCACTTATGCAGATTTTAAATAGGCTTGATCAGTGCTATTTCTGGGTAGATGATGCCTGTTCCTGACAGGTCATACATGAATCTTTGGTTGGCTTCATTATGGGATTGATTCAAGTCTGATTTTACTAATATCTGCTCAATTCACTTATGCAGCATTGACTTCAATTGTGAGATATGAATCTTGAACATCAATATGGCACTTTGCACGCATACATTGCCAAACTGCAATAACTAAACATTTGCAAGTTATACTATGAAAAAGCACTAACCTATAAGATAATCTTCAATGTCCAGACCAAATTCTGAATTGTCCACTGCATAGAAGCATACAAGAAAAGCAACATGTCAAACATCTTTTGCTAAAAATCATAATGCACATTATTAAATCATATAAAGAAATACATCTGGCTGCACCATTATATCACTTAAGTCATGCTGCAGTAACACAGCCAGCTGCACTAAATGTTCTAAATTTTATAAGAATCAATTGTTACCAACTCTTTAACTCACTGGCTCATTTTTGCTGTACAGATTAACTACTACTAGTAGTTAAGCTTTTTTGTTGTCCAATGAGATCTAGATTAAAAGTATTACTGGATATGCATTGAAACCAGAGATACATTTCATCGGTCAAAATGATACAATGTACTTGAAAAGGACAACAATACAAAGCTAATGAACTTGTTAAAGAAAGTCCAAGATTTTTTACATGTGTTACCATTACATGAATGCTTCTTATAGTGGCTTATCACTCTAAAATTCAGTTTGTTTATAGGAATGGATACTAGAGGTCATGAATTATGCAATCCATATGTTTCCTTTGTAAATCATGATGTACTTTTTGAGATCTCAGGTAGGTTAACATTAACCATTTTTAGATAGACAATATGTAAACAAGGTCAAAATATACAACTCAAATTATCCATTTTGTTTTGTTCCAAGAAGTTCCCTTAATGGCATATAAAGGATACATCACAAAATATTTATTGTGGAGGTTGTGATTAAATAAGCCTTATTTCCTTTCTAATTCATGAAATTACGTTAGGAAGCCTTCAAAATCAGCACATTCAACCAAGCAACAAGATGAATCTCATGAATAAGCAATAAAAAATATCACTCAAGCTTCTCTGTTTTTCTAAGAGTACCACTCAAAACTGTATTTGATTTCAGAGAATTTCATGTACGTTGGTTTTGTTGTAATCTTCTCTAATTTTTTAACACTCTTGTCAAAAAAATTAAATTTAAATTTTGTTGTTTTATTTGTGACAGTGATGTTGGATTTATTGACTTGCAACCAACAGACTTTAGTATTAATAGTGACGTTTAATGGTTGAGTTTTCTCTTTATATGTAACATCCATGTAGGAGTATAATTGCAGAGTTTTCAATTTCCCCTTTCTATTTCCCTTCTTCAAATAACCACTTTAAATTATTCACCTCATTCTGTAATATTCTTTGCCAGCTATCTCTTTGAACTATTTCTCTTTTAAATCAATCACACAGTTAACCTCCAAAGAGAGCTATCAATACTCATTGCATTGCAAGATTAATATTCAGATTTTTCAATGGTAAACAGATAAGGTAGCTATTTAACATCTCCTATTTAGATTAAAACTTTGATATTCAATAATTTCCATCTACTGTACCATTATACATGATTAAATTTATACATCTCATAATTGCACTCTGAAAAGTATAATTCCCAACACAACTGAATTACTTCATAGAGCTTAATCCACTAAAACAATTATTTGTCTCTAAACTATCATTGCAACTGAAGAATTTGTTACTAATAAGATTAACAGTTTTGAGACAATAATACCTTCTCATGTTCACTGCTAGACAATGCAACATGAGCTGAAATGATCACCCATAATAAAACCACCATAAAAGAAAAAAGATTAAAACTTTGACTGTAAGATGCAAGATAAGTCTGTTATCTCCTATTTGACTGATACATTACACTTCTCCATAACCATACCCTAAATGTTCTCTAGAGCAACGTTCCCGTTTCGCTCGGGCTAGTACGAAACAGACAGCACGTATTGGTTCAAGTGCTGACCAATACATGGAACCGCCCTAGTCCAGTCCACCATATAAAAGGGAAGTGGGAAACCCTCACGCAAGTGCCGTCTCTGCACACTCGCGTGCATCGCCTCCACCTCCGCGTCCCCTCCGATCGATGGCGATGGCAACCTCCGCTTGCGGCGACCTCACTGCACCGCCATGTCTCAGGTAAGGTCCCTTCTCCTGTTCCTCTTCCTCCGCCACTTCCACTTCTTCCCTCTTTCTTCCTCCCCCCGCCATCCCTTCCTCTTCTCCCTTTTTTCTTCCTCTTCGAAACACCGCTACTTACCGATATACTGTGTATCAGTACACTTGTACAGACCGGTACGTGACGTGTGGTGCTGTCGGCCGGGCGACATACCGACTCGAACCAGTAAGGCAAACCTTGCTCTAGAGAACACACAAATGTCGGCTAAATTAACCAAAGTTACTTATTCAAAAGGAAAGAAAAAGAGTGACTTTTAATCCAAAGTGTCCTCCATAATTACTGGCCATTGAGATGATACAGACAGGTAACATCAGCATAGTTCCACAGAAGAAAGCTTCTTATTTCTTTTGAAACTCACGTTGACATCTTTTTATGTCCAAACTCCAAAACAATCAGAGGAACAGGCCAAATGGAACTCATAAAATCCAGACATTCTCATAAAATACAGAGAATACAGACATTCCTGTTTTCAAGAATTCATATAGAGAATACAGGCATTCTCATAAAATCCACTTTCCACAAATGGAACTTAAATTTATCTCATGCATCAATGAAATCATAGTATCATAGCTGTCAGAAAGACAAATACATGATTATGCATCATTTGTGATAAAAAAAAATATGTTTACTATCATGAAATAAGAGAAGCTCATTAGACAGGAAACTTCAAAGGTAAAGAAAGGCTCACATCCGAGTTTCTTCTCAGCTTCCGCATGAACGAGAAGATTGCCCGTCTCCAACCAGTGCAGAAACGCAATGAGTGATACTGCTGCCTGGGTCTCGCTCCTCCAATCACCATGGTACCTGCCACCAAAAAGATCCCTCGTTCAAGCACATCCAACAGAAAAGCATAACAAGAACAATACCAACAAAAAAAAAATTAGACTCCAATAGCCCGCCCAAAGAGAATCTGCTCGCCTGAAATACTGTCCCGGGCATTCACGAAGGATCTCAGCAAGCCCACCGAAGAGATCCTTGAGCACTTCGATCTGAACTTTAGCCTTCTCCAAGACCTCTGAAACCAATAACAAAGCCATTAAACAGGCGACAGTCCCCTAAAACCCTTCCAAAACCCTAACATCAAGAAATGGAAAAAAGGAACAAATTTAAACCACTTCTTCGATTCTTGAAACCTGGGTTTGGGCGGGTGTGGTGGACGAGAAGAAGACTAGAATGCATCAGCCGGACAGCGCCCTCCATCTCCATCACCACCGCGCGGATCCGCTCCCGAACGTTCCCCGACTCCTCGAGCTGGACGCGAAAGCCCTCGAACTGCTTCTCCATAGAAGAGGAAGAGGAATCGAGGGTTTCTGACGCCGTTGTGGAAGTAGAAGGCGGCGGCGAGCGATTCGCCATTGGCAGAGAACCCGAGCAAAGGCGGTTGAAGGACGAACGAGGGCTTCGTTCGAGGAGGAGCAGAGCAGGTGGGGTACGAGAGAGACGCAACGCACCGGCGTTCAAAGTGGAGAAGGTGGGAGCGGCGATACGAAATGCACCTCTCATCGCCTAAATAGTGGGAAGAGTGCGTTTAGTTCAGGTGAGGACACGCCCGACCGACCGTGTTCCCTTAGCGTTTCTCTGGACATGTTTGCTTGCGGAGTTTTTGTATGTGCATCCTTTCGACTCTGAAACAGCGTATTTTTTGGTGTCCTTTACATTTTAATACAATATATCCTCCACAAATATCCTTTCGTTAAAATCTAAATTAATTACTCTTCAGCGTAATTATCAATTATCAATTTGAATTTAAAACCTTTTTTATGTATTAAAAGACCCAAATGCCAGTTTTAACGTCAGTCAGTCGAAGGTTTCATCTTGCATGTAAAACCCAATGTTTGTGCTGAACCTAATTAAAAGAGAAGCAATTTTGTCCGAAGCCATTTGTCTTAAGTTGAGAAATTTATGTATACACGCCTTGTTAGACTACACTTGTATCGTGTTGCTGAAGCGTGTCCGGGTCGTACTGTGCGTGTATTGATCCCTGGCATAAGCTGGAGTCGAAAAATGAAGCATATAAACCTCATATTTTGTTCAACATCACCAAGCAAACGAAAGCGATGCAGCGGAAAACAAAGCCATAAAGAAAGAGAACGGCCAAACAAACCCCCCAGTGATTGATGTTATATCCCAACTTAGAAAGCATACCACACCGTGTCATCAGCCACACACCAGAGTACCTGCAAAGAGGAGCACTCAGTTGTGTGCCTCATATACCCATAGGAAAGCGAAATCAAAGCAGAACAAAGAAATCATTCGCATAACTGAAACTTAGTTTTCCAACAAAATTGTATCCAAATTACATAAATCAAAGCAGAACAAAGAAATCATTAGCATAACTGAAACTTCGTTTTCCAACAAAATTGTATGCAAATTACATTGTTCTACAACAAAGAGGCTCCTGGAGAAAGTGAAAGAAAAAAGATCATGGAAGCTCATCCTGTAGGCAAAATTTAAGCCTCAATTAATTACCTCAATGGTAGCTTTCTAGTGGAAGTACCTCGTCTGTTGTGGTTGAAATGTGGAAAATTGTAGACATCAAGGCCTACCTACCTTTTACTCCTTTCTTCTATATGGCCTATTATGCTTTGTAACTGTCATTAGGTCTTCCACCTCAGTCTGGTTCATGAAGATGAACTCATGCAGAGGTTTGCCTCTTATTTCTGCTGTTTAAGCAGTTTATTAATATAAATTGTGAACTAAGGCATCTGGTTTATTAATATAAATGGGATGGCTTTTCTACATCCCATTTTAGTCTTTGGCAGCTTGTAAAGCAGCATAAATTGTACGTGACAATTTAATATTTTCATATTCTATCAAGCCGGTGTAGACATATCTATTCTAGTTCGAGAAAAAAATTAATAACCAATAGATGGGTTTCATATAATTAAAATAACAAGTAATGAACATGATAGCAAACAAATTTGATATGAACCAGCATGTAGAACTAGTAAACCTGCAGAAAACACAACATCATGAAACAGGTAAAGCGAAATATAAAGTCTCTTCCTTCTTTACAGAATTGGATAGAGCTAAATGTAAAAATAGAAAAAATGAATAAACCATGAGCATAGACTAAAGATTCCAGTTACAAATTCTACTAGACAAAGGTTTCACTCATTTACTTAATTGTTACCACTTAATGAGAACCAAGGCATGATCATGGAAACTTACTATCTGAAAATCCAGCTTTGTTATCCAAAGGTACTCTGCAAAGGAGTCACATTGTGTTTTTTAATGTTCTACTTAATTTATGTGTTACGGAGGATAGATTGATGCCAAAGTGTCTTTTGCTAATATCTAGACCAAGCTAGTCAAATATGAATATGTGAAAATAATGTCAAATAAGAATCATACAGACCATGCTCATCTGCAATAAGCAAGCAAAGGTAAGTCAAAATAAACCTTTTGGTATTTACAATCACGAACGCCTCCAATGCCCACTTTGGGTAGCATAAATTAACAAGTATCTTTGAATTTTTCTGCTGAGTTGCTATCAAAGTCAAAACAACAGGAAGGAGAGCAGACCACTGCAAAATCAACATCAACTTAATAGAGAAAGAAATAAATAAATAAACAAAATTATAAGAGACTGCAGAGGAAGCATTGAAGTATTGACATTATACATACCAGTTGGGCAGAACTTGGTTGGAAGCAGATGGCAAAAGTATAACCAATACCAGTTACACAGTAAAAAAGGGCAAACAAAACGATGTAGTTGTCTGCAAATGATGACCTTGGGTTACTGAAAAAATAAAACATTGAGAGATAAACTACAGGCTTGACGACTGTGTTGAAATGATCAATAGTATCTTTTGAGAGAAAATAAGCTAGTGAACTCATTCCAGATGCTCTCTCTCTCATATATTGTAGCTTTTCAATTGAAAATGATCTCAAAGCACCAATCTGGCCCAAGAGAGCTGCAACGTAGTACACACAGTTCAACAAGTCAGAATGTAAACTGAAAGGTAAGAGATTTTCCAATAAATTTTGTGATAGCTAGTCCAATATGCTGAAGATAATGGTTAAATTATCAGTTTTAAATTAAGAAAGAATGTATAGTAAATCCCCAGAAGTAATCATATAACACTATCCAAAATTCTTTAAACTGCCATTAGACACAGAAATTGTGTATGCATGGCCACACTTCTAATTTGTCATTACACCTGTACTACATATGCATGGACAAAAAGAGATATATACTAATGCACCCTTCCCGAGAGTTAAAAGAGAATATATAGCCAAAGGGAAAGAAATCCACTCATCATGTGTTATCCTGAGGAAGGATAATGACGTTGGAAAATATTTAGTTTAAATAAAGTTTTAGTAGCTAGAGTAAGTTAGATCTTTTTTACTCTCTTTTTCTTTCAATTATCTAAGCCTTTTGGCGAATGTTCTTCAACTCAAACTTGCAAATCTTCATTTTGTTGTCTTTAGCTCTAGAATCTACCTTAACATTGTAGATTGATTTCCCATTTAAGGGCAATAACTTCTTTATATATATATATATGTATGTATATATGTATATATATATATATGTATATATATATATGTATATATATATATATATGTATATATATATATATGTACATATATATATGTATACATATATGTATACATATATATGTATATATATAACACTGTAGATTCCCCTGCTTTTATTCATAGATTGTTTGCAAAAGTGGTTTGTTGAAAATTCTAAATTTCAATGTACCAATATGATCAATATTACGTCCATCCAGAGCACATCCGCTCTAGAAATCCATCACCTCTACTGCCAATGTCAACTTGGTATTCGAGATTCTTTTCCTTTTCTCCTACATTAAGCTACATCCATAAACACCGTGCTAATGTACTCAACTGACTTAACCTTCCCAAACAACATTTATCCTATGTATCCTTCTCAATAAGTGCCACATCAAATGAAATCACAAATAAAAGGTTTGCTTTAACCAAGGTTTTAAATATTGAAGATATCAAAAAATTTGGTACCAATGGAAGATATCAAAAAATTAAATATTGACCAAACTGACCAATATGGTCTAGTACTAATCCTTGGAATCAACAATGATGAAAAGTGCACTTGGTATGACTTGGTCTCAATATTTCGAACTCAACATCTCACAAGTTGGATAACTATTCTTTATCTTCTAGCATTTAGCTAATTTGGATTGTACTCCTTAATCAAGCAACAAGATCTAAAATTATCTAGTTATGCTAAATAACCTTGAGCAGGGTAAAAAAATTTTCACAATACTATGCTTATTGCAAAGAAAATGCATGTCAAAAGTGGCAATTATCTCTAACTTACAAACAGCAATAACAGTGTATGTATAACCAGCTGCCCCCAAATTTGTATCATTCGCTTTAGTGATTATTCCTAAACAGACTCCAGCAAGACCAAGGATCAAATAATCAACAGCTTGTGTTGTAGCTTCACGCAGACGCTGTTTGGAGACCCTGTAAGTGACAAGTCTATCCTTTAGCAAACAAATGTTCATGACTCCATTACAAACAGCAACATAAGAGACAAGTAATGCTCTAGATAGACCCAACATGCATGAACTTTTAAAAGATCTTCAATCGTATATGAACTCACCTCCCAAGATAGTACTTGTATTGTTTAAATTTACCAGGAGTTATTCGGTTTGCTAAACCTTTTGATTTTGAAACATTATGCTCTAAGTAATCTCGCTTTTCTTCGAAGCCACCTTTTAAATCTCTCCAAACATTTGCAGCACCAGAATCCTCATCTGAACCAACACTAGCAGAGCTTGTTCTACTTTCAACTGATGCGTTAACAGAATCGAGTTCATTGTGCATATCAGGGGGTACATTATACCCATTATGCAACATCCATATAAGTGGGAGCTGGTTGGATTTAACACCTACTGATGTGCTTGGCTTCACTATACCCTCTAAAATGTCAATGAAGTAGTCTGGAGGGTTGACACGCTCAGGGACAATAATCTCTAGGCCTGCAAAGTATTCTTCAACTTTCTTCACTGGGCCTTGATATGCAATTAAACCACCTTTGGCCAAAAGTATTAAGTCGTCGAACATGTTGAACAAAGTATAGCTGAAGCAGAAAGTACAACTTAATATTAGTGTGATAGTAACTGATTACTATGAATGGCTTTAATAGTTGAAGAGAACTAACAATTATCTCATGATTATGCACATAACGTCTTGTCAATAATAGGACAACAGATAAGTTCTATGAAACAAATGAGAGATCCACCAAAACTAATTTCATTTAGATATCCCTTCCATACTGTTATGGTTAACCCTTGACAAGTTGTGACTTTTCATGCTTAAGTAATTCCCTAGTATCTTTTCATGCTTCATGAAATATGCTCGGTTAAGCCTCACATCAGAAGTGGGAAAATAATTGAATTAGTTTCTAAGAACTCGATTTATTAACTTGTGCATAAGTATTTTGAACCAGTGGTTTACGCACATGAAGCTAAGGAGTCAATTATACCACCAAAATATATTATGACAAAACTAGGGTTGTTAACTTCAAGATCATTAAAATAGCCTATTGCAAGTAAATTAAAGTTGAGGAGAATTTTGTGATTAAAATAAACCCCTCTTTGACTGGTTTAGAAAAAGATCAGATTATAAACCTAAATACCACAACTACAAAGTGTCTACATAAGGTGGCCAGTACTTGAGGGTCCTGATAATAAATTGTCTACAAATCTAGTTAAGCAGAAACAATGATTATATTGTATGATGTGCACATCATACAATTTTGTGGCTTCTCTAGCAAAGTTCCACAAAATGAATCTAGTTTTGCCATGCATGATAACATTTCATGCATCTTATGCATGAGTTAATTCTACCTGTGTTAGCATATATCGGAAGCATAATGAAAGGAAACATGATAACATTGATATTATATTCTTCGGGACCAACCTGGGCTGGTGAACAACCATGCAGATGTTTACTCCTTGAACTGCCTCACGACGAAGGGCTCTAAGTAGCAGCAGAGATGAAGAACTATCCAAACCTGATGTTGGTTCATCCAGCATCAAAAGAGACGGTTCCATGACCATCTCAAAACCAACATTTACTCGCTTTCTCTGCCCACCAGAAATTCCACGCTTCTCTACTGTCCCAACTAAGGAATTCCGTACTGCTTGCAACCCCAAGGAGTCTATAGTTCTTTCAACAATTAAAACCTTATCAGCTTTTGACATACCTGTGGAAAGTCTAAACAAATAAAAAAAAAGAATTAAATTTTACCTTGATAGTTTAATGCCCTCTAGAATGAGGAAAATATAACAGAATAAGCAATAGATGCAATTTGACACAATAATATTAATAGGAAAAGAGAAAAAGAATATAAGTTTAACCTGATAAAGACAACCATAATGATTAAAGAAAAATGCAAAATGTGAACAAATTGCAAGAATGAAACAAGCATGCATCATATGAAGGTGAGTGCAACACATATAAAACACAGAAGAAGCACCGGTATGAGCTAAGACAGAGTTCCAGATTTTTCCATTGAAATTTGAGTGGTAATAATCATAACCCTATACCCTGACATGGTAGTTGGTGCATGTGAGCAAATGCTTCAAAAAATCTGATAATTGAAATTTATTTCAGCAGTGCTGCCAAGATGGTCGGGATGTTGGATCAAATGAATAATAGTAGTATCATGAGAGTTTCTAAAGGCTGGTAGAATGATTTAATGTCCAAATTCAATGTCATGTTAAAGAGACATATACAGATATGTACCTGAACAACAGAACTAAGAACATATAGACAATTATACGGTCACTAGTGCACTAATAGTTTATCCTTGTTCGACAAAGTTCACTTCACATGCTCAACATGTCTATTGGCCAAAGCGTTGACTACTGAACAACTGATCTTTTCCAAGTCTAAACCATACTTGTCAATTAGGATAGGACAGTCTGAAACAGTAAAATGACCAAAACGGATCATGCAAGAGAACTGGATATGCCTATGTGAGCATTACAAAGGTGGTACAACATATTGCATATGCCCACTGAGGATTTTGTTTAAATCTTTTAGAGCTTCCAGAAATACCTTCACTTCCAAGCATTACTAAAGAGTAAAGGATAGATATAATCTAAGGAATTGCAGACCTGATATCTTCAATTTCTGTAATCCTTTGCTATCAATGCTCAATTTGACACCCAGTCCTGTGTAACAGGAAAGAGCATTTGATCCACTTTGCTTGCATGAACCTAACAATTCGAAATTCTAGTGATTTCTATGACATCTCTTCATATAGAAAGCATACACCAACGAAAATCTAAAGGAATATTCTGAAGCTGTGGGACATGAAATACCTTGTTACCATTCTATCTCACACAGGGGTAAAGATTGGTCATCAGAATAATCACTGACGTGAAAATAAATGTTTGAGCAAGATGAATAAATAAAGCATTCAATTTTTGCATGAATTGTGCAGTAAAGTTAGCCCACTGTTAAGCATAAGCTGCGACCCTTCATTTAGAGGAATAAGTTCCAGTTTCACACTTCTTTCTGTAATCCTCAACCAAACTAGATCTCCAAAGAAATCCACATGCATGTGCCCATATACAAAATACAAAAAAAGGAAACAAACAACAAAGCTGGAGATGTTTAAAGGCATGTAGTCATTCAATTTATGAAAAATAAATTTGTTATCTTCAGCCAATTCTGGTAGACATCCAGAGTTCAGACTGTCGCCATGATAAAATGGTATTCCCTTAATATCAGATGGAATACCAATACATCATGAATAGGTCATATTGCAATGCTGTTATAATCAAATTCAAAATATCAACTCATACTTGGATAGCAATGCCTTCTCAATGTTTAATTAGAAGAGTTTGGAAAACAGGAAAATAACTGCATCATAATCTAAAAACAAGATCTAAGTGGCTCTAATTTCATCACGTCGATCCTAAACCTAATAAAAATAATAATAATAAATAGGACAAAGATGAAAAGTACAGAAGAGATCTGCATCAAAGATGATATGAGGGAAAGATAAAAACACTACCATATTCTAATGCATTACTTCACAAAAAACTTCATGTTAAATTGCTAATAAGGTCCCTTAATTTAAAAAATAGATTGTTTTTTCACTTGCAAACTTGCCAGTTTATGCTAACGAAGATCTTATATCTTCTAACACCTGTTTCAGGTTTCTGTAACAAGTTCAAACAATTAGTACCAGTATAAATGGCTCTAATTACATCAGGTCGATCAATAAACCTAATAATAGAAAATATAATAAAGGGGACAAAGATAAAAAAATGCAGAAGAGATCTGCCTTAAAGATGATATTGAGGGAAAAGAAAGATGCAATAGACAAGAAGGAAACAAAGGTTAAAATGCACTGCTAATCTTCTGCCAATTCAGAAACATTAACAAGCTTATACTTAACTAGAAGACTACAAAAGTTGACCCACCATAAAAGAGAACCACTACAGTAACCCACCAAATAAAACCAAGATCATTCCGAAGTTGAAAAAGAATAAAAACACTGCCATATTCTAATGCATTACTGCACAAAAAAACTACATGTTAAATTGCTTATAGGATCCCTTAATTTGGAAAACTAGATAGTTTTTTCACTTTTGAACTTCCCAATTTATACTAACAAAGATTTTATCTCATCTAACACCTGTTTCAGGTTTTGGTACCCAGTTTGAACAATTGGTACCAGTATACCGAGTGGTATACCAGTCTCATGGTATTGTATTACTGAAAAATATAAAAAATAAATATTAATTGGTCCCGACCTATATGGTCAGATGAATATCACCCCGCATCTACCAGTACCATGACTAGTATCTACGCTTGGAGGCTAAGAATGCTAATATCAAGAAAATCAAATATATGCAAGCTTCACTCAAGGCACATCATGCTTCCTTGGGTATGTCCTCACTAAGTTTAAAGAGTAATGCCATGTAAGAAAAAATATGCCTCAAATCACTAATTCCAGTATATCCTTTTGCTTCAACTTATAAGCGTCAAGATTTTGTAAAATACTAGACTAAAATAATTAGAAAAATAGGCACAAAATGTGTAAAATGTGTATGCATGTATTTTGCTGTAGGATTCATAAATGGGAACACAAGAGAAATAGAATGTATTTCATAGGATTAAGATTTTATAAACTTCATAAGTTACACATATAGCATTGAAGGTAAAGGTTTTCACTAAATGAGAATGCATCTGTGCATACCATGTGTCCCTTACCTACAGTTAGCACTGAACCAAAGATTTTCCTCCACTGTCAAGTTTCCATGAACAATATCATCTTGCGGCACAAAACCAATGATTTTCCTATGTGCATATATAGGTTCAACCTTTCCATTTATAAGAACTAAGCCACTCGTCTGACATCCAGCTATCCTTCCAGCCAAAGCAGAAAGAAAGGTGGTTTTACCTGCACCGGAAGGGCCCATGATTGCAGTTACATGGCCAGGAATAAGTTTCCCTGTCACATTCTTCAGAAGTTGCTTCTTGTTCCTTTTAAGAACTAAAGTTAGGTCCTCGAAACTAATCTCTACGAGAGGTCTTGTTCTGATTTCATTCTTTCTGGCCATAGAAATTACTCCTGAAAAGGTCAACTTTATTTCCTGCTGCAGCGCTTTCTCTTTTTCAATTTCACTGTAGGCATACTTAAAGATTTGGGTACGAGTATGCATATGTTTGTCTTTCATTGCATTCTTTTTGGGTTTCTTGTCTCCAGTATTTGAATGGACACTTTCTGAACTACCAGAGATCTTTTCAGATGAATGTGACATATTACTAAGTATACTTGGTTCCTCAATCTCTGGTATTGATGCATCTGATGACCACCTAGAAAGACCAAGAACTTTCTGTGGTTCTGGTTGTTTTTTGGATCTTTTCCATGAAAATGTATGAGATATCTGACCTTGAATTTCAACTGCATGCTTGATTGCAAGACTTTTTGCTGCTTTCCACCTTTCACGAGCTTGAACAGCTTCTCTAGCTGTCCTTGAAGCAGTTTCCCTCGATTTGGCTTGTCTTCTTTCCCGATGAGCAAGAATTTGGTCAGAGAAGTTGTAGATAATGAATAACAACAAAACCAATGCAACCTACAAAAGTTGTAGAAGATGTGATGCACTTTATGTTTAATATCATAGTAAAGATTCTTCAGCAAAAAATTTTCTTTTTCTACACTGTGCCTTGTACAAGAGGGACAATGTACAGAACATACAAATGATAATTACACTAGTATAACTTAATAAATCTTAGAAGAACAGTCAACAAAAGTAAATCAGACATGATTGTATCTTACACTCAACCAAAACTTTATTAGATATCTGGAACTAGTACACTACAAAACAACAACATTAAGAAGCCATAAAGTTCCAGCTATGGCTTGTTGCAGTTGTTTGTGTAGTAGATCTAAGTATCCACAAACTTTCTGATCGTAAATATGCATCAAGAGCCTATGTAAGCATGTGATCCTACTCGCACATCCAATTATAAGAATTTTATGTTTTTATTAGCCTACATGGTTAAACATATATTTTCTTTGGAGGATGAACACCCAGGATTTATGGCACTGAGACTTCCAAGAGTAATTTGTATGTTTAGATCTCCTCCAGTAGTAACCAAGAACCATCTACTATGGGAATAATTACAAAAATATATATTTTCAAAGTTTCAACTCCATGCTACAATTTGATGATAAAGTCTAGATGCATAAAGGTAGAAATTTGCATTTCCACAACTTCTACTCTCCCCATTCTTTTGTTTGACTGCGAAGTCCTTTCAGAAAGCTATGTTTTCTTTTCTATAAATGGTTAGCAGAACCAATTGTCCACATAAGATCAACTTTTGGTAGTAAATGTAGCATACTGCTTCAAAATTTCAAACATTCAGCTTGAGCTAAGAGCCTATTGCTTATTTACTGTGGTCCCAAATCAGAAGCAATTACCAAGCATTAGATTTAGTTTGTTAAATTTAACAAAATACTAGCAGGAGCAAATGATCCTATGATAGATAAATATTGAAACCGAGGAATTAAATCTCAGATGTCAATCCCACTATTGTTTTCTCTTTGACTGCCATGGTATGTCAGTACAGCAATATATATATATATATATATATATATATATATATATATATATATATATATATATATATATATACACCGAGCGGTATACCGAATGGTATACCACTCGGTATATTGTATCGTACCGTACCAAACGAATATCGAAACGTCGATACGGTACGATATTTCAAATTTTGACGCGGACCACCCTCTACCAAGCAGTACCAGTGTTTTGACCCTGTATAAGGCGATACGGGGTTTATACCGAGCAGTAACAAATGAAATCCAACCGTTATCGAGGAGTACCGATTGGTACGCTCCGGATTTCGATAGTTATCGAAGTATACCGGTTGGTCTGAATTTTTTTTATTTTTTGGCCTTTTTCTGACTTTTTTTTCCAAAAAAAAAGTAAATACCGGCATACGACATATGGCTAAGTGACATGTACCACTCCATGCATGGGCCGATACCACCTATCGGCACAGTACAGCAGTCCTTGCAGTACAGCATAATCCAGTATCTCACCTTAAAAAATGAAAAAAAATCAATTGAAATGTCAGCATACTGGTCATAGAACAGTTAGCCCATTATGACATGGTCAGTGGATACCATGATATTTGTATTCATGATTTAATGTATTTTCCAAGTTCCTAGAATAACTAGTAGAATTTTGTTATGCATAGGTATCAGCAATTCAATTAGTTACACATCAAAAGCTTGTCTAAAGTTGCAAGTTGGTCAGGTTGGACAAGTTTTTGTATAACCCAATCACATTCTTATAATCCATTCCAATGCAAATCAACACATCATTCCAATAAATTATTTTTTGCATTAATTGTTAGTGATAATGCATGGACAAAGCATATCAATCATGTGCGATTTGTTTTAGATAGATTATCAAGATATCATGTAAGTTAATTATCAACAATACTTAATAAATGCAATGTAAAATTAACCAACAACAGATAAGTATCATAGAAAATACATGGAATAAAGGTTAATGACATAAAAGTCATATCCATGAGCAAAATTTTTTGATTGAGAAAGTGAAATTAATTTTTTCTGAATCAAGGATGAAATGCTTATGGATCAGGATTCCAGCAGTCAAAAAACCAATACCATTTCCATTCATGAATTCCTTTAAAAAAATATATTTCCAATCAAGCAAGACTCAGAAGAATTTAGTTTTAAGTAGATCAAGACAAGTGCAGAGCTGTTTAAGGCCAAAAAACTGAGCTGCTTGACACTAGGAAGAAACAAAACATGAACAAAATCTTGATTCAAGAGCAACCGAATTACTTACCATTAGTAAAGCATTAAAGATAGTAAAATTTTGATTCTCTTTGTTTGAATGACATGAACTTGGCATCAAGCAACCTACAAATCAGGATTCCAGTAGACCAAAAACCAATATCAAACTTGAAAATAGTGAACTATTTCCATTCAAGATTTCCTTTAAAAAAAAATATTTCCATGCAAGTATGACTCAGAAGACTTTTAGTTTTAATTAGATCAAGACCAGTTAGGTATTAGTACAGAGCTGTTGACACTAGGAAGAAAGAAAATGTGAATGAAAACTTGCCTCAAGAAAACCTGAATTACTTACCATTACTAAAGCACCAATGATAGTAATATTTTGATTCTCTGTGTTCGAATGACATGAACTTGACCTCAAGCAACCTACAAATCAACTTTTGACTTAATCAACTTTGTTGCATTAAGTAACAAATGAAGCAGTATTCATATGCATGTATTCAGAAGCATTTTTTTTAATCTAGTTTTTCTTTTTGTCTGAGTTATCTTTCCTGACTATATTAATGGAAATCCAGAGGTTCCATTTCATTACCTCTGAAACAAATATAGTTAATGGCACTTGACTTTACGTGAATAAAAAAATATTCTTAAAATAAAACAAGGTTTTTAATCTTACTTTCTTTAAATGTTATTCTTAAAATAAAAGAAACTAGAAAGTTCTTTGAGTTACAGAAGATAATATTGTAGGTATTATCAAACTACGGATTGTTTTAACAAGTGGATTCATCAACCAAGCCTCTATTTAAACACATAGAGTCAGGAATACATCATCATTTACAAATGAGTCCATGCCATGACTCTTTTAACGTCATGGGAACTCCAATCATTTTCAGCATCCGACAGAAAAACATTGCAAGTAAGATAACCCAAAGCTCAAGGAGCAAAGAGATTGAATTTTTTTAATTTCAGGTTTACATGCAATAATAATATTCAATTGTCAAGCCTGTGCATCCCCATAAGGTAGCATAATATTTTGTTTTTCCATGCCAAGTCACTTCCCCAATATAGTGAGTTAAGACAGATGTAAATGCTGATCCACGTGATTGAGGCATATGCATGCATGACGATGCATACCAATCAAAGCCAAATTAGGCAACATGGTACCACTTTTGTAATCATGATATTGTATCTACATCTTGATTCGTAATAGTTTTGCATCCCTGATCAACCCCAAAAATTTGGAACATTAGGGCTCTGATAAAATATTTTGTATATTTACCCAAACTAGGCATCTAAATAAGGCATTCCCATCCAAGATTCCATTAACAAAAGATCAAAACAATACAAGCACTACACAAGTAAAAAAGATCAATTAGTTCATAACCTTATTGCTCGACACATCTAAATACATGCCTGACTTAGCAAGACCAAAATATCATACTTAATAGGCTAACATGGTAAATAACTAGGTGATGCAAATGCATGCCACGACCCAAAATAATGAACCAACTATCTTAGTCTCCATGTACTCTAATCAAGGCCTTAAATGTCAGTTTGACTACCAATTTCAACAGCCTGTCAGATCAGTGTGTACTGTGATGTTAGTGACACACCAGCTCATACCACTTGTTATCATTGTAATTGTATGGTATGTTGTCAGTGCGTCGTCAGATGTTAAACCAAGGTTCGTAATACCGTACCATACCGGTGTTTCGATCTGGGCTCGGTATGGTATGGTACGGGTGTACCTAGCGGTACACCTGATTTCAGTCCTTTAAACCCTTCGAAAATCATTGTTTTGTAGAGTTTAGAAGAGAAAATTTTTTTTTAAGAGAGTTTAAGAGAGTATAATGAAATAGGGGAGAAGAATGGCTTAAATAGAATGAGAAAGGGAAGCACTGTAATGCTACTACAGTGCGGTAACGGTCAAAATCAACCGTTACCGAGTTATACCTGGGGGTAACGATCGAAATCGACTGTTACCAAGTTGTGTCGGGCGATAACAGTCAAAATGGTTTTTTTGAACATATCGTCCAGTAGCGGGCGGTCTGCGTAACGATTGCCTGTCGGACCGGTACATACCGCCCGTACTGGGCAGTATAATTTGGTATTGCAGACCTTGTGTTAAACATCTATTTTTAGATATCAGTTTTACCAATATTTTATTCATGGCCATAACCCAATCTAAATTGCATCTCCCATCCCACATTCACACAATGGCCATGAACATTCTATATCCCTGGGAACAATATGTGAGCACATTGACAACTGCAAGTCACTTAACAGAAGGACTGAAGTATCATCAACTACTGAGTGTTGGGTAGGATTGTAACATCACATGTTACAACCATTTTCTAGTTGTATCTTAAATATTTATTCTGATACAAACTAAAGAATATGAGGGTCTGTGGTTATTTTGATATCCATCCAAGGCTCTTGGCTATAATCCAAAATAACTTGTGGTTTAAAAACTCTCTGGAATTTCAGAAATGCAATTTAGCTATTAATATCTATTTAACAAGAATCTAGGAGGAAATCAGAGAGAAGTGTAAATGATAGTACTTGGCAAAGGTGTGCTGATGTCATGAAGATCTTGAAGCTTAAGATTTTGAGCATTGCCTCAAGTAAGGCTTATAACCTTCACTAAAGGCATGTGCCCATAGGCAATTTTCATGATCTGTTCCAAAGAGTGCAATATATAAAATATGTAGTTTTATAATTCCTAACTTTGCCAATATTTACAATTAAAAGGGTAAAAATCATGTTCATTGAAGAAAAGAGAACACTTTTCCTTCTTTGGAAAGGAAAATAAACTAACAAACAATAGGGTTTGACAATAGTTGTCATTCTTGTCTTCTTTTTTTTCCCTTTCCTTGGTCTGTTTCTTTCCTTTCCTGTAATCTTAATATACTTTTAACTGCTTCCTCTCTCTTCTTTTGCGCATCTTTGTGTTATTGCATCTCACAATTAACCTAACACCTATTGAGACAAAGCATCTTAAGATAAAATAAATGACTATCACATCTCGGCACCTAATATATTCCATCTTTAAGATTATTTTACAAGTACTCATGCTCCGTGCCTCACTTCAATAAAAAATGTTCCATGCCTTGGCCTTGCGCCTAAGCTACAAGACATGTTGGCTCCTGAGTCTTTCACAATTCTGCGAATGACAAACTTTAGATAAAAAGTTTCAACAGTAGTTATATCGAAACGATGATCTTTAGTTTAATGTATTTAAAAATTTACAGAAAATAGATGCTCAAGAGAAAGTCCATCACGTGATAACACTTTAATATGGTTACATCTTACATGACATATGTTCTACATTTATAGGTTGAACCATTCATGTTGATCATGTAAGAGCAAAAACAAAGTTGTTCATTCTTCTAAGGGGTGCCATTGCAGTCCTAGTCATATTAGAGTTTAAATAATTAGTCAAATGAAACTGTACTTGTAATGACCCTCTTCAAGCCTCACATTGATGGAAGCCTTATGCACAAGGCTGGCCTCTCTAATCATATGAAGCTGCAGAGCGAAATAGCCATGTTCTATCATTTTTATTGCATCATCTCAAAAGCTTTCAAGAACATGAACCATCAAAGTGAAAAAATGAAAAATATCTGTAATATGTAGCTAAAACATGTATACACAATTTTATTAAGTTGATCACCAAAATAATTATTTTCAAAAATGAAAAGTCAAGTGTATAGAAAATTCTAAGCAATAAAACAGTGAAAAACTTACTTGTTTCATAAGTAGAACCCATCCTGCAATAGTGTCTGAAAAATGCAAATACAAAGTTGGTTGTAATGAAATGACAAACTAAACCAGAAAACAAGAACCAAAAGTAGCAAAAGATTTCATGATAATCATCTTTTTTGGGAGAATATTCAACATTTTGGAAGAGTCATCAATGCATCAA